>NW_022196905.1:37585330-37598563 GCF_008632895.1 Mastomys coucha | reverse complement strand
AGAGAGAGTGAGAGTGAGAGAGAGAGAGAGTGAGAGAGTGAGTGTCTGGTAGCTATGATGCAACTAATGGTTCTCAATAGCAGCTGGGTCTAGGTACATCTCACATACAGAACTCTTAAATCACAGTCAAACCTACCGAGTCAGAATATGAACAAGTCCAAGCAGTGTGGCTGCTTCAGCTACATTCAGGAGGACTTTGGTAAAAGATAAAGGAGAAGGTGAGGATGATAAGAGTTGACCAAGGCTATCAAGATTGTGATGCTACTGAGAGAGAAACAGGTGAGGAGGATGAGAACCAGGCTGGGAGTTCCCAGGGGGAAGTTGGATGGGAATGGGCATCAATGTCTGAGCCACATATTCAGAAAAAGAGAAGAATAGAAAGTGTTTAGCATCTCATTTAAAAATGTATCAAGAAAGAAATGGAATACAGGGAGTGCAGATGGTAGGAAAGCACAGAGGTCTGGAAGCCATCTGGGAACAGGAGGCTGATGTAACCTCAGGCTAAGGGGTTTAGCAGGCAGCAATGCTTCTCGCCACACTGGTACAGTGGCAGTGACTATATTTTAATGGACTACCCTAGACTTCTCTCATTATCTGTGAGTTCTTTCAGGCTGTCCCATCAATCTTTAGTAACTTTATGAATTATTTTCTTCAAAATCACTCTGTGTTTGAAGATGTGGAAACTTTGTTCTTGACAGTTTTTCAAGCCATTTTCTGAATGTCTTCCTGTACAGATAATCACATCCTACATTCAAGCCAGCAAGCCCTTTCTCCTCCCAGCCAGTGTGGAACTGCATAACTGGTTCAGTAATGGAGACAAAATAGCTGACAACCAGTTAGAGGGAGAGCAGTTTAAAGTCACTGTTTTCCATACTATGCTACAACAAAGATTAAAGTACCGGGCTGGAGAGATGGCTCAATAGTTAAGAGCACTCACTGACTGATCTTCCAGCAACCACATGGTAGCTCACAACCATCTGTAATGTGATCTGATGCCCTCTTCTGGTGTGTGTGAAGACAGCGACAGTGTACTCACATATATAAAATAAATAAATCTTAAAAACAAACAAACAAACAAACAAAGACTAAAGTACTTAATCATTAGGTCAAAGACAATGAATTAGCACTATGGCTTTCATTGGGTACCATGGTAACAATGGTCTCACAACAATATATCTCACAGAAACAGTCATGGCCACCATTAGCTTTGACTCAAATAACACTGACATTTATTTTGTCTGCAGTACCTTTTAAAGTATAATGCCCTGTACATCCCTGTGTGTATATTCTCTTGACTGATGGGTTGTAACCATTGATCAGATGTGAAAGCATCTACCAAGAGCCTTTTCATCATGTTGCTTACATTCTGTCAGGGAGATCAGAATTAGGAAATGTTTCAAACCTCTAAAGGTCTTTTTCTAGCACAATCACATACACACACACACACACACACACCTTAAAACACACAGACACACAGACACATATATGTCTTAAATATCAGCAGTTTCTAAGGATTAAAGGAGAAATGAAATCAGAGAAGCATAGATTTTTTTAGGGCACTGAAATTATGTTGTGTGGTTCTTCTCATTAGCACACTCATCGCAGATGCTCCACAGCAACCAGATGCTCCACAGCAACCAGCCTCACTCCTTCAGGCAGCTCTTATGGGTTTGCTGTGTCTGTCGCTCTGGGTCTTGATGCCTTTCAAAATGTATGTCTAAAATACATCATCTATTTCATTTACTAAAATTTCACTGAATTTTCTTTCCCACCAGATCTGAGCAATTGGCCCCCAAAGTGATACTTTAATCAGAGGAACTAGCAAACATGAATAGAAAACAAAAAACCAGATGTTAGCGAGAAATGGCTTTACACTGGATTGTTAATTGGTTAAGAGATGGTGCAAGGTGGACTCATGAGGGATGCACATGTTTTGAAACTAGATGCTGTTTTGATTTGGAACTGGTATGCATCCAGTGAAAGACTCCCCTCTCTCTCTTATATGGAATGTCACGATCATATGTGTCTTAGATAAGCAAGTTAGAAGCCAGGAGTTTTACTGCTCAGACCTGTGCTTGGGGGAAAGGCCATGTGGTCACAGGTGTGGGTCTCTCAGTCTCTGAATGTTGTGTGATCTTGACACCAACCACCTGCATGAATGCTACAGAGTGACAGAAGGTGACAAGGTGAGGCCCTATGGTGTGAGTGCCCATGGGAAGTCCAGAACTATGTGAGGCTTGGGAAGTAAAGGGTCAAGGTAAGAATCACACAGACTCATCCATGCGGACAGACAGTGAAAGGCTGTGGAGCACAGTCTGCTCAGAGCGGTAAGTGAGCACACACACCTAAACCAGCAAGGCCTGAAGACAGAGCAGATAGACTAGTTCCAGACACAGTTCACCTAGCATTTTCGCCTTGGGTGAGGTAAAATTCAGAGCCAGTCTGTGTCTTCAAGGCTGTCTGATGTGGTGTCTGCAGACAGGGGGAGGGCAGATTGTGAGTCAATGGCATGACTTCAGACAGGCACAAGACTTGTGGAAGCACAAGGAGGGTCCACTGAGCCCACAGGGCCTAGGGAGTGCTTTCTAAAGGAGATGACTTATGTATATTGAAGTTTGAAAGACGAGTAATCAGGATAAAACAAATAAAAAGTTAACAAGAATAGCAAAAATCCAATAATTAACATGTTAGCTTGGGAAGTAAGGGGTGGACTCTTTATGGAAAAAGAGCAGGAATGGCTGGGCCTATAATTTCATGAAGATCCTAACTGATTCTATGCCTCTTTTTAGGAGTTTTCTACAGGCTCTGAAGAACTGCTACTGGGCCTATAATACTAGATTGAATTATTAAGTCTACAGAGCACCCAAGATTAAGTTTGTGGATCCACATTGATACAGCAGGCTGCAATTGGGAAGACAGGTCAGCATTTTAAAGCCAGAACCTGCTCTCATTGCTTCTGCTGTTAATACCTCCTAATCTACTAAACAATGCCTGAGAATCAGATTACTTGGGAAATTAAATAATATAATACACATAGAAAGACCTTAGTATGGTACCTGCTTAGCTCAGAGCATTGACTTAAGTTCTTATCATTTTCAGATGTATGTGATTTATCTGTTTCTCTCAACATCCATGGCTCTGTCTATCTAGAGTAAAAGCTCCAGACAAGCCAAAAAGTTCCATAGTTTTCTTAGTATTACTCAAGAATGTAAATTTTAATGTTATTGCTGGGGAGAACACAGAGTTGGAGGTTTCACCTGACAACTGTAGGTAGATAATGTGTGTTAAGTAGTTATGATGAATAGCCACACAATTGGTTTATAGGACATTTAAATTCAAGTCAACAAGCCTTTCCCATGGGCCCACACTACAAACACAGAACTTTCCCAGAACACTTAAAAGGGGGACAAGAAGAGACATGCAAAGAATGTTCAATGTTTGAAAACCAACTGATAACTCATTTCAGAGTAAGGACCAAAACCACTCGATCATCTCCACCAACACAGGAAAGGTAATTGACAAAATTTAATACTTCTTCAGGATAAAAACGTTCATAACATAGAAAGAGAAGGAACTACCTCAACATAATAAAGAGAATATAAAATCCTCAGAACCGATGCCATATTCAGTTCTCAAAAGTTCTTTTTTTCCTCTAAGATCAGGAACAAAGAAAGACAAAAGCTTTTGCTCTTTCTGTTCAACGGACTATTGAGCTTCTTGCCCAGGGCAACAAAGCAAGAAAACGAAATTTAAGAAATCCCTCAGATTGGGAAGTTAAAAGCCAAATTACCTCTATTTCAGTGATTATGTGATTTGGTATGATGAAATTCTAGTGGTTCCCCAAAAGACTCGTTAGAACAACACACAAATTCAGCAAGGTTTAACCAACATACAAAGATATTGAATGTCTAACAGTTACTCTACTCCCCAGCTCTGCTACAGTACAAGACTGTAACTGGAAGAATGCAGCACATTTCTCTTGTCTACAGTGGACTCACAATGAATGATGCTCACTGTATGGAGAAGAGAAAATGCTGTAAAGTCCATGGACAAACCAAGGCTCTTTAAAGCAAAAATCCTTCTGTGTATGTACGTATGTCTATGCGCTTCTGTGGGCCTGAGTGCGGGTATGAGTTTGTCTCCGTGAATCCATTATAAACGACAGGTGTTTGTCCTCTCCTTCCACCTTGTTTGAAACCGGGTCTCTTGGTTGTTTGCCTATGTGTATGCCAGGCTCGCTGGACAGTAAACATTGAGGGATTCTCCCATAGGAGGTGGAGACACAGGGGTATTAGGGTTACAGATATGTGCTACCAGGTATGGGGCTTTTACACGAGTTCTGGGGATTTGAACTTGAGTTTTCACACTTTCAAGACTAAGCGCTTTTCCCACTGAGCCACCTCCCCCAGCCCCAAGCTTCCTAGAAGTTGAAGGTTCATGTGCAGGGCTGAGTGTCAGTGTTGTAAAAGGTGAGTAGCATCACCTCTGTTCTTCAGTCTCCTGTCTCCTCTAAGTCCTTCTCCTGCAAATTCTGACATATCTGCTTGTCCATGCCATTTCTACTAGCTACCTTTCCTGGATATAGAGAAGCCCGCAAACTGTGTGTCCTGTCTTCTGGTCTGATGCTACACTAAAAATTGTACTCCAGAGTTCCGGCAAAGTGGGTGAAGCCCCCTTAAAGAGGGGCTTCCAAAACTCAACCTCTGAGAGTTATGATATTCCCTATTGCTTTGTCCTATCCAGGTAGCCTTGCCCCTGTCATACATTAAAAACGGTCCCCCCAGCCAAGCCTCATACTGCTCAGTGCTGAGCTTGTACCTGGAAGTTAATAACTACCAGCTGAATGAACCAAGATACTCACTTCGGGGGCCCCGCCGGGCTGGCAAGCTCAGGAGGTTGGTCTCGGGCTCTTCCTCCACCATTTCTGGCTGCCCACTGTCTTGGAATTTGTCTGACACCATTTCCTCAGGGGGAGTGGCCGGTGGCTGTGAATACATCAGAGGTTTCTGAGATGTCTGGAGTTTAGTTGGCTTAGTTCCTCTCAAGAACTGGTGGGTCCCCTTAGAAGGGATGGGCCATAGTACCATCCATGTTACAGACCTTGGTTTCTTGCTCAGATCACTGAGGTCAACCTGAGCTGCTACTGAGGGGCTTCCCACCATAGCATAGTTGAGGCATGCCAAAATAATATCGACAATTTCTACATTTGCTAGGGAGAAAACTTAAAGCTATGCAGGAATCACAGGAGAATACCTCATCTCCAGCTCCAAATAGACAGGACAGGACTGTTCAAGCTTCACTGGCTAATCTGAGCTGATTCTGTTTCCACGCTGGATACACCTGAGGATAGCCTACGCTACCTTCATCGAAGTCTTGAGGAAGCAGGGCTGGTGTGGATGTCTGTGTGGCCAGGCAGAATAAAGCTCACAGCCAGCTCAGCCTGGTGGTGAACTCTGGACAAGCCTGTAACTACTCCGTAAAAGCATTGCTGTGAGTGAGGAACTGTAGCTCTGCCCTCTGTCTGTGAACTCATCGTTATGCAGGAGGAATTGCAGCATAGAGATTCAGTTGGAAATAAATGACTCTATAGGATGTGGACATCTGACTAAAACCGTGGTCCGCATCAAAGCTCTAGAGCAGGCTAAATGAACATGAACGGGAGGATGCCTGTTCATTTCGGGTTTCGGAAACTCAGCCACTGAGTTATTCCATCCCTCCTGTGGCTTTCTCGTGCTTGGTCCTAGATGCCAGGCAGCTTTATCTATTGTTGGCTGCTCTCTGTTCACTCTGTGATTCTAAGGCACTTTTTATCTGACATCTCAGGGTTCCCTGCCCAGGGCTGCAGAGCGACAAACAGGCTGAACTGGTAAGAATGGGTAAAAACTTCAGGCACGATGTGGCTGTGGGCATCCCTAGTCTCCTAGAGTGGCCCCATCGTGCTGCTGGAGCTCCCCTCAGCACACTGCTCTCAGCACACTCCTCCAAATGGCTGCATTCAGCCTGCAGGAAAGGTAGAAGGCTCTTTTTCTTCCCTGTTTCTCTGGGAAGCGGGAAGTGTGCACAGTTCCTAGGAGCTGGAAGAGTGATTTGTCCCCTTCTTTTCCAGTCCCCTCTCCACCTCCCAGGTCTATTCTCCCTCCGCCGGCAGTCTCGTCATATGACTGCTTACTCAAAATGGCGCTTTCTTCCCCTCCCTCCCAGGCTGATTTAAAGATTACTCCAGGCAAGTCCATAACAGCCCCTTTCTTGCCTTTCTACTCCAGGAGAGCAGCTCCTTATTAAGGGAACTGAGTTACCTTACAGGGATGCTTCCAGCGGAGGAGGGGAACTCCTGCAGAGAGGTAGGGGAACACGGACTGTAGGCTGGGGAGACAGGAGTTAATCTCTGGCTGGAATTTTGGGACTTGGGATAGGAGAAAGAGAAAGTCTCTTAAGATTTGTAATCCTGCACTGCCATCTACCGCCCACCATAGTCTATGGCCATCAGTAGCAACACTCAAATCAGCTGCTTTCCTTTTTCCTAGACTTGAAGGGACGGGATAACACAAGAAAAGGAAGGATAACACAAGAAAGGGAAGGAAGGAAAGAAGGATGGAAGGAAGAAAGAAAGGAAAGAAGGAAGAAGGAAAGAAAGGAAGGAAGGAGGAAAAGGAAGGAAGGAAGGAAAAAAGGGAGGGGAAAGAGAGAAAGCAAGCTCTTAATACTGGCCATAGCTTTATTCTGAGTACCATCTCTCTATAAGCCTGACAACCAGCAACTCACATTAGACTATCCACTTACATTCCCACCTCACAGCTTCCAGGAGTAAGCCAAGAGTTAGTACTCAAAGAGGGTTTCCTGTGGAAGCATTCTAGTTAGGTTTCTATTGCTGTGACCAAAAGCAACTTGAGGAGAAAAAGGACTTATTTCATCTTACACATCCAGGTGATAGAATATCATGGAGGGAAGTCAGGGTGGGAGTTTAATGCAGAAACCTGAAGATGGGGACTGAATAACACTGCTTGCTGTATTGCTGCCAGGCTCTTGATCCCACCTACCTTTATTATACAGACATTGCCCAGAGTGGACCAGACCCTTCTACATCAATTATTAAACAAGCAAATGCTCCACAGATATGCCACAGGCCAATTCCTTAGTTGAGGTTCCCTCTTCCCATGGGTGTCAGGCTGACAGCAAAGATTAGCCCCCACAGGTGTATCCTGTGTGGCTCCCCAGAGGTGCAGGCAGGCCGTCCATCAGTGACATGTATCAGTAATACCCTGCCTGGACAGACACAGGTTCTCATCACCTCTCACCCTTTTCTTTCTCTGCTGTCTTCGGACCTTTGAGTTCTTCTTCTGTCTTCCCATCTCTGTGTCCACACTATCTCCAGTGAAGTCCTTTGTCAAAACGAAAAGAGAAGAAAAGACACTTGAGGTATCGAGTTCCTCCCTGACATCAGTTCCCACCACCACTCACTACCACGGGGCTGAGAAAAGGGACAGTAAACAAAAATCTAAGTGGCCACCCACCAGCCACTCTCTTTTTCAAAATAGATGTGCTCTAGACAACTCTTGCTCAGACTGAAATACTGTAAGTGGGATGGTATTAAAGCTCCCATTTTTATTGTTACAAGTGCCCATTCATACTTTCAACACTTATTGAGCACCCACTGTGTCCCAGGGCAATACATTGTGGTCCCAATCTCATTCTAAGAGAGGTGAATATTGAGTGCAGCTTCCAGGACAGATGGAGAGGCGGGGGGACAGGCAGTGCACTCATGGGTGAGATTTCATCTACTGCTTTTCAGGCTGAGTAGCAGGTAAGGAAAAAAAGGTAAGAAGACTATAAGTTGAATTAGCAGGAAAAGTTCAGCTCACAGGGAATTTTGGCAGATCTCTTCAGTTAGGGAAAAGACCAACAAACGTCAGTCACATTCTTTTTTTCACATTATGCATTATATATTTGATAACTGAGAGATTAGAGCTAAAATCTCTGAAATGCTCAAACATCGACATTTTTGAGTTATGAAATTTTATAAATGGGGGCATCAGTACTTCTGAGTGAACAGAAACTTCAAATGTGCTGGCTGTGTGCTACACACTTACAATCCCTGCACCCAGGTGCTTAGGCAGTGAGCCTGGGCTACCCAGAAAGTTCAAGGCCATCAGAGGTCCAATGTGAGGCAGTCCCAACAAATCCATCAATTCTCTTACTGCCTTGCTAAATCCACTGAGGCAGAATTGGAATGCAGAACTTGGACGTTAGTGTAGAAACCTGGTGCTGGTGGTTGATCTGTGCTCTCCTATCCCCTCACTCCCCTTCCTCCTTGGCTATTGAGATCAGGACATGAAGGTCACTTCCAGAGGAGGGAGCTGAGATCGCAGCCAGAGAATGGGTGTGGCTTGGGCCTTTGGTTTTGTGATGAGCTCTGTCTACTTGGAGTACTGAGTAGAAGCCCCATCCTAACTCCTTTCCTCAGACTTGCCACCAAAGGACTGATGTGGGTTAGAGATCCCCAAGAGGATGATGATGCCGGAGTGGAGTGGGCAAGCATGGCTTAAAGTCCAATTGTTAGTTTTCTTGGGCTTTGAACATCTAGGTCATCCTTGGTTTTCGAGTAGTGTCCATGGGAAGTGTCCAGTAGTAGTTATGGGAAGATGGAATGCAAGCCACAGGGCTCTCTTCACTACTAGATCACCAGAGATTATTTGTTAAATGAATGAACAACAGACAGAAGTGTGTGTGTGGCTAACAATGACCTGACAGCTTACTTAATGTTAATCTGTGTGATTTTATAAAGGGTGCCTCTAGGGGCTAAAGAGACAGTTCAGTGGTTAAGAGCACTGGCTGCTGTTCCAGAGACCCAGGTTCAATCTCCAGCATCCACATGGTCCTCACAACTGTCAGTGACTCCAGTTCCAGGGGAACAGACACCCTCATACAGACATACATGCAGGTAAAATAGCAAAGCACGTGAAATAAAAATAAACTAAAAAAAAAAAAAAAAAAAAAAAAAAAAAAAAAAAAAAAAAAAAAAAAAAAAAGAGTGCCCCCAGGCTTTGTTTCCTGTGGTCTCAAACTCATGAACCTTAATCCAAGTGGGAGTAAGGGTTTGGAGGGGCACTTCAGCCTCTGCTGAGTGGCGGCCTCTGCTGAGTGGGCACAGTCTCCACTGCAGGTAGCTTCCCTTGTTTGGTCAGAAATGGCAAATGTCCCCCCAGGGACAGGATTTCCTTTATAACTTCCAATTGTCAGAAATGGTTAGGTTTATTAGGGTTGGTGTTCTTGGAGCTAGGCCCAGTAGCATACAGCAAGAACTGCTGTGTGCTGGATTTATGAAATGGTGACAAAAGTTCCAGAACATTCAGGTAGAGATTAGACCCCAGGGTGCCTGCAGGGTTGCATAGCCCTCATTATCTGCATCAAAGGCAGATAAGGAACAATGTGGAGTGTGTGTTCTGATAGATGTTAAATTCAACTAAGGTTGGCCTAAGGGTGCCTCTGTACTTGTCACATGTAACAAATGATAATTTAGTATGCAAATGAACTGAAATCTAGATGGGTGTGTGTTTTTCTAACAAGTACTTTTGTCTTGGAGAGTCCCATTGGCTGTTCATTAGTCAATCACAGGTCAGCAAGTGATCAAACAAGTTCAAATCAAACAGCTCCTGTTAAATGTTGTCTTTTTTAAGAGTTGCCTTGGTCATGGGGTCTGTTCACAGCAGTAAGACCCTAACTAAGACACAAGGCAACAATGAGGTGCAGTCAGGCAAGCTTTTCCAGGTCCTTACTTCCGTTTTCCACCTTTAGTATACCTGCCACAGTGCGGAGCACAGCTCCCCATAGCTCTTCCAGATCTCAGAGCTTTCTGATAATGTTGTGCTAAAGTTAAGTTGTCTGAAGCATTGCTTTTAACGCATGCAATAAATGCCTGTTGCTAGATGGAACTTGCTTGCTCACTCACAAAAGACCCAAGGGGAAGCTAAGCAATGACCTTACCTCTGAAATTATTTTTACTTTTTCTTCCTTGGGATTCATTGCGTCCGTGATGGATTCCTGATTGAGAAAGAGCAAGGAAGAGGTCAGGCGCAGTGAAGGGAACAATGTCTCTCTTGGCCATGATGGATAGAGACTGGGAAGCTCCTGCACATGCTTTTTGAGCTGTTCACCACAAGTACTGCAGACCCCAGGAATGGGGGAAGGAGAAAGGGATGCTAGCACTCTGTCTTAGTACAGCTGGTGGCCAGATGAACTCGGTTTGAAGTCAGCTGCAATGGACCATTTCGGGCTTTCTTCCCTTCCTGACTGAGGTGAGACCACAGAGGGTGCCAAACCCCTCACCTCCTGCCACCCCCAGTGGGTCCCAGCACTCCCCACCCCTGCTTCCCCTCAGTGCAGTGCAGAGGTCTCTCTCTCTGGTCTCTTTGCTTTCACCCAGCCCAGCTCGAGGCTGTCAAAGAGTCCTATCACTGCCCCCTCAGGACCATGATCTTGTAACCTCCCACCCCCAAGCTGGTGCCTTGACAGTCATTCCTTTCTGTTCTATGGGATCATTCCTATAAGAGTTAAAAATAGCCCATCTTTTCCTTACATACAAAAATGCGTTCTGCCCACTTCACTTCTCTTTGTTGTTCTTGCTCTGTTTTTTCAGCCTTTCTAGGAACGCTAGGGAAACACGCCCCCCCCCATTCCTTTGCCCAATCTTTATTATTATGGGAATGTTTGGGGTGTCTAATATTCCCTATGTCTGCTCATGCTGGGGTCTATTAATAACACCAGCATTACTGTGTCTCATGATTGGTGCTCTTGCTCATGTACTGAGCCTCATCAGACATGTCATCAAAACGCCTTCTTCACTTGCCTTCAGGAACAGGTTCTGTCCTGGTGCTCTTGCCACTCTTCAGCACCACATCCCCTCAGGCACCAAATACTGGAGTGATCCGAGGCTCCACCCAGCCTGTTCTCACTCCTCTGGCTAGCGAATCCTAACTCTTGACCTGATGTACCATATGTACATGGATCTTTCCCATATTAACACCTGAGTTTAGACACTTCTTTAGATTATGTCACGGATACCTTCCCTCAGACCTAAATGAAGGTCCTGGTCTTTGCCTCTTAGCCTGTGCTGCAGACTTCCTGTTATAGGAAACAAATCCCTTCTATGAAGAACAACTACCTTTGCAACTATCTTTAAGTGTTACCATTCTCTTATGATATAGCATACCTATGAAATTTTTATATGTCAATTTGACTAGATCAAGGAATACTTTAAAATGTGAGAAATTATGATTCTCTGTGTCTGGGAGCATATTTCCATTGAGTCTGAGTGGACTGGGTAGAGAAGAGCCACTTCCAAAATGAAGGGCACCATCTAAATGTCCAAGACCCAGAGAGAACAAATACAAAGGGAAACTTAGCCTATCCCTCAACCTCTAAGAGCCAGGATGTTTCCATCTTCTGAAGTCCAGGCCCTCTGGCTTTAGAACACCAGGCCTCACACCAGCCTCTAACCCTCACCCCCTCATTACAGGCTTTTGGCCTAAACCTAGAGTGACAGTGGCTCCCTGGATCAGAGGTGTTTAGACTTGGACTGCTGCCCTACACTACCAACATGCAAGGCTCCCAGACTATTGCCTGCTCACCGTGGGACTCCAGAGTCAGGGGAGACAATATTCAAGAAGATCTCTACTCTGAGAGAGCATATCCATCCAATGTCACTGAGAAACTCTGGCTAATTTATCATCCTGTCCCCCAGAAATCCTGCCAGCTTTCTAATAGTATCCGAGACGGCACCTGTAAGACCTCTGCTACTAATACTGTGGTCAAGTCAAGCTCCAATGTCTCTCTTTACAGATTGCCCTGGGAAAGCCCAGACTTTTCTCTTCCCACATTGCTCACCTACAGTGGTCTTTACGTAGAAGCCAGGTTGAATGGTAGGAAGTTTAAGTAGGATCATGACATCTCACCACTCACAGTTTGCCACACCCACTCCAGTCCAGTCTGTGTGATAGCAGCCCACAGAGATGTACGTCTTCAGAGAAGCTAGCTAGCCTCCTGGAATTCATTTGTTGGTGTTCCCTAACTCAGATGTGTTCCAGATTGGTCTCTGCGAAAGTCAATGGAGAGTTTTGTGTGCTTTCTTCATTCAGGCATAGAGGTGCCCCAAGAATTAGCCAAACTAAGATTAAAATATTGTTTCCTGGCTCCAACAGTGTTCTAACCAGTCCTAATTGATGCCAAGCTGTTGTTAGCTTGGAATTTTCACAAGGAAGCTGCTTTATCAGACAGGGTGTCTCCAGAGTTAGCGCTAGAAGTCAGGCATTATTGTTTATTGTCAACTAAGTAAAAAGTTAGAATTCTTGGAGCAGTGACACACACACACACACACACACACACACACACACACACACACACACACACAGAGCAGAATGCTTTACATACTAGAGAGAAGCTGAATGCAGCACAGACCATTCCCAGGAGCTGCTAGAATGGGACCTCCTGGTGCTTGCCTCCAACAGACCCAGAGAATTAGCTTGGGGTTGCCAAGAAGGCCCAGCAGGAAAGGGCACCACTGCTCTTCTGAAGGAATCATTCTCACCTGGCTGCTAAGATCAAAACTGGCTTTGATGTAGCACTACCTGCCTGCCTCGTTTCTGTCAATCTTCCCTGGCTGCTAATCTTACTTTCTTTTGTGTTCAGGATGACTATAAAAGCCGTGTGTGTGTGTGTGTGTGTGTGTGTGTGTGTGTTTGTGTAAGAGAGAGCTGGGGAGTACTGCAATTTGAGCCTCATGTGGTCCACAGCCCCCCAGGCCCAGAGCACTGGGGCCGCCTGACCTTTTCTTTTTCATTTGTAAATGACCATAAAGGTCTGATGTTTAATTTTAAGAATATACACTCAGATTCTGCACTTTCTTATGTTGTGTCTGTTTGCCCTCCCACCGAATTTTTTGCCCACTTGGCCAGAACTCTATTCCCGTGGATTGAGGGATCCCTGCAACAATCCCAGTCCATGACAACAGTTCTCTAATGACTTTTCTTTGACTAATGAGTGAAATCCGAAATCTTGTCAAAACCTTTCAGTTCCCCTGCATGGTTTTGCACTTGGGCCCTCTGGCCTCAGAGTCTTTGCACTTGTTGTTTCTTCTACTTAGAGCTTTTTCTTAGACGCAGTGGTGGTGCACACCTTTAATCCCAGCACTTGAGAGGCAGAGACAGGTGGATTTCTGAGTTCGAGGCCAGCCTGGTCTAC
>NW_022196905.1:37578995-37585106 GCF_008632895.1 Mastomys coucha | reverse complement strand
CACACACACACACACACACACACACACACACACACACTCACACACACACACCACAGTCTTTTGGGTCTCTACTAGTAAACTCATTTTCAGAGGGGTCTTTCCTGAGAGTCCTTTATACAATAACTTTTCCATTGTGTTATGAGTCTCCTGAGGACCTTGTGAGTACCTTACAATGACTAGTCAATAATACTTACCACTAATCAACATTCGCAATTGCATGTCAGTGTCTGTCCATCACCATTAGAACAGAGCTTCAAGAGAGCAGAAGCAGCACTTTGTGCGTTGTTTATCCCCAGAGCCTTTGCCACTCAGTAGACAGACAGTTCCTGTGTGTTTGTCAAATCAATGGCTCAGTTGCTATTCAGATCCATTTTCACAGGCACATTCTGGAGTCCTTCAAAGCCTCACTAGAATGCTGTGAGGATTCAGTGAGAGAAGATGAGGAGAAATATTAGGCACAGGGCTGACAAATCTTAAGCCTTTCTTAATCTTATGGGAGCCAAATCTTACTGGGGCACTTAAGCAGCTTGCCCCAGGTGTTCCGGGGGTTTGACCGACCCTCCCAGGGAGTTAGCATGTGGAAGAAAAACAAATGATCTGCTAGTCAGTTGTCCTTCCTCCAGCCCCCTGCAAACACTCAAGTGAGAAGAGAGAGGATGAAAGCTAGCCCAGAGGTAAAGAGGTGATCATGGGTATTGGAGGGGGCAGGAAACATACAAGGAGATGCCTACGGGCATCAATGGTTCTGACCAACACTTCTGGTCCTTAGAAACTGGAAATAAAGGATGTAAAGTGTTTTAGTAAGTGGAAAAATGAACTCTCCATAAATTAAAAAACAAGCTGTACATGGAAGAAAAAACTCAAAGAGGAAAATGACAGATGTAATGGACTTGTTTCCTCTCTTCCCATTCTTTCCCCATCATTACCTTCCAATGAGTTTTGAAAGAAATAAAATGACACCAAAATTTATCTCTCCTCTGAGTATTGCTGGCTCCGGAAAGATGAATAAACACCACTCGGCTTTAATAAGCCCCTGTTGTCAGCGTTGGCCATGGCCACTTGTTAATACATTCTTTAACAGTGTCAAAATAAAAGCCCTGGGTGTTGGAGCTGGAGCTTGGAAGTCTCTCCACATGCACTCTGCTCAGCTCCTGCACGACAGCTCCACACGCATTCTGCTCAGCCCCCGCACGACAGCTCTCAGTAGAATATGTGCCAACTTAGACCCAAGCAAACCAAGATTTCCAAAGTTATGTGAGGTCATAGGTTTTAAATCTCAGAGTCTGACCTTTGCTCTTTGTGGTTTCCAAGTTCTCCCTGGCCCCGCTTTAGTCTTCCTAAAAGAAGGTTACCATCACTAGTCTATACCATCCTTGCTGTGAAAATACTTACAATGGAGAGCCACAAACACTATAGCAGTGTCCTCATTTCATAGGCTCTACAAGGCCAATAATCTATTTTACACGGGTCAGAAAACCAACATGTTTTAAAAGGAAAATACCTACGCTATTATCTGACCACATGGACTGTCTCTAAAGCCAGCCAGTCAGAGTTACATCCAAGAACCCAGGGATGACCCCCCCACGATACAGAGAAGGACTAAGAGGAAAAGACTGTACTACATAAAGTACTTCTTAATTGAAGCTGTTCCCAAAGGATGGTATATTAGTTATACAAAGAAATTATGGCTTTAAAGAGTGAGGCCTTTGGAAAAAAAATGGTCCTGGGTTCAAATCCCCATCTTCTCACCAGGATGTGATCTTGAAACAACATGGGTGATTCTGTAAATTCACAATCACATGTCCTACCTCAGGTGATGATGGTTTCCTATGGGCAACCCATTCTTATGATGGACTCTATACTGAAAAGATTGTAATAAAGTGCACAGACCAAGACTCTCTGTATTGGTAGGGTTTATGGTTTTATTATTATGGATGTTGCCAGAGTTAGGGTTAGAACTATTGGCAACTCTAACAAGATAAGGCTTGGCCACCAGGGCCCCAGTAGAGCAATGAAAGAGAAAAATAATAACAAATCAGACAACATGGTGAGTTTGGGAAGTGGAAAAGAGGCGTCCAGTGATGTCACAGTCTGTCTTCCAGAGTCCTGACATGAAATTTAGGTCTGAATAAAAGGTACCAGGAAGGATATGTAGCTAAGCAGTTTTGGTCGAGGTGTGGTCCCTCCCATCACTGACACATCATTGTCTCTGTCCCAGTATCTTCTGCAAGGCGACTGACAAGCTGTCAGAACTGTCCTTTTTTAGAGACAAGTCCTCCCTCGCTCTGGTACGTACGGCCCATCTTTTCCTTCTCCCAGCACTCGGTACTGAGGAAATACAATTCTTAGAGTCCATTGTTTTAATGGTCAGATAGCTGAAGGAGAGGCACAGATGGAGTATCTTTTTTCCATCCAGGATGGTCATAAGACGTCATGGTTGGGAGGGGAGGTGGGAGGAAGGGATTGAGAAGGGGAACAGGTTCAGAGACGGAAGAGAATCATAAGGAAACCTTAGGGTGTTGAGCTCTATCCCCTTACTCTCTTTAGTTTTTGTAGCCAATCCCTGATAGCCCTAAGCAAGTCTCTTCTCCCCTTCCTCCAGCCACGCCCAGGACACTTGTCTTCCCTTGTCTGTTTAAAGTGTTGATGGAACCCCCTCCTCTCTGCCCATGATCACTTTCTTCGGAGACAAGGCTTTTCCTTCCGAGTGGGCGGGCCCACTCAAAGCTGGAAACTTTCAAGAGCCGGTGCCTTTTTAATGATTAATTATGTAACAGCAAGTTATTCTAGCCCCAGCTTCTAGAGTACAAAGTGAGTGACACAGCTGTGTGTGGTCATTTAATTGGCTGGATGGGACACCTTTCGCTTGATGAGGCCAGGTCGGCACACAGGCTCTGCTCCGTGGGATTGCTCAGTTGCACAGGGGTGCCGAAAGCTCCTCCGTGGCAGGAGTCCTGCTGTGTGCTGAGCTCTTTAGACCTTTTTACTAATCTTTTTCGTCACTGATCTCATTATCTGTTTATACATCTTTCCCCCGCGGCAAACTCTCAGCACTGGACCCGGTCTAATTCGTTTTTGTACACTGTAAACTTGAGTTATTCATCTGCTGCATTATGGATGCTCAATAAAAGCTTGAATGAATGAGTCTGTAAATGAACTCTAGGTCAACTATCTATATCTAGATTGATCTATGTTTATATATGCGTTTATCTCTCTCTATATATGTATACATATATACACATATTTCCTCTGTCCATATACAGTCTCCCTCTATACATAACATACTGTCGTTACACTTATTTGCAGAAATGTTCATATAAAATGCAATAGCAGACATGTATTTCTCATTAGATTTTTATTAGCTTTTCATAGCACCTATTTGCAAAATGAAAGCAGTTTAGCTGACGGCCAATAGACTTTTCTGAGAGTTTGGCAGCCCTCTGGGGTTCCGAACTCTTTGCCCAATACCAAGAAAAGTGAAGTTTGCTGCACGGAGAACTGCCCCCAGCCCCGGGGCCGCCCTCCCCTTTCCTGGAGCAGTTTAAACTAAAGGACCGAAAGCAACACACAGCTAGTGCTTAGCAGCACACTGGCCAGAGAGGCTGTCTGTGAACCGCTTTGCTTTCCCCCTGCAGGCCAGACAGCAGCTGAAATCAAAGCTGTCCCTGCAGTGCCCCCCGCCCCCGACTTTGCATTCAGAGAGTAAAACTGCAAGCAAAATGAGAGTCCCTAACGTTACAAAGCATTCAGTCCACTCTCGCGGCACCCAGGGAGGGGCTGGTTTCCTAGGCGGAACCTAAAGGAGAGGAAAGCAGGACACTCGGCTGCAGCCCTGATTCTGTTACAGACCGATTTACCTTAAACCACTCTACAAAACGAAGCTTGCAGATTCCACTTTCTGGGATGGAGGGATGAGATGAGAGACCAGTTAAGTCAGGCCAGGGGTGGCCTGGGGTAAGGGAGGTTGCTCCCTGGGAAGCTGCAGCCATATCTCAGGGAAAAAACAAAACAAAACAAAACACCAGCTTAGCAACCAGTTCCCAGGGAAGATCAGATTAGGCGGCTGCTTTTTTTTTTTTTTTTTTTTTAAAGTGGCAGTTTACTTTTAAGACTTAGAATATAAGCTTGCTGGGCAAGCAGAGAAAAAAAAAAGATTCTGTGACTGGGCATCAGAGCTCCACCATGTGTTGCATCAGGATGTTTGGAGACTGCTGGTCAATGTGTTTGACTGATCAGTCTGTCTTTGTCTCCCCAGTGCTGGGATTACAGATGCCTGCAGTCACTTAGCTTTTTATGTGGGTGCTGGGGACCTGAACTCAGTATTTATTCGGGAGAAGCATTTTATTGATTGAGCCATTTTCCCAGCACAAGAAACAAATTTGTATCCATTGTGATATTCTGTTATAGAATTATGAGATGTTTTCTGCTCTGAAGGGTCTGTGTGAATAACTTTTCTACAAGACAGCCATGTCTTTGTCTGCATGTCTTACCATACCAGAGAAGCCAGAGTACACTTTTTTTAACATGTGTGTATACAGTATATATATATACATATATATATGTATATATATATACACAAATACACACACATATATAATATATATTATATATGTATATATATTATATATGTATATATATTATATATGTATATATGTATATATTATATATGTATATATATATATATATATATATATATATGTCAGCATGTTTGTGTGGTGTGTGTGATGGGGAGCAGGTAGGTATCAGACTGAGAAAATGACATGCTCTCCATTATATATTGATATCTTCACTCCCAGTACCACAGAATCTGACATTATTTAGAGGTAGGGTCCTTACAGTATGTGCTTGCCAGTCTTATGTCAACTTGACACAACCCAGAATCATTGGAATGGAGTGAACCACCATTGAGAATTAAGACTTGGAATTGAGAAAATGCCTCTATGAGGTTAGGCTGTAGAAAAGCCTGTAGGACATTTTCTTAATGAGTGATTGATGTGGGAGGGCCCAGCCCATTGTGGGTGGTACCATTCCTGGGCTGGTGGTCCTGGGTTCTATAAGAAAGCAGGCTGAGTAAGCTAGGAAGAGCAAGCCAGTAAACAACACCCTCCATGGCCTCTGCATCAGCTCCTGCTTCCAGGTTCCTGCCCTGCTTGAGTCCTGCCATGACTTCATTGATGAACAGAGATAGAACCTAGACATTTGTCAATGGCTTTGTGTTTCTCAGGGAGTGACAGGCAGACAGCATAGAGAATAACTTAGCAACCCAGGACTCCTCTTGGCTTGGGCTAGACATATACCTATCTCTAAATAGTGTACATAGCAACCTGTTCGCAACCTAGCACCCCATCTGCATTGAGCTGTGTTTGTATCTTCTTTAAAGCAATGGAAATAATGAATGTACTCTCCTTAGCAGTCCCTTTACTGTACTACAGCCACTCACATACCTCCTGGAGCACAATCTGGGAACTATGGGTAATAGGCCCATCTGGTTTTGGGTGTGTATATAATAAGGTAGGCTGTATCCTCAAAGTGAACTTTTAGAGAAAATCCTCTATTTACCATCTCATGCCTATGCACACTTGGGTGTGAATATGATTAAAACCAGATGCATACGGGAAGGGACACACATTGAGCAGAAACCTAGATAATCCAAACCTGTCAATCAAATTATAGAGTTGTCCAAACTAAGCTCCTAGTAACCAAGCTTCTCTCTTGAACCCCATAAAAGGAAGCCCCAAACAGTAACTGGGTTCCTTGCATATATTTACTCCTGTGTTCTGTTGTGAATCCTGACAGTGTATTCCTCTTTAACCTGTATCACTTCAAATAACATTTCTCTGCTACCTTTCAACCGGTGTGCATATTTACTTCATGCACCAGGAGCTTGGAAACATCTGACACAGACCCTGAACACCAGCAGTGTAACTTACGCCCAGATTCAATTGCTTTAGTGCTTACACAATTATTCACACTCAGTGCTCCGAACTGCAGTTTTAGCATGTTACATATATTAAGAAAATTTCCTTTTACTTGGTTTTTAAATTGGCATGAGCACTTTTTAAAATTAAAAAAAAAATTAAAAACAGATAGATTTGTAGTTTTAGTTTTTAT
>NW_022196905.1:37546041-37571039 GCF_008632895.1 Mastomys coucha | reverse complement strand
GGGTCTCTGGCTTAATGTGCTCTCTGGAGTTAGGCGATCCACTTGCAGGGAAGGGGCAGAGGAGCAGTTTTTATTATTCTTGATAGCAAGGCTCTTCTGCTCCATCTTGGCAAAGGCCCCCACAGTGGCTCTACTACAAACAAAAATGTCCAGATTCTTTGGAGCTCTTCTCACCAGGAAGTGAAGTCCTTTTATCTTCTCCATGTATGGGAGGGACTCGAGACTGTGTTGAGCAATGAAGGGTGGCAGAGTGACAGTAGCCAAGTTCTGAATGGTGAGGCTGTTTCTCTGATCTTTGCTAGGAGTCTTGAGCTTGGCATCTCACTGCCTAAGAAGCCCCACTACTCTGAGACCAGTGTGCTACAAAGGAGCCAAGCCACATGGGAAGACCGTATTTCCATACTCTATTGGCTGCTCCATGCTGAGTCACTCCAGCCAAGCTGCAGACACAAGTGAATACATATCTGGATGACTCCAGCCTTCAGTCCAGTCTTAGGATTCACACTTCCCAGTTGAGCCTTGGGCACTGTTGAACAGAGATTATTTGGCCAGCAGACTCAGAGAATCCATCTGCTGTCTAGATAACTCTTGTTTTGGCAGTTTTGGCCATTGAATCTAGGGCCTCATGTATGTGAGGGACGCACTTGACCACTGAGCTACACCTTTATCTAAAATGATTGTTTAAGTACAATATTTGAGATCATTCATTTGCAGTAATAAGTGTGGTAGTCATATATTTAGATAGATTAGCAGATAGGTGAATACATGAACAAAATATACTGGAAAGAAGATAAGGGAATACTAGGGTGAAGGGGAACATGAGGGTCATGGAACTGGAGAACAGTGGAGGGTCTGCGAAAAGGCTGTAAAGAAACAAGTTACTTGGTGTGCTGATTAAAAATAAATGCCATTTTAAAAAGGGAGTAAAGTAATGTCACAAAGGGCTGCATCTGAGACAATGCGTAAGGAACCATCTCCCGAAACAGAGCCACAGGACAGAAAGTAGTGGTTGTCTGGGCTGACGTGGACAAGAGGATGGTGATATGAAGTGATCTCTATACCAGAATAAATGGGAAAGGCGTTTAGTTGACCCCCAACCATAAAATTATTTTGTTGGCACTTCATAACTGTAATTTTTCTATGTTTATGAATTGTAATGTAAATATCTGATATGCAGGCTCTCTGATAGGTGACCTCCAAAAGGGCTGAGAACCGCTATTGCTGAAGCCAGGTGCTTCTGAAGACTCTTGAAGACAGTGGTTCTCGACCTGTGGGTCATGGCCTCTTTAGGGTTCCAATGACCCTGTCACAGGGGTTGAATATCAGATATCCTGCATGTCAGTTATTTACATTGCAATTCATAACAGCAGCAAAATTACAGTTATAAAGTAGCTATGAAATGGTTTTATAGTTGGAACCACAGTGCTAGGAACTATATTAAAGGGTCACAGCATTAGGAAGTTTGAGGACCACTGCTTTAGGATGTTAGAGCTCTTTGTTGAAATCAATATTAGGAAACTATAGGGCACCGGGCAGTGGTGGCACATGCCTTTAATCCCAGCACTTGGGAGGCAGAGGCAGGCGGATTTCTGAATTCAAGGCCAGCCTGGTTTACAGAGTGAGTTCCAGGACAGCCAGGGCTATACAGAGAAACCCTGTCTCAAAATAACAACAATAAAAAAAAAAAAAAGAAAGAAAGAAAAAGAAGAAAAGAAAGAAAGAAACTATCGGGCTGGGGGCATTGCTCAGTTGCTGGAGGATCTGGAGGATCTGCAGATCATATACAAAATCCATTTTCAACTCACAGCACAAAATATGTCCTAGTTTTGTTTCTAGATGTGGTGATAATATAAGCTGACTAAAACAGCATTGGGGAGGGTGGTTTATTCACCTCATAATTCCAGGTTACAGTCCCTCAGGGAAACCAAGGCCACAGGATTTGAAATAATCTAGTCATGTCACATCTACTGTCAAAGGCAGAGCAACATAAATGCATGCACACTTTCTTGCATGCACACTTTCTTGCCTCTCCAGTCTCAGTTTGGATTCTCTTGCCTAAGGGATGGTACTGCCCATAGTGGATCAAGTCTTCCCACATCAGTGAATTCAATAGGGGCAATCCCTCATGGACAGGCCCACAGACCAAGCCAGACTAGATAGTTCCTCACTGAGACTCACTTCTCAGGAAATCCTAGGTCTTATCAGGGTGACAATTATATCTAACCATCACAGCCTAAAACCTGATGGAACTCAGGATGTTTGAGTTCAGCCTGGGCTATATGAGACACTGAGACTTTTCTGGCATCATCTGTTTGCTTTCCCAGCTGCAACATGCCCTTATTTGGGTCAGTATAAGCTCAGATATGCTTTCCTAACCTGGGCACAGACAACACTATTTCCTCTTTAGACTGCATGCAGGCAGGCAGGCCTTTGAACTTTACAATACTGATGTTTGCAGCTCATTCACTTCTGATGAGCGATAAACACATTTCAACGGAAAAAAAAACGTCTCACTGAGATAGGGCTCAAGTTGAAAGCTGAAGAGTCTCCTCTGGGTCATAAATTTTGTAAAACTGTGCTTTTCATCTTTGAGTCTGTGTTTTCCAATTTACTGAATTTTATCGTTCTCCCCTTGAAATATAGCTCAAATGCCAGCAAATTGGAACCTCTTGTTTCTATACTCAACAGAGAGAAGCACTTATTGACTTGGAACTATTGGCTGTGTGGCCTGTTTTTATTGTGTAGATACCAAAGCTTTTAATTTTCTTCCCGCAGTGCTGTGATTCTCAACCTGTTTTGAATTACAAAGCTTTCCAGTCATTTGCTCCATTTCACAACAGTCTCCCTTCTCCAGAGAACTGTCAGAACTATTGAGAGTAAAAAGCCCTAAGATTCATTCCTTTTAGAGACTTGGGTCCTGACTTGAAATAAGCAGAGAAAACTGCTGCTCATGTGTGAATCTTGAATTTAATGGTTTTTTTCGTTTTTTTTTTTGTTTTTTGTTTTTTTGTTTGTTTTTTGTTTTTTTTTTTTCTGCAAAAATTAATGTACCACAATTAAGAACACATTCTTATCAGCTATTTCCCCTAAGTATGTCTTATGGGTACTAGCTCAGTGAGTGGAGACAACCATAACTCTCATTTCTCAACCGTAATTCTCATTTCCCAAGACATGCTTGCCCTTTCTGTAGGACATCCAATGTCTTTTTGAAGGTTCTTTGCACCTTGAGTTTTTTGTTTATCTTGAAGGGCTTATTTGGTTCAAAGGATAACCCCTTGTTAAAGGCCAAAGAAGGAAAGCAGTGTCTGGCTGGCTGCTGCTGGGAATGGCTGTGGACATCTCATGGTGTCTAGGCAGTTTTACTCTTAGCTTCACCAATTGGGCCTGACAATTCAGATGACTCAAATTTGAAATTCCACAGTCATACTCTTTGCTTTTTCGTTGTCCTATTTTGGTGATAGGCATGTGTCTGTTTATGCATCTTGCATATGTATAAGTGTGTGTGTGTGTGTGTGTGTGTGTGTGTATGTCCATGTGTTTGCAAATGCACGTAGAGGTCTGAGGTTGGTGTCTGGTTTCATCCTTAATTGGTTCTCCTCCTTATTCATTGAGGCAGGGTTTCTCAGTCAAACTCAGAACTTGCTGATATGGCTTATCCTGCTAGTCACCTTGCTCTGGGGATCCCTTGTTTCTGCCTTCTGAGGCTAGTATTATAGTCAGGCCTGGCATTTACATGAATTTATAGGATTCTAGATACACTGTCGAGCTATGTCTCCATTCCTCATAACCACATTCTTTTAGCTTATATTAGTGCATGTCAGCCAGTGTTAATGTTCCTATTCCCCGGCCATTTGACAAATCTGTAGGCATTTTTGGTTGTAGTAGTCTGGGGGTAGGCATACTAATGGCATCTTGTGAATAGAAACCAGGTTGCTCTTAAACATCCTGTGGTGGATAGGAGAGTCTCTTGCTTATAGTCCCAATACCCAAAGCCAGGGTTTGGCCCCACATGTCAGTAGCACTGTCTAAGAACTCTTTATCTAGTGATGCTTACCATAGTATAACCATTTCTGCTTCCAGTACTGGGTGAGGTTAGGTCTCAGTCCCAACTGCCGTGTCCACACCACCTTCGTTCTCACAACCTCTTTCTCATGTCATAATGCTTTCCAGGATGTCAAGCATCTGTTTGGCTGATCCATCTCAGCTTGGGCCATCCAAGGTAGTCACTGAGGTTCTGATGCTGATGATGCCCATCAACACAATCTCTGAGTCTGTTTCATCAGGAGGTTCCTGATGTCATTTACAGACTTACTCAGTGTATGTTAAGGACCATAAGAGATTCTTTGAAGTTTGGGGAGCAATTCTTATGTCACAGGCAATTCTGTAATCCTTCAATTTCTCTAAGCATTTGGGCACACAACATAGTTGAGACAGTTGCCTGAAGGAATCTTTACTGGAGCAAGATAATATCCAAAGACACTTGCTGGGCTTGCTAGACAGAGGAATAGCTGAAAATGCTCTTTGATTTAAAAATGTGTCTCTTTTTTTTGAATATTCTTATCCATTTATCCTTTTCTTATGTCCTGTGATGCTTGCAACTGTATCATATCCCTCTCCCCCTCAGAGTGCCAAAATGTTCAAAAATCAGGCAATTTACTACAGTTGGTTTAAGAAGGACTACTTTACTGTTCCTAGAACTTTGCAATTACAACTACAGCTCCCTGTGAGGCAAAGTGCTGGCAGACCTATATACTTTGGGCCCTAATCCAACAGAGGATATAGTATCAGAAGAAGGAAGAGTATACATGTCCTGATTTCTGTTAAACCTGGAAGTTGGATTCTAACTCCCTTAGGTGGAGGTACATGTGAGATACATTCAATGCCTCTGACCTCAACTCCTGATGTTCTTTGGAAATCATTGCAGACTTTTAGAAACTGGTTAGCTGTCATATCTAGATTAAAACGGCATCTGAAAATTGATACCTGCTTGTGTTCTATTAGGGGATAGATGTCTGGGGAGAAGGCAAAACAATATCCAGCTATCTCCATGTGTTGGTATGCTCCCTTAGGCTTTGATTCCAAGGGGGTTATCCCTGAGAGGCTTCATCTGGGGAGGAGAAAAATATAGGCACAGCCATACACTGTCCACCAAGGAGTGAGTAGACAGGCATGGAAACCTTGAGGGCTTCTGTAAGCTTCATGTGGGTAGTCAGGGCTATGGGACTTCTAGATTCCTAATATGTAGCTATGAGTCAGTGACACAGAGAGTCACTAACTCTCTCCCTTTTTTCTTTCTTCCTTCCTTTCTTTTTTTTTTTTTAATAAAGTTTTATTTATTTATTTTATGTGAGTACACTGTAGCTGTCTTCAGACACTCCAGAAGAGGGCATCAGATCTCATTACAGATGGTTGTGAGACATCATGTGGTTGTTGGGATTTGAACTCAGGACCTTTGGAAGAGTAGTCAGCACTCTTACCCACTTCCTCTTTTCTACACTGAGACTTCAGATCTCAAGATCCCAGCATCCTCTCATCTGTGAAGTGGGGAATTGCAGAAAGAGTTTGAACCCTGGGAAAAGGAAAGGAAATTTCAGGCATCCAATGGTGGTGTATGTGAAGGTTGCTAAAATCTTCAATGGGAAAGTTGATTCTTGAAATAAAATATGTGTGGGGTGGTGGTGTGAGATTTTGCCCTTCTATACAGAGTCTCTCTTCACCGATAACCTGGGTTATTTTAGCATGGCATCCTGAGTTCACTCATACGTCCTTTAGGACACTGATATGACCATACCCTCTGAGCGCTCTCTAATTCAAATCTTCCTTAACACTACATCATGATCCATGCTTCCTTCTGTATCCTTTGTGTCCTTCCTACTTCTACTACAGTTGGCATGTCATTTGTCTTCCCACTGTGCTCTCATTATTCAGGGATCAAAAATTCAATGATAATTAATGAAGATCAAATAAACCTATTCATGATGGAAAGAAATCTTCATTAGGTTCTTGTTTGAGAACAAATACCTTATGACTTATGACCGAGAGTCTGAAAAATAATGTGCACTTCGGTCAGGTACATTGATCTGAAGAGATGTGAAAGTTATCATTAATTAGTAGGAGGGGTCCCTAGGACAAGTTTAGGGTCTTTAACATGTGGGGCATTTGAGATAAGACTGAGCCTCTAGCTTTAAGACTAAGATGTTCCATTTGCTAGTAGAACAAGAAAGCAGGCAGCTTTTGGTTTTAATTCTCCTTTTGACTTAAAGTTTATCTGCCTTCCTGTGAATCTGCCCATCTTACATCTATTTGGTCCTTGGCTTGTGGCAGATAGGGTGTAAAGAAGACTCAGATAAAACCTGTACCCTCACTTGTTTGTCGTCTAGTAGATGTTGAAGCCTTTCTCCATATTTGTCTGATCATGTTTTGTGGTAAGGCACTCTGAAGCTGTGAGGCTGTCACTTTCAATTATTTCTTAGTTGCAGTGTATCAGGAAATGTAGTTTTCAGATGTGTGCCAGGCAGTGGGAGGGAAGAACCAAACGAAAGCCAGAATTCTGATCTTGACTCCAGTCCCACGAGAGAGACAGCCGATTAGCACCCCGCACATGGTGTGGAGTGGGCAGATTAAGCTGAGCTCAGAAGTCTGTCTCATACCAATGCCTACATTTTACAAAATCTTAGAAAACGTTCTGCAGTCGTGTAGTTGTCTTTACTGACCACTAGAGGTCAGCACTTTAAAAAGTAAACGGGCCACGTTACATTCCGTTCCCCTCAAAGTAAGCCTTGAAACAAACGCAGAACAATTTTTGAAAATCCCATTTAGGTTAGGGAGGAACATTCCCAAAGGAACAGTGTTCTCTCTGACATGTTGGAGCCTTAAACTCGACATGCTCTACTCGTTGCTGACTGAGTGCTCATTGTTCTTTACTACCAACCTCCATGTGAGAGATGAACAGAAACTATAGTCCTTGCAGCTGGGGGACTTGTATTTTTTATTTTATTTTTACTTTATTTTTATTTTATTTACAATCTAGTTGCTGCTCACCTCCAGGTTAGTTGAGACTGCTGGTCTTTCTATGGCGTGGGCCTCCCCTTTCACCTTCTTCAACCCTTCCCCTAATGAAACCATAGGGGTCCCCAACTTCAGTCCAATGGTTGGGTGTAAGTATCTTCATCTGTCTCTGTCAGCTGCTGGTTGGGCCTCTCAGAGGACAGCCATGTTAGACTCCAGTCTGTAAGCACATGACACATGGCATCAGTAATAGAGTCAGGCCTTGGTGCCCCCTTCCCCCCATGAGATGAATTCTAAGTTGGCCTGGTCACTGGACTACCTTTCCTTCAGTATTTTCTTCATTTTTGTCGATGTAGTTCTTTTAGACAGGAGCAATTCTGAATCAAAAATTTTGACTGTTGGTTGGTAACCCACCCCCTCCACTTGAGGCCCTGTTTATCTACAGGAGGTGGACTCTTCAAGTTCCCTCTCCCTACTGTTGGGATAAGGCAACCCTGTTGAGTCCTGAGAGTCTCTTACCTCCCAGGTCTCTGGTACTTTCTAGAGGGTCTCCCCACCTCCCACACCTGGCTACATATTTCCACTCATTCTGTTGGCCCTCTAGGCTTCTCTCCTGTTCCCCCCGTACCTGATCTTGTTCCCTCTTTCCCCTTTCCCTTCCCTCTTGAACCCAGGTCCCTCCTTCCCTATACATCCCACAATTATTTTCTTCCCCTTTCTAAGTGGCATTGAAGCATCTTCACTTGGGCCTTTCTGATTGTTTAACTTCTTATGGTCTGAAGGTTTTATAATAGGTACTTTGCACTTTTTGGTTAATATCCACTTACTAGTGAGTACATACCTCACATGTCCTTTTGGATCTGGGTTATGCCCCTCAGGATGATATTTTCTAGTTCCATCCATTTGCTTGCAAAATTCATGATGTCCTTGTTCTCAATAGCTGAATAGTATTCCATTGTGTAGATGTACCACATTTTCTGTATCCATTCTTCAGTTGAGGGACATCTGGGTTGTTTCCAGTTTCTGGCTATCACAAACAAGGCCACTTAGAACATAGTGGAACACATAGCCATGTGGCATGGTGGGGCATCTTTTGGGTATATGTCCAAGAGTAGTATTGCTGGGTCTTCAAGTAGATCTACTTCCAATTTTCTGAGGAACCTCCAGATTGATTTCCAGAGTGGTTGTACCAGTTTGCAATCCCACCAGCAATGGAGGAGTGTTCCTTTTTTTCCCCACATCCTCACCACCATGTGATTTCACTTGAGTTTTTAATCTTAGCAATTTTGATTGATGTAAGGTAGAAACTCAGGGTTGTTTTGATTTGCATTTACCTGATAACTAGGGACTTTCAACATTTCTTTAAGTGCTTCTCAGCCATTCTAGATTTTTCTGCTGTGAATTCTCTGTTTAGTTCTGTATCTGATTTTTAAACTGGGTTGTCTTTTTGGTGGGGTTAACTTCTTGAATTCTTTATATATTTTGGATATTAAACCTGTATCGGATGTGGTGTTAGTGAACATTTTTCCCCAATCTGTAGGTTGCTGATTTGTCCTATTGGCTATGTCCTTTGCCTTACAGAAGCTTTCCAGTTTCATGAGGTCTCATTTATTAACTCTTGATCTTAGAGTCTAGCCAATGGAGCTTGGTTGAGGAAATTTCCCCGTTCCAATGAGTTCAAAGTTCTTTCCCACTTTCTCTTCTATTTGACTTAGTGTATCTGGTTTTATGTTGAGGTCCTTGATCCACTTGGACTTGAGCTTTGTACAAGGTGATAGATATGAGTCTATCTTCACAGTTTATATACAGACTGCCAGTTAGACCAGCACCATATATTGAAGATGATTTCTTCTTTTCATTTTATTGTTTTGGCTCCTTTGTTAAAGATCAAGTGTCCATACCCGTGTGTATTTATTTCTGAGTCTTCAGTTACATTCCACTGATTGTCCTGTCTGTCTCTGTACCAACACTATGTGTGTGTGTTTTAATCACTATTGCTCTGTAGTACAGCTTGAGGTCAGGGATGGTGACTTCCCCAGAAGTTCTTTTTTTTTTTTTTATGTGGTTTAGTAATTTATTTCAGGAGACTGCTGGATCATGGATCTCAGGAATTGTTATTACCATGACTCAATTGTACCTTCCTCATAGACCTGTTGGGCTGACTTGAACAAGATGGACATGGTTGTCATAAACTTGGTAATATCATAAACTCAAAAAGTCCTTCCCCAAAGAGTACATATTTCAGCTACCACGACAATCACATGTGTCTTTTCCTAACCTTGATGTGTCATACATTTACTTAAATATTGTTTATTTATTTAAGTATTTATTTAAATATTTTCAAAACTCAAGCTCTTCATTATAACATCATTGATCTATGGACAAATGATGTGCTTGAGACCATTATAATACCCATAAAATATTGGATTAATTTCTTTTTTCATAAATTTATTTTTAATAGATTTTATAGCATTTCATGATTTTTGAAAAAATGAGGATTAATTATTTTATACTATTGTAACTCCTTTACCATTGAATAGAGAGAAAACACGAGAGGCAAATTTTTAGAAATGAAGGTATCTGTTGAAAGCACCCTCAATATGGCAATATGGCCACAAAGTTGAGAAGACCAGCCTTAGTCTATGGTGATCTGATAGGATATGAGGGATTATTTTAATCTTCTTGTATCTGTTGAGGCCTGTTTTGTGACTAATTATATGGTCAATTTTGAAGAAAGTACCATGAGATGCTGAGAAGAAGGTATATCCTTTTGTTTTAGGATAAAATATTCTATAGATATCTGTTAAATTCATTTGGGTCATAACTTCTGTTAGTTTCACTATGTCTCATTTTGTTTCTGTTTCTATGATCTGTCCATTGATGAGAGTGGGATGTTGAAGTCTCCCACTATTATTGTGTGGGTTGCAATGTGTGCTTGCAACAAGTTTAAGATCTGTATGACAAGAATGTCAAGTCTTTGAAGAAAGAAATCAAAGAAGACCCATATGTTGAGAGGTCTTTGAAGCCCTTATATCTGAGTGACAGAATGAAGAGGAATTGGAAATGTCTACTGTAGAGTTAGTTCTAGCATGTACTTTTCAAGCCCATCAACAAGAGTCAATGGGGGTAACTGGTGTTTGTGAGCACATTTCTCATAGATGCAGTGGGAAAGCCATCATTTCTCCCACTCCCTTTACCTGAGATTCTACCACTTAAAAGAATCAAGAATATATGGGGATCTAGAGATGGCTCAGTGCTTAGTAGTACCTGATACTCTTCTAGAGGACCAGAATGGTTCCCAGCAACCATATTGGGATACTTACAACTCTTTGTAACTCTAGATCTGAGAGAGAGTAACTCCAACAAGCTTGGTAGTATCTGTGGCACTTTTAAATAATAATCATAATCATAATCATAATCATAATAGAGATAAACTATCATAAAGCCCTAAGAACTTCCACTTCAAGTACCCACTTCAAGTTGCCAGTGACTTCTTGCTCCCTTTCAATGGCTCCTTCCAGTGGAGAGAGTAGAAATTCCTCCTTCTGGCCATTGGCAAGAGGATCATGGTCTAGCATCACTTGGCTTTGGGTCACTATTTGGAATGAGCTATCACTGTCATCTGCAGGTATGGTGTGTCTTGGGTGCTATGAACTTCTCCTGGGTTAAAGTAGATTTTTGTCCACTCTAAAGCTAGATGAGGACACATGGGTCTAGACCTGGAGGCAAGTGCTAAGAAGTTTCTTTTAGAATTCATTTAATCATTAACACCAGTTTTACATAAATATATATGCAGAGCTCCAGTGATGCACAGGAACATTGCTGGGAATAGCTCTCAATCGGGAGTTGAGTACTGCAGCAAGAACTGTTTGGGTAAGTTAGTGTGTGTGTGTGTGTGTGTGTGTACTAGCCCATTCCCATTGGCTGCTCTTTGGATAAGCATCAGCCACCACTGGCTCTCCTTAACACTATTGGTGTTTCCTATATCTTCCAAATAAATTGCTTACATTTGAATCCTTGCCTCAGGCTGTAGGTTTAGGGGATGTTAGTGAAAACAGCCACTTTAACACGTATAAACACATTTGGCTTTTGGAAGGATTATTGTGAAATTTTGACCCTACCATTGCAGTGTCTGCCCAATGAGTTCATACACAAAAAGGCAGTCACATCCTGTTTACCCCTAGTTGAAGAATTCGAGTACCTTGTCCAAAGTCACACGATGATAGCTGAAGTTTTATCTCTGTTTCTATCCAGTTTCTCTTATGCCTTCTCTGATCCAGCTAATTCTGGCAGCTTGAAAACTCTTTTGAGGCTGGGGAAATGGCTCAGCGAGTAAAATTACTTGCAGCATAATCACAAGATCGAGTGCTGAATCCCTAGAATCTATGTAAAAGCCAGGTGTGACCCTGCATGCCTATATAACCTCAGTGCTGGGGGAGGGAGCCTTGGAGACAGGTGTGTTCCAGAGATCAGCTGGTCATCCAGCCTGGCTGAAATGGAGAGGTCTAAGGCTAAGTGAGAAACTCTGTCTCAAAAAGTAAGGTGGAAAGAAAGACACTTGGAAGACACCAAGTGTCAACTCACAGAGCACACACATGCCTCCCTCCACAGGTAGGTTCACTTCCACAGATGGAATCAGCCAGCCATCACACATGGATTCTCCTAGGTGAAAGAGTGCCTTCTTACTAGATATTATATGCATTGACCTTCTGTAGGCTACCCAGATTCCCACTATAGCTTTGCAGATGAAGTCTAGGCAAACAGATTAGATTAGGTGAAGAGAAATACTGGACACTCAGGAGAATACTTGCAATTTATCTTAAACTAAATGATTGTTATTGTGTAATCTGAGATTTGCAAATGAGTTTCCTGAGTTTTATCTGGAAGTCCTCCTAAGGGGACTCTGATGGGCAGCGAGTTCTTGTGTGTATGTCTTTCTTTTAATTGGATATTTTCTTTATTTACATTTCAAATGTTTTTCCCTTTCCAGGTCTCCTCTTCAGAAACCCCCTATTCCATCCCCCCTCCCCTGCCTTTATGAGGGTGCTTCCCCACCCATCCACCCTCCCACTCCAGTCTTTCCACCCTGGCATTCTCCTACACTGGGGTATCCAATATCCTAAGGCTCAAGTGCCTCTCCTCCCACTGATGTCCAACAAGGTCATCTTCTGCCACATTTTCTGCCAGCACCATGGGTTGCTCCATGTGTATTCTTTGGTTGGTGGTCCAGTCCCTAGAAGCAACTGTTGACACTGTTGCTCCCTCCATGGGGCTGCAAACCCCCTCAGCTCCTTCAGTCCTTTCTCCAACTCCTCCACTGGAACCCTCCCTCCCCTCCGCAGTCCAATGGCTGGCTGTGAGCATCTGAGCATTCGCCTCTGTATTTGTCAGTCTCTGGCAGAGCCTCTCAGGAGACAGCCCTATCAGGCTTCCATCAGCAAACATTTCCCAGCATCCACAATAGCATCCAGGTTTGGTGGCTGTATATGGGATGGATGCCCAGGTGGGGCAGTCTCTGGATGGCCTTCCTTTCAGTCTCTGCTCCTTGTGAGTGTATCTTGACCTACAGATGCATACTCCACTGTGTCCTGACAACTCATACATTTAACCAACCATTTATTGTTTGGCAATAGTCTGAACTTCTGGGCTGCCTGGGTAGCTACACCTCTACTTCTGAATGCAGTAAGACCTGGGTATTTTCTAGAAAGCCTTTACAGTTCCCTAGTATTGTCTCATAGTGATTTCATTATTAGCAGATGAGCTGCTCTGAGGCTGGGTGGGACTAGATCAGACAGCCTTTTCTAGTACAGTACAGCCCAGACAGCACCCCACTCAGTCTTGAGAAAGACTGGTAACATTTGCTCAGCTACAACCTCCCCAGAGTTTATAGTTTTTCTGCTCCTACAGCTCTCAGATCATTTCCTGGGATTCTGATGAGATGCAACAAGTTTTTATTTTAAGAAATTCTGCCACCCCTTGATGGCAATAGAGCACAGCCACAGACTCTCTTCCTGCTACGGCTCATAAACCCTTTGCCATCTGACAAACCCATTGGTTCTGAGTTCTGAGTGACATCATGCTATGGCTAACCCACTGAGTTTATGGTTCCGGACCAATAAAAAAGAAAACAGAATAAAATGATGCCAACTCAAGGCTAATTTTCTTTTCCATTCAAGCTAGAATGGGGTGACTTTAAAAAAAGTCACTTACAAACTCTGATTATTTTGCCTCATTCTTTCTTTGAAGAATCCTCTGGGATAAAAATCCGGATATGTCACCAGGAAATTTTAGGGTGATGTCATTTCACACTTCAACCCACAATTTTAAGGGGTTTGTTTTCATCTGTCTCCTTACAAAATTTCTTCTGCAGTTCTTTGGAAATAAAATAGCTTGCAATTACCTTACACTCTAGCAGTTTATGTAAAGAAAAAAGCATTACATACAAGAAGTAAAATGGTTTTAGTATGATAATAAATTGAAAATATAGGTCAGAAGGTAGAAATAAAGCTTTTTAATTACTTTTTTTTTTTTTTTTTTTTTTTTTTTTTTTTTTTTACTTATTCTAGTCAAGCTTTCTCTATACACAGGCACACATTTATTTTGACATGGGATCATTGCTGAAGATATCATCCAGTAACCATTGTTCAGTTAATATTTCATGATCATCTGCAGTGCCAATGTATTTCCAACCTCCTTTTTAATATCCGCCCTCTGTTGGAGGGAGGAATCACAGTCCATTTAACACATATTCTATTATCAGACACCCAGGCTATTTCTCAAATTTCCATTTTACACGCTTTATTGTTGTAAGACTCTGTAATTAAATCTTTGCAAATATTATTAATTACTTTCTTGTAGTAAGTTCTTAGAAACAGGAGGCTTTGCAGTTTGTATATTTTAGACTAAGAATAATATATCTGTAGCAAGAGGGAATTGGGGTAAGACAGTTTTCTTATTGTTTTTTTGAACAATTTCAGGGTGGGTTCATGTCTACTGGAGGCTGTTATGAGGGAACTGTTGTCCAACTGTGGAATATACCTATACAAATGTCACTTAGGAGCAGGTTCCAGGCCAAAAGGAGATTTTGGATCCTGAGAAGGCTCTGTCTGTTGGGAATTGGTTCTAATGATTTGTCTTATTTTAGCTCCCAAAATTTTAGCTTCCAGACCTGAGGTTTCTATTGATAATAAAGAATTGCCATTCTAATGGTTGGGCAGGGAGGCAGGGCGGGACTTTTAGATGGCACTGGCAAGGGACCAAGAGTGAGGGGAAGAAGAAGAGAATTACCATTGATGGGGAAGGAGAAAGATGGAACTTAAAGGCCCTCTGGCATGTAAGAATCTGAGAAAGTAGCCCTAGGGGCCACTTTCCCAGATTGGGTCTAGGATAGCAGAGATGAAATATCGATTTTAAAAGATGTTAACTCAGAAATACTGGAGGGGAGTGTTTGCTAGCTGCGGGAGGCTGGGGTAGGGGTGAGAGTGGGAGTGGGAGTTAAGAGTGTCCAACCTTTGAGCTAGTCAAGACAAAATTATCTAGCATGTGAGTGTCTTTCATCCGCGAATCCAGGGAGCTCTTGGGCGGGTACAGTGCCGTGTGACCCTCTGGGAGCCGAAGCGGTTTAACTAATTAGCCCCTACATCTGTCAGCATGCCAACATTGTAAAGACCTGGTTCTCAACTGGGGACAGTTTCTTACCCAGGGACATTTGACACTCCTGATTGTTATGAGCCAGAAGACGTTCCTCTGTCTCTATGCTAGGGGGTGTTTCCGGGCATCCTATAATGTGCCGATATCCCCTCACAACATGAATGATCTGTTCCAAAGCCATCAGTACCAAGGTTGAGAAACTCTGATACAGGAAAAGAAAAGCATAAGTGTGTCTCTTGGGAACCACAGTATGACAGTGGAAAATTTCCTACATTTTTTTTCTTTCCTGAGACACTTCACTTGTATAACACATTTGATGTGTTTTGGAGCTGACCTGCCAATGCCAACTGGGGTGTACATACGGTCTGTGGAGAGAATGTTCGTTCCTATTTGCCCTTGCCTTCTGTCAGGATTAGATCTGAGAAGGACACACAAGTTCATGCTTCCTATAGATGGGGCTGTTTTGCAGAGAATTCCGAGTGCGTGTGCTTTTACAGCCATAACAATGTAGTGATTTGAAACTCTCTTTTAGATTCTGCTTGGCATGGGGCCTTTGGAGCCCGTCTTTGTTCTTTGCACAGAAAAAGGCAGATGGTAGATTGCTGCCCTTCATTGTTTTCAGAGCACCGTTGTCTGGCCACACTGAGCATGCAGGCCTATAGGCAGCAGTTAGAACCTCATTCACTAAGGCATAGCAGTGGGCACATTTCTGGGTTTCCTGTCTCTGATGGATGTGGACTGTCATCTAATTCATGTGGGCCAAAAAGCAGTGTTTTTTTTTTTTTTTTTGGATTCAGAATCCCTGAATGCTCCCTCTACTGCTCGCTGTCCCCGAGCGTTTAAAAGAGGACTCCCAGAAGGGATATTGGCAAAGCCCTCTGTCTCCACAAGGCTGCCACACAGTATGTCCATGCAAATTCCTGGTAAACAGAGCTGAATTGCTCTATTTGCTGCGGACTGCATCTCTTCGGAAGCCTTGAGCAACAGCAGAAAGGTTCACTGTGCCCCCTGCAGGGCATTTTAGGAACTTTAGCGTAGGAAGTGATCTAAGAGGGGAGCCTTCGGCTCTCTCCTACTCTCCTGACTTCTCTGCCCATCTTCTGCTCCTTTGAGGAAACCTATTTCTGGGCACCATGTCACTCGGAATCCTTTGTCTCCTGGAGCTGTTGGCTTTGACCAATGGGGCACAAGCAGGACAGAGCAGAAGAATCGTTGAAAGGAAGTCTTGCTTCCTGCTTCTGTGTGGTTGTGGTAATACCTCTGGTGGCACAGTCCCTTTTCTAAATGTTCAGTCATGTGCACCCTCAGTCTCCTCCTGGCTTCTAAGGTGTCTGACATTGCTTAAGCTTCAGATATCTCAAGGTCATTGCCTGATACTTTTTACCCCACCCACACCTCAGAATCAAATTTCTTCATTCAAGTCTCCATAGAGAAATATTTTAGAGTGTGCTCCGCTACTTCTTGTTTGTTCCCCAAGTAATATATGCTCAGAAGTCAGAGACCTTAGTTTGTGGTCCCAAGAGATGTTGACTTTCTGCATTCTCAAACACCAGGCCCCCAATATGTCCAGCTTTCCTTTTTTAATGTGGGAGCTGGGTGTGGTACTCTATAGAAGTTAGAATGCATTATGTCACTAACATGGATCCTTTTTTTAAAAAAAAATAAAATGAGGTACATATTACAAACACCCTTCACGAGGCCATTCACAAAGGGTCCATTTAGTAAATGGTTGCTACTAGTATCTGTAGGTTGTTGTTCTCTCTCTCTCTCTCTCTCTCTCTCTCTCTCTCTCTCTCTCTCTCTCTCTCTCTCCCACCCACACACACACACACACACACAGGAAATCTTGCAAGAATGGTAGTTCATAAGCTAAGGTGGCTTTTCAGTGCTGGTGTTATGTTCTCCAAGGAATAAACTGCATATACTCTGCCATGTGATTCCATAAAGAGATTAATCTTAAAGGATGCCTCCTAATGCTCTTTAAAAATCAGTATTAAAGAGAATCGCTGACTCTTCTAAGTAACTGAGGTGAACACATCAGAGCTTTCAGGGAGAAGAAGGAAGCTTGTTGAGAGTGACATTATTTCGTTTAAAGTATCAGTGGAGGCCAAGACCATGACAGACTGTAGGGCTGGGTCATTACAGATGCCAGGTCACAGGGTATGAAGCACCCAGTTAATTCTGGACAAATGTTATAGAGAGTCAGATTATTTCAGAGAAAAGAAATTCTAGTGATACACATATTGTGCATCATACAGAAAAAAGGGAGTTTTGACTGTGTATGGAGACATCTGATTGCCAATAGCCAATAATTCATTGTTTAGACTTGACACCTTTATTTTCTATTGAGAAATGATCTTGTTCAAAACCTGGGACCAGAAGTTCAATTATGTGGGAATTATACCAGCTCCAGGGGTGGATGTGACACAGTCACAACCAAGGTTCATCCCTTTGGCCAGAGACTGGTTAAGGGACCAGTCATAGTCAAATGTCAGTCAGATCTTAGCCTTCTGCCAGAATTAGTGCCTTCTGCTAGAATTCCCCCCTGGGATCACAAACTCATGCTGGGTTCCTAGCCCCATCGAACAAGAAACAAACGAATCACAAAGCAATGCCAACTTCAGTTGTTGGTGGCCATCTTTGTCACAAAACAAAATCTTGCCAAAGATGAAGCTAGCACTGAAAAGAATTGGTCTTGAAGTGGGAAAAGTACAACATTGATGCCAAAGCCTGTGTAACCAGATCTGTCTCCAAGTATCTTTTAGTCTGGCTCTGTCTCTCCTGAGTTAGCATATATCAGGTTCTAGCAGGTGAAATTTGAAGAGTCTGGGTTAATGTGCAGGTGATTATAGGGCTTTCCAGGTCGGATGTCCCTCTTCCTCTCCCTTCCTCTCCTTTCACTTCTCTGCTCTTTCTTTCTCTCCATGTGAAGACTACATTAAAAAGAACTTTTCATTGATTAATTTGTCATAATTTTATTGAACACCTACTATGGCAGGTAGAATTCTGAGATATATAGATGGTTAAGAATACTTCTAAGCCAGGCGGTGATAGCGCACAACTTTAATCCCAGCACTTGGGAGGCAGAGACAGGCTGATTTCTGAGTTCGAGGCCAGCCTGGTCTACAGAGTGAGTTCCAGGACAGCCAGGGCTATACAGACAAACCCTGTCTCAAAAAAAAAAAAAAAAGAATACTTCTATATCAGATTGACAAATGAAAGCATGTGTGAACAATATAGTGGGTCACCATTAGGAAACCATTGTGGAGTTGAAGTCCCACAGTGAGGATGAAGAACATTCACTTTGAGATCATACTGCCTGAAACTACTGTGCATTTATGATTTGCTTCATGCATGTCTTATTCTCTCTGTCCCCTTGTTTCTCCACTTGTAAAATTAGAACGGAATGACATTCAGGATCATCTTAGTCCAACTTGGCTTCTATGATAAAATACTCAAACTAAGTATCAATAAATCACTCATATGTATTTTTCATTCTTCTGAAGGCTGGTTTGTCCAAGGTCAGTTGCTGGTAGACTCAGTGCCTGCTTAGGGCTCATGACCTTCTGGAAGAAGGGAGTATGTAATACAGAAATATGACTTGATACATATTCATTACAAGGTAGTCCTTACCAAGAATGATAGGAATGAGACTTGGATTGTTTTTAGAAACAAACCAATCTCCTCCCTCTTTACAAAAATATCCACAGATGTAGAAAAATGATGGCTGAGATCTTTTTTAAGGACTAAAAGACACAAGCATTTCCCGAAGGTTTTTTTTTTTTATCATTTTCATATGAAACCTGCTTTTCATTTCCCACAGCAGCTGTCTGACCCTCATCTTCACCGTTCTAATAACTTAAAATTAAATTCATCTTGGGCATAGAACCAGTGAAAGAAACTCCATTTTAAAAATCTACGTGAAATAGATTTTGTAATGAACAATCATTTACAAGATAACACCGACAAAAATGCCTTTGTTAGGATGGGACTGCGGCTCAGCTGGTAGAATGTCAGCCTGGCACACATAAAGCCCCAGGTTTGATCCTCAGCACTATGTACCCAGGCATAGTTGTGCATACCTGTAATCCCAACCCTTGTAAGGATCAAGAGTTCAACCTTATCTTCAGCTATTTATCAAGACCTTGCTCACAATTGCATTAGTAGAGCCCAGTCAAAAGAAAGCTTTAATTATACAACAATCTTGTGGTTCAAGGCAGTCTTCATAGTTTCTCTAGGAAATTCATCTGCTTTCATATGGCCTAGATTTTATTGCATATTTCTGTTGCATATTTATTGCATATTGCTGTGATGTATAGCCTGGAGTTCTAGCAGTGGCTGTTATCTATAGACAGGTGACTATCTCAACCCCACCTTTTCTTCTTTTTTGTCTATTCTTGATGCTGTTGGCCCTGAGCCTATGGATTGATTCAGAGCCAAGAAGTAGACAGAGTTCAGCAGATAGAATACAGTTATACAGTGGACTCAAGGTGGGCGTAGAACATGGACTTCATATACACAGGGTGTGTGTGATCACTGTGTCACCTCTGATGAGGGCAGTGCCCCACTTTGGGACCCATTCCATAACTAAAGTCATGCTCCTGGGACTGGCCCAGTGACTTCTTTCCATGGGCTCAGGTCTCCCTTTTACTCTTCCATGTTGTGACATGTCTGTGCGCCCTTTCCTGACATGGGCTACTCCAAGTCCTTTTGTTATTTAAGCAGGCTGAAATTTTTCTGGCCCCCCTCTATCATCTCAGAATTTGGAAGTAAACGTTTAACACTTTGCATAATTTAGCTTTTTTTTTTTCAGTGCACAGGCACTTGTGCATAGGTGTGTGGGCATGTATGCCATTTCTTGTCCTCTTAGGAGTTGGGTGGCAGAGACTGGGCTACATTCATCTTAGTGTTCCTTCATTATCACAGGATCCAGCCTGGTGTTTCATGCATAGCAGGCACTAAAATCCTTAATGAACAAGGAGAAGGACACACAGAAGATATAGGAAGGGAAAGACAAGAGAATGCCATCCCTGCAGACCAAAGCAGTGATACATAAGACAGAAGGTGGCTGAGATTCAATAGGGAATCACAGTGGGCAGCATATGCCAACTCTACTAAAAATGGCTGAAGGAAGTGAGAGGCTTGGGTGGAAGTAGTTTGTCCTAATATTCAGATTCCTCCCAGTTCGTTTTCACTCCAGTTTAGTCATGGGTCCGGGACATATGCTTTGCTGCATTCTAACTCTGGTTTATTTGTGAGAAGCATTTTTTTTTTTCCATAATTTAAGTAGCACCTTTGTTTGGAAGAAGCCTATTTGTGCTAGAAAACTATTTTGCTCCAATCACCACCTCAAGTTCTTTTCTCAGGCTTCCTTCCCTCTTTCTGTCTTTCACTCTGTCTCAATTGATAATAAGACTGACACTTCGGAGGGGATGAGGAGACTACAGAATGTGATCCCTTCTTTCCTCTGCAACTGTTGTACCCATAGAAACATTTGTACCTTGGCATGCTTAGTGTATTTTCTCTGCGAGAAGTCTTTGGCTCCCAACCCCAGGAGTCATGGCTTATGTGTCTCTAGCATAGAATTGATTTGTTTATCATGGTGATCATCTCATGCCACTGTGTCAGAGTGCTCTCCACACTCTAGCCTGCATTAAATAAGGCTATTGCTATCTTTTTCTATCTGGTTTAGTATTCAGTGTCTGCTCCACACAGTCTCATTTGATAGCTGCAGATGGCCAGGTTGATAGCACAGTCCAGAGTGTGTGTTCTGTAAGCATGAAGACCTGAGTTTGATCCTTCAGAACTCACATAAACACAAGCCAGGCATGGTGGCACATGCTTGTAATCTTTGTGTTGGAGAGATGGGAACAGGTAGTTTCTGGGTTTACTAGTCAGCCAGGCAACCCAGATAAGTGAAACTCTCTGACTCAGAGAACAAGATGGATGGCACCTGAGGAGGGATAGCTATGTTTTCTACTGTATACACACACACACACACACACACACACACACACACACAGACACATATGCATGCCTACACACACACACACACACACACACACACATGAACACACACACATACACACACACACACATAGACACATATGCATGCCTACACACACACACACACACATGAACACACACATATACACACACACATAGACACACACACATACACACACATAGACACATATGCATGCCTACACACACACACACATGAACACACACACATACACACACACATAGACACATATGCATGCCTACACACACACACACACATACACACACACACACACATACACACACACATAGACACATATGCATGCCTACACACACACACACACACATATGAACACACACACATACACACATAGACACACACACATAGACACACATGCACGCCTACACATACACACACATACACAAAGAGAGAGAGAGAGAGAGAGAGAGACAGACAGACAGACAGACAGACAGACAGACAGTTATTGGAACATGTACAAGCATAAAGGAATAAATAAAAGAAATTTATCACTCTATTTTAATTTGCTAGAAAATTTTTAGCATCTCTTACTTTTTTTTGACTCGAGAATTGTCAATGAATTTCACTGTAATGTTATGACTATCCTAAATAACAAACAAAATTGGAGTTTTATGAATATTTAATAAGGCAGTGTCACTACTAGTTGGTTGTATTGCCAAAGGCATTCAAATTTGTTAACATCATCTTTAATTTGCTTAAATATTTAGGATCATTACTTCAGGGGGTCTCTGTCTGGGGTTATTGTATGCCATTCATTTTGGTGTGATTTCAACTGGTTGGTGGTTTGTCTTATTTTGATAACTCTACCAGAGCAGTCTGTTAAAAAAAAAAAAAATTCTGAATCCCTGTATCACTTGCTCCACCTTCCAGCACTCCAGATTAGATCAGAGTGTAAGCCACTGTGGTACTCATGTTGTAACATTCAGGCCTGCAGTCTGGATCACAGATCATCATCTTCTGATATAGAATCCAGGTAATCTGTATCAACATAGAGAAGAAACCCAGAGAACAAGCTGTCTGCCCAGCCTGGATCAGAGAAGAGGCCATTCTGGTCATTGAAGAAGATCTCCAGCCAGACCTCATCTTCTGGCTGCAGGTAGATGACTGTGGACCCCGAAGCCACATCGTGGTTCCCTGTGTTGGCATCAAAGGTCCTTATTCGGTACTGCCCATTGTGCACCAGCCCGATTGCTAGGTGCTTATTGGCCAATGTGATATCATAAGAAAAGTAATAGATCCCTGGGAAAGCACAAATGAACTTCCCTGTTGCAGGGTTGTAGTGCTCCCCCTCATTGAAGAGGACTTTGTTAAATATTATGGGTAGTCTTTCTTCTGGGTAGCTGGTTGTGATGCCAACCGAGAAGGCAGATTTGAGCACAATGCTTCCACATCTGCACACTCCAGGCAGTCCTGGGTCCCCTTGATCTCCTCGGTCTCCCTTTGGCCCAGGAGGCCCAGCTGGACCAACTTCTCCTTTCTCACCCTCTGGTCCTATGGGTCCTTTCTTCCCAGTCTCTCCTTGGTCTCCTTTCTCACCAGCAAGGCCCAGCGGTCCAGTCTTACCTTTTAGACCTTCAAAAATAATCAATAGCTAAATTAATAGTTCTTCTAGAGAGTCACAAGCAACATACCTACCCATTGCTAATGCACCTTAAACATATCTGAAAACATTCAACTATCAACAGCACCCTACTAATTAAAAAGCCTTTGGAAATCATTGATATACTATGAATGAAAATTAAAAAAAGATTCTCATAGATTTCCTCCAGTATTAGAGATCTTAATTAGATCCCATCTAATTACACTAATTAGATATTATTTTGATGACAGATTAGCTGGTGCATATTAGTTATGCTGTGGTACTTGTCCCTACAGAAAGACTACAGAATGAGTCCCAGGGCAGACAGAACTGGATGGTGCTGCTTTGGAGACAGCTTAGTCTTTGCCCTGTTCTGTTCCTGTTAGAGTTCACAATAAAGTAATTCATCAAAATCAGATCTGCTCTTTGTCAACTATACTGGGACAGGTATTAAATGTTTTATTTGCATGCATTATCTCATTTAAATCTCACAGCAATTTTACTATCTAAAAATTATTAACTCCATTGCAGAGAATAGAGCTAGTGAGTGACGGAGCTGCGATCTCAACCTAAGCCTGCCCAACTCTGGAGTCTGGTTACCCCATTTTCTAGGAGAGTATGTTGGGTTGATCCTGAAAACTGTTAAGTATACCTGGAACACTGGGCTTCTTATGCTATTATAACTGACAAATAATGACTGCTTTCACCATGCTGTACGCTTGCTTTCGGAAGGAAAAACTGAGTCCTGCGATGGTAATTAGTTGAATTAGTTAGGGTCTAATTAAGGTCTCCAATACTGGAGGAAATCTATATCTTTTTTTAATCCTGTGTATTAGGATTGGAAGGATCCCAAACCTTCCCTGTTTCATGATTTCTTTCTCCCTTCGATCTAAATGCCTCGTTCCTTATAGTTGGCTCTGCCACTGAATGTATCACTCTAGATTTGTCTCCTAATTTCTTTGGGTCTCCTTAAATATAGAAAAAACAATGAATGTGAAAGAATTTCAATGAATTCTAAGCCACTGCATAGCATTATTTTATGTATGTTCAAATTTTTATATATGTAGGTTAGCTACAGGCTAGATATAGAGAGATAATGATCCTGACTGAAAGCAGTCAGCAAAATTGACTTTTTTTTTTAACCCAACAATTGATTTTAATTTTGTGACTGAATCCATGTCATAAACAGTACTTGGATAATAGCACTTCCACCCAAAGTATCCAGATTGTTATTATTTGTAATTATTATACTTTTTTGTCATCTGGGAAGATGTATGTTAATGCATGGTTTCACTTGTAGCCACAGTGTTCTTCCCAGTAACTTTTATTCAGCTGAGCCTTTTATCTCACGGTGCCCTGATATCAGCTACTGGAGTGCTGTACATAGTTCAGTGCATACATGTGATAACTTGATTCTTTTTTTCCAGTTAATTGGCAAAAATAACAAGGAAATATCTTGGTAATGTAAATTTTAGGAGAATTAAAGCTTTGCCCTCAAAATGTCAAGCGGGTGCTTTAATCCTGTGAAAGTGGCTGTTTAACAATTTACCATTCAGGGAGGTTACTGGCAATGAATGTCACTGTTGTTTATGAGACAAGATCAGTGTTTTTATCAACAACAGTTGTGTCCCCTTAATGCAGTTGCTCCTTTTAAGTTGAAATTCTACTGGTCCAAGCAGAACACACATCATAGATATTTCTTAGAACAAGGTCATAAAAATCTTAACTTTCAATGCTTGATTCATTGGTGTAGAAATGACATATAAACTTTCTTTTGCTGGTCATAAATCAAAGACTACAATGTCTGGAATCTGTGTTTTAGCTTCAATAGTAGCTTAACCTTTTCTGCCTTTTCTGTACTGATCTTCAATACAGTAATAAAACCATTCTTTCTCAGTAACAACTTTAACCATAGGATTTCATTACAAACACAAATCATGCTGCCTCTAAGATTCTGAGTTAGTCACTCATTCTCTAGCTTTGAGGATTCCATTTGTAATACAGAGGCATTGGATATAAGTCTATTCCGAGCTTAGTGGGTAACACAGTTAACTGTGACTCACCATGTCTGAGATAAAACCCACTTCATCTGTAGACAAGCTAGTGAATCTGAAGAAGAGGTAAGATCCCCTTCTTGGGGACTGGAAACTTAGGCTTCCCAGTCATTGAAATAAAGGTTTGAAGTAGGTTGCTTGGGGGTTCATCCCCTTGCAATTTTGTTGAGTACTGAAATGCAAATTATAAATATGAGGAGCTCTTTACAATCTCAATGCTTATATTTTCCATTGCAATACACATTTAATACCCTGAACTGCTGGATACACTTAGTCATGGAATAAATGTAATAATAATACATAGGAATTCTTCCTTTTTAAATAGAGAGTTTCCCCATGTATCAGAAGACTATATACTCAGAGGAAAAATAAAAGAAGGTAAATCATTGTACATTAAGTATTAAACTATGTATTACTGAAGCTTAGCCTGAGTGTTTGTTTTTTTTTAGTTCTCTCTCAAATGGGTCTACTTAAATTTCCTCTTTAGAATCATCTTACACTTCAATTCACCCATACATCATCCATCTAACAAGCCTCCCTCCCTCCCTTCCTCCCTTCCTTCTTTCCTCCCTTCCTTCCTTCCTTCTTCCCTCCCTTCCTCCCTTTCTTCCTTCCTCCCTTCCTTCCTCCCTCCCTCCCTTTCTCCCTCCCTTCCTTCCTCCCT
>NW_022196905.1:37516845-37546031 GCF_008632895.1 Mastomys coucha | reverse complement strand
TCCTCCCTTTCTTCCTTCCTTCCTTCCTTCCTTCCTTCCTTCCTTCCTTCCTTCCATTAACGGATCTATGTATCTATTAAAACATGTATCTTATGTTTATTTCATTTAATATTGACTGACCATTCACTATATGTAAGGCTCCATGATAGGAGCTTGGTATTATAAGCTCATGAATACTATAATTCATATATTAAACTGGAATAAAGACTGTTTTGTGAGGGCTTGAAAGATGGCTCAACTGTTAAAGGCCAGTCTCACAAGCAAAAAAAAAATAAGAATGCACACTCTCAGGTTTAATTGAGTGCTATATTATGATAATTGTTACAGGTGTATTTTTGCAAAAATTTATGATTTGGTGTAACAAGCTCTTCATTTCTAATTTAGAGTAGGGAAGTTGGAAAAGGAACTGCCTGGACTTGGTTGAGGTGAAGGTAATCTGGTATCTAAGAAGGGAGCACATACAAAAAGACCCTGTGCTGTCACTGGAGAGGAAGGAGTGAGTAGAACATTCCAGTCTTGGACTCATCTGCAGCCACATTACAAACATGGTTTCTGAGTGATGTATGTGTCTCTTCACAACCCATCAGACCTATCTTTCCTTTCTGAGCTGTATATAGCCTTCAGTATGGCTGTTGGATTGATATAACCTCAGGTTGGAAAAGCCACTTTGTTTTTGAATCTCAAAAGTTTCATTTGTAGCATTATTTTTATTGCATATTACAGTTATGGTCGATTATAGTGGATGTTAACATAAATGAGTTCCTGACACATGGTGAGTTCTTAATAAATGGTCAGTATTTGGAGCTACAATAATGACAAGCTTAGATATCATTTTTGCTCTACCCCCTGAGAAATGTCTGTGTTCCTGGAGACTACAACACAGCTGGCAGTTGTGTCCTTTTTGACAGTTTGCGATGCTGAGAGCTGTTCCTGTTTGTCACAGTTGGGGAAGGTGTGCCACTGATATCCAGGGAAATGTTGTCAAATACCATACCAAGCACTTCACCCTGCCCTAAAAATTATTCAGTACTAAATGATATTGGTGTGGAGGCTGGGAAATACTCTCCAGAAATGGAAGTTGGTAGTTAGAGGTACAAAAATGTTCCCAAGTAAATAGTTACTCAGAAATACATTTATAGAGGGATGAATAGATTGTATACAGGACTGTCCCTAACCCCATAGGGCTAAAACTGTAGCATTTAAGAATATTACATTTGATCTGAAATAATGGCATTATTACCTCATGAACATATTAATTTATTTTTGTTTGTTTACTCTGTGGCTTTGGATGGCCACAAATTTATTTTTGATCTGTGGATCAAAATTTAATAATGAACAATATCTAATATTTCCAATTACTTAGCACATGATAATTATCATATGGGACATTCTGCATATATAACTACCCTTAAAATTCACAATTTCCCTTACTATTGCCAATTTACAAATGAAGCTCAAAGAGGCTATTTGCTCAGGGATGCGGAAGTCTTGACTGAAAGAGCCAAAGTTTGAGTATAATTTGTATGTCCTAGAAATTTAAGGATATTCAAAATCATGGCTCAGTCATAACTTTATTCCACATGAGCTAACATATAGAAAGACACTTTAGACTAACTATGTTTAGGCTCCAAATTCAAGGTTGCTTATTTGACATTGAATCTTTATGTAATGTTCTTTAATATTGAACAGTGCTCATGCATCTGACAGCTATTGATTTGCCCAGTATTTTCTGCATGGAGTAAATAATGCATTAGCCAATAATCTGGATATATATTGTGGTACCGTCTCACAGAACCCCAGTAAATCAGGTGTGGTGACTGGGGAGAGGCATATTTTTTAGATCTATGTATTTTTTCCTTCTTATCTTTTAACTTGTACACTCAGAAGCTTGTTTTCAAAGATTGATTCCAAATCCCTTCCTCTTATAGAGTTCATGTAACCTCTGTAGAATTTCAATTTGGTTTCCTCTGAAGGACTGTGGATTCTGTCAAACTTCCCAAGATAACCTATCTACGTGGGGGGTGGGGAGCTGAAAACCATTGAAGGACTAGAGGACAATTGTATTGTCTTCAAGAGCTATGTAAAGTCTACATGGCGGCTGTTACAGGGTAGCTGGGAGAGTGCTGAGAGAGGAAATGCCATCTATATGACATGATTGTCCTAGCTGTATACATGGAAAAATCTAGAAGCCCTTGAAGAATATTTGTGTAGAAAGTTAGCTCTAAGCAGGGTGGCAACTGAGTTTCTGCATGCCAATTCTGCTGTGTTCCATCTGCTTGTCTACCTAAGCTTCCATGCATCCAGTTGTTGTTCAGTGGTTCCAGTCATCCGTTGTTGGAAGTCCAGCTCCAGCAGTCATGCACAGTACCAGCCCATCTGTGCTCATCCCCTGCAGTGCCTTTAATGAGGATTGGTTGTCTTACTTGTCCAAGGTCACAAATATCCACCTGAGAAAGTCGTCATTGTGGCCAAGTAAGGCTGGAAAGAGTTTGAAGCGTTGTCATGGTAGAGTGAGTTGTTTTTTTAAATGAAGGGAAAGTGGAGAAGCGATTGAAGGAGCAGTTCCCAGTGAGAAGAAGTGGTAAAGGGAGCAGTTTAGGGAGAGCAGAGAGGGGGTTTGCAGAACCTCATGGTGATTCCTTACCTGCAGTTCCCTTTTCCCCCTTCTCTCCTTTTCTGCCATCTCTACCATCCCTTCCAGGAAGGCCAATGCGACCATGGGGTCCAGGGGAGCCATTTGCTCCGGGAGGACCTGGGGGCCCAGGTAAGCCAGGGATGCTGCAGATGTACCTTGGAGAGTAGCTCTCTCCCTTAGCCTGATTGCCCCGAGGTTGTCCGCTTGCACAGATGGCAAGGCTTGTCACGTAGAGCAGGACAATCATCTTGGGCTCTAGAAGAGAAGTAAAGACATCAGTGCACTCTCCAGGGAAGGGCTTTGGCATGATGGAGTTAGGGTGAGTGGAAGAGTGGGCGTGCGTGTGTGCAGCCCCCTCCAGCATTTGCTTTTTCTCACATTTAGAACCCCACTTCCTCTTTTGATTTAAGAATCCATCAATTCACTGTTGACAGAATGAATCCTCAGTGTCTTATACATGTTCTGATATTGATGAAGGGTGAAAACATTCTAAACACATTTCTTTGCTGTATTTATCCTGAAAGAATGGATGGTCTTAGCAAAACATACTTTCCTTCTTGCAAGACTAACTTATTATAAAAGGAAAATGACATATTCAAACGACTTATATAAATACCAGCACACTTGCCACTATGCAGGGATAATTAATTGCCCTTGACAGATTACTACATATTTATTTTCAGTCTTCTTGTATGTGTCTGTGTTGTGGAGAAAGGTGATATTTTGCCAATCCTGTGATTTAGAACTTTGTTTTCTCACTTAACATTGATTTAAGCTCTTATAGGACCAATTATCTGTAACATTAATTACCATCTTTCTCCCTCTTCTTTTGTATGTGTAAACGTTGTTTTCAGAGTTGTGCCAGTTTAAGACACACTGTGTTGCATCCCCCTCATCTTTACATCCATCCATCCATTTCTCAGAATTCATGGGAGAAAAGACATATTTTCAGAAAACTCATGCTTTCCACTTGTTAATCATGTGTAATGCCAATTAGTGTTAATTGAAGTACTGTGCCTATCATGGGGGAGTCTGAAACTTTAATTTAAAATCTGCAGGCTATAATGCCTCTGTGTCCCATTAAGCTGTTAGCAATGGGGGTCAATTAAAGAGCTGTGTGAACTTAAACCATGTACAGTGCCACATGGGCAAGGGAAACAGATACAGGTCTCTTGGCTTACACCACAGAGCCTGGATGCAGATAGCAATGAATGGTATATTAGCATGATATTCCGGCATGTAGGCAGCATAAACTTGGGAAACCTGAATTTTCAGGCTATGGCATCCTTAGGAATGAGCAGTTTCTTCAATGGGAAAATGTGCACGGGTGCTTCAGTGTGTTGTATAAATGAGCTTTTGGATAGCCAGGCCTGTGTTTTCATATAAAACCTTCATAGTGCTTTATCTGGGTAACATTCTCTTAAGGGGAATAAAAACAAAATGAGGCAAGAGTGATCAAATGTTAGTTTTGACAGCCACCCCAGAAAGTTTAAAAGGCACACCACACACCATACCACTTTTATGGTGCTCATGGAAAGATTGTAACATCTTGGAATTATACCTAGAAATTTGCTCCAGCTCAGGAATGTACATGAGATTTTAGAATAATTTCAACTCCTAGAAATCTTATCATCAAAAAAACCTAAAATCACATATCCAGTGTTACCAGACTCTCCCACCAAAAGATATAAACACTTTTGCCATGTTCTGTATACTGGACCTGCCATACAATATTATATCAACCCATGTGCTGCCACTGTAATGAAACTCCCGAGGCAAGAGGTTCACAAAGGAAAGAGGTTTATTTAGTTAACAATCTGAAAATCTGGAGACTAAAAATGCCACGTGGCCTAGGCTCTCCAAAAGGCCTTCTTGGCTGCATCACAGCAGGGTATATAATATCAAGGTGGGAGGAAGAGGCAGACAGGAAGCTAGAACAAGGGAGAGTACCTGTTTTGTGGCATTTTCTCGGTCCCGCTCCTTAAAGCTCAAATTGCTTCTCACAAACATCATAGGGGTACCAAGCTTCTAACATTGGAACCATCATGTTAAATCATACCCCAAACGTGGAAAATGCCAACCCTCAAACCATTGATGCTAGTGTTCAAATGCAACTAAGGCATTTTCTGACAAACCCTATGATTCTGATAGCAACATGAGCTCTTCAGGGAACTTCATGGAAGAGGGACCAAAAAGCAGATAAGAGGCAGAGGACTACTGTAAAAGAGTTCCTGCTGGACAAGGCAGGGGTGTTGCTCCCACAAACTCTCAACATCTATAGCTGCCTGCCAAGACCTGCACAAGAGCACACCAGTCAACATCCCAATGTGAATAGGGCTAAGACTCACAGAATCCCTCCCCTCCTGAGATGAGACGCTACAAGCAGTCTATGGCTGCTGAGGGAGAACGATTAAGGGTTTTTTGTTTTGTTTTGTTTTAAAAGACAAACCCCATGATAGGTGTCTAAGCCCTAGTGGTCAGCCCTAAGCCCATGTATGTATAGACAACACTCATTATATATACAAATACATTAGTCACACACACACACACACACACACACACACACACACACAAGGTATTATTTGGAAAAAGAGATATGGAGGATCACAGCAGGAATTGGAATGCCTATGATCAAAATGCATTATACTCATGTCTGATTTTTCTTTTTACAGAAACAAGATATGAACTGTTTTGAAGAAGACTCAGATAAAAAAGAACGGAACGAGCATCCTATACACATCCTTTTCTATAATTAAAACTGGATACATTGACTAAAAAAAAACCAGCTCCTCTTCCTTGTAGAACACACTTAAGAGGATACTTAGGAGGAGGTTTTCATTTGTGCACACAGAGCACTGAAGGCTGTAGACTGAGGCCAAGAGGTACTTCTACGAGAAAGACTTGAGGTTATTGGTTATTGCTTGAAGTTCTTGTCATACAGATCTTTCACCTGCTTAGAGTCACACCAAGGTGTTTTATAGTATTTGTGACTATTGTGAAGGGTATTGTTTCCCTAATTTCTTTATGAGCCTGTTATCCTTGTGTAGAGGAAGACCACTGATTTGTTTGAGTTAATTTTATATCCAGCTACTTTGCTGAAGTTGTTTATCAGGTTTTAGTGTTCTCTGGTGGAGTTTTTGGGGTGACTTAAGTATACTATCATATCATCTGCAAATAATGGTAATTTGACTTCTTCCTTTCCAATTTGTATCCCTTTAGTCTCCTTTTGCCGTCTAATTGTTCTCCACCTCACACCAGTCAGAATGTCTAAGATTAAAAACTCAGGTGACAGCAGATGCTGGCGAGGTTGTAGAGAAAGAGGAACACTCCTTCATTGCTGGTGGGATTGTAAACTGGTACAATCACTCTGGAAATCAGTTTGGTGGTTCCTCAGAAAATTGGACATAGTACTACCTGAGGACCCAGCAATACTACTCCTGGGCATATATCCAGAAGATGATCCAACATTTAATAAGGACATATGCTCCACTATGTTCATAGCAGCCTTATTTATAATAGCCAGAAGCTGGAAAGAGCCCAGATATCCCTCAACAGTGGAATGGATACAGAAAATGTGGTACATTTACACAATGGAGTACTACTGAGCTATTAAAAACAATCAATTTATGAAATTCTTAGGCAAATGAGTAGATCTGGAGGATGTCATCTGGAGTGAGATGATCCAATCACAAAAGAACACATGTGGTATGCATTCACTTATAAGTGGATATTAGCCCAGAAGTTTGGAATGCCCAAGATACAATCCACAAACCACATGAAATTCAAGAAGAAGGAAGACCAATGTGTGGATACTTTGATCCTTCTTAGAAGGGGGAACAAAATACCCATGGAAGGAGTTGCAGAGACAAAGTATAGAGCAGAGACTGAAGGAATGACAATCCAGACTGCCCTACCTGGGATCCATCCCATATGCAAACCCAGACACTATTGTAGATGCCAACAAGTGCTTGCTGACAGGAGCCTGATATAGCTGTCTCCTGAGAGGCTCTTCCTGACTTATACAGAAGTAGAGGCTCACAGCTATCCCTTGGACTGAGCACAGAGTTCCCCATAAAGGAGCTAGAGTAAGGACCCAAGGAGCTGAAGAGGTTTGAAGCCCCATAGGAGGAACAACAATGTGGACTAACCTGTATCCCTAGACCTCCAAGGGACTAAACCATCAACCAAAGAGTACACATGGGGGATTCATGCCTCCAGCTGCATATGTATCAGAGAATGGCCTAGTCAGTCATCAATGGGAGGAGAGGCCCTTGGCCCTGTGAAGGCTCTATGCCTCAGTGTAGGGGAATGCCAGGGCCAGAAAGCAGGAGAGTGTGGGTTCATGGACAGGGGGAGGGGGGAGAGAATAGGGAGTTTTTCGGAGGGAAAATCAGGAAAGGGAAGAATATTTGAAATGTAAATAAAGAAAATATCTAATTAAAAAAACTTCAATAGTTTAGTTTATGTAGCCTACAATGCTTAAATGTACTAAAATACTTTGGCATATGTAGCTAATGTACTTCCAAAAATGGAAAAGATAAGGGTGAAAAGTTATAAGCAAATCTAGTGTTATTTTTGTCTCTCCCCAATACTGGTTTCTTCCCCAGATTTGAGTCCCATTGCTCATTACCTGTGTGCCTTTCCCCGGCTTAGCTTTATGTAGACAGCCTTCTCATTTTGCTCACAAACATCATGTTTGTGGGGCATTTGTCCCAAGACCATCACCCTACCATAGCTACCAAGATCTAAAGAGGCTCAAGGCCCTGACAAATGTTGTATTGTGTTTACATAAGACCTCTGTGCATTGCCCTGTATACTTTGAGTCACTGACCTCTAGATTATTTATAATATCTAACATAATGTGAATTGCACTGTTCACAGCATAGGTTGTCTGTACACATGCAGTAGATAATTACTAAACAATCATTACTTATTGCTTATCTGTGATTCATTGGATGCAGTCATGTGGAGCCTCTGGATAGAGGGCCCAGTGTATCTACCTGTATTGACATCTCTTCACATAGAGGCATCACAATCCTTTTGTTTCTGGAACTCTTGGATGTCTGTCATATGCTAAACTAACTAGTGTTCTACCAATGGACACTTGTGGTAGTTTCATTTCTTTGTTATTAGAATTACTATTATAACGAGTATTTATATTTATTGGTGTCATATGCTTTATGACAAATACAGGAAATATTTTCCTACGTTGTTTTTCTTCTTTTAATTTTAACTGTGTGTCTGTGAGTAAGTGCATGTATCTGACTGCAAAAGCCTGAACAGGCTAGAGATGTTGGATTTCCTGGAGCCAGAATTAAAGACAGTTGTGAGCTTAACATGGGCGCTGTAAACCAAACCCAGGCTCTCTGAAAGACCAGGAAGGCTCTTAAACACTGAGACACCTTTCCGGCTTTTACTTTTCTACATACACTTAAAATAATTTTTATCATTAAAACATATTCTAAAGTCTAATTTATTATGTTTAGAATATTTTCCACTCCGTGATTCTAAAAATAATTTTACATTGATTTCTATTCTCCCATCTCATTTTATCACATACAAAAATTTGTTCCACTAGGCTTTTTCTAATTAAAAGTGGCGAGGTAGCGATACAACTGTGCATTTCCAGCACAACTTCCTGAACAATCCATTTTCATGTAAGCCCAAAGTTTAAAGTGTTGCAAGGAATTGGCTTGTTTTGACTGAGAATAAACCACATGAGTCAAAACTTTACATTATAATGATTCTGGACAGCTTGAAAAGACATAATTTGCACAGCATAAAACTAATCAAAGTATACAACTCAATACACATTATAATCCAACCTTAGAAAATGTTTTAAATCCTCAGGAGAAAACATCTCCATTAGCAATCCCCTCTCCTGCAATATGCTTTCACGCATTGGCTTGAATTATGCAAATTTATGTAGAATATGTACTGACATGTTTTTTTTCTCCCTGGTTTTATGCTTCTTTGCTCTTAGAAAATCAAAGCTCTGCATATAATGCTAATCTCAAACAAGCCCTGAATGCTAAAGGGAAACGATTTCCTATCTTAGCTTTTTCTCTAGGGATAACAAAATGACAGGTTTTTAGATTTTAAATTATGCATTTAAAAACATGCATATAACAAAATCTTTATGTAACTATGTACTTTGACTCTTTAAGGCAGGATGTAGACCATAGTAGCATGTGATTCTTTTAGTTGTAGAACTCTTTCTTGCCAAACTAGCAGTAAGAAACACCTGGAGAGACATAGATTAAGTCAATATAAAAGACTGAGCCTCCAGAAAAATGTATATGTAGCTTGAGATCTATTTATAAATAGTGTGATTTTTGTTCTAAGGATAGAAGATGTTATTCATGAGAACTTAGATGCTGGAAAACAGTTCAAGGACTCAAATATGGTCAAGTAGTGTCACTTCTGGAAATATACCACAAGGAATTAAGCACAGGGACATAAATTGATATTTACACATCATGTTTAAGGCAACATCATTCCCAACTGCCCAAGAGTTCACTAATAGATACATAAACTATGGCACATAGATGCAATAGCTTTAAAAATCAGAAGGCACTTTGATGAATGCTACAAAATGGATAGACTTTCAAGGCACTATGCTCGTAAAATGCTCTAGTCAGAAAAAGGTCCGATACTAAAAATCTTCTTTTATTCAACTTTCCTAAACAAGTCATATTCACAGAGACAAAACTTTTATAATTCACAAAATGGCACAGTCAGGATTTGAACTGACATCTTGTTGGAAACACTGAATGTTCAACTATTGCTTCATGACAGAAGACTGGATTTGATTAATTCAAGTTCAAACTGTGCTTTGCCTGGAATTCATTAGGACGATGAAAGGTGACTAAGAGGGCCAAAGCAGGACCTCTCCTTGGCTTCTGAGGTGGACATTGCTCAATATCAGGATCTGTTTTAGCCTCCCTAGGAGGGGAGGCAGTGCATTTGGGACTGGATGGAGACCCAAGCTTTCTACACCCCTGTTCCTTCTCTGGTGAGCCCCTCAGCTCCTTGCACCTCCCATTTTCCTCTGCAGAACTGATTTTCTATTTGGATGAGGTCCCTTCTTCTGGACCTATTCAGATCCCCTCAAGGCCACACAATTGGTTTTAAACCTATTTGTCTACTCATTTCCCTGACAAAACATAAACTCCATATTCCTGATATGTAGGACAAGCTAAACTACAGTAGAAGCTCAGCAAAAGTTGAATGAAAAAAATACATATTCATCAGGGTTTTCTACAGCAGCTCATGATTTATAGTTTTGGCTGTTTTGTGTAAAGTGCTGTGATGGCCGAACAGTGAAAAAGGAAACTTGGATACTTGCAAATATTCTTATAACCTACAGATTCACCCCAGTCCATATTACCCACCCAAGGGTTTCATTGTGATAGGCTACAAGAAGAGCAATGGGCTACAAACCATTGTTCATGGCCAAGAAGCTAGTGTCAGTCAGAAATTTGGAAGCTAAGTCTTCACTTCCTGGATTCTTCCTATAAAGCTACCTGCTTACTAAGTTAAAAACCTCCATCATAATGAAGATGGGCCATGACATTGACATTTGCCAAAGTTCTGAAAAAGAGAATAAACACCATACCGTGCTCTGGGAGGGTAGGTTGCTGCAGGATTCCCAGTGAACAAAAGTCAGGATCTTTCCTGAGAGCTCGGTGAAAAACTTGCTTTGGTACCAGACAGAATAGCGGGTCCAAGTTCTCAAAGATTTCCAAATACTTGAGCTAAAAATAATCTTCTCGTTTAGTCCCAAAGAGCCAGAGGCCCTGGAAGTCATTCATCCAGTGAAGCTCAACTCAGGGATCAGTTAAAATTATGGTTTTGTTTGGGACAAGCTGTAAGTGCGGGCTTTCCTTGACTGGTGAGATTGGAAGCTTACCATCTCTCTTGCTGTGGCCTCTTTTAAAGATTGCTTATTTAATTTTTTCCTCTTCTCATTGATTTTCCAATAAGATGGTTCCGGGAAAAAAATTACTCACTGACTGGAAATTGGTTGTTAGCTTTGAGAAAAGAAGCATTTACTGCTTGGGGGATTTTAGATGGCGTCCAAAAACTAGCAACCCTATTCTTGGTAAATATGGCAGGATGTTGGCCTTTCATTCTACTGCAAAAGAGAAGGACAGCGAGATTGTATTGACGTTTTCTTTGATCTTTCCTGAATAGACAAATGATTGTATATTTTAGAAGATGGATATATCTTTGTTCATACAGACATTTCCTAACAAATCCAAAGGTACAATGTGTCTCCAAAGCCCAACTAGTTCATCGTTGCTGCAATCAATGTTCTTGTTTCCATTTGATGTGTATTTCTTATATCTCCTTGGCAACAGCGATCTGTAATACATGATGTCATTTATGGAAATTATTTAAAAAAAAGTCTTGTTTTTATCCTGTTTTCCTCCTAATTCCTTTCAATAGTAACAATTCTAAATGAAGGAGGGTTTTTTTCCCTAGAGTCTTGGTAGTGAATACTGAGCACAGATTTGACCAAGAACGTGAGTGCGCTCTCACTCCGAAGCCATTTGTATTACTTTCAGCTGCCCATCCACTAAGCTAGAGGTAGGGTTCCTTTAAATTTGTTTACTTTCAAAACCAGAATAGCATCATAGCATGTGCGTGCAAAGTCTCAAACCTCAGCCAGGTATTTCATTTTCTAGATCAGTGTAGAATCCTAGTCCCAGAGGGTCCCTATGTATACTTTTCATCCTTAAATACAATGGTTGTTTTTATTTATTTGTAAGTTTTCTTATAGTCCTTAATATGTACTAATAAAGTGCATTGAGTGTCAGCCACAGACAAGCTTAATTTTAGGTGGCCCAGCCTCTTAATTAATTACTAGTATTTTTTCTAAACAAATGATGACTTTAATGGGCTTTTCTTGCTGTCCATAGAGTAGAATAATTTTTGTTGGGGAACTTAATCTGTTGACCAGTAACCGGGGATGTGTGTTCTTTTCCATTTTTCTCCTTTGTTCATTTGTTCATTCGTTTTTTCTTTTCTTCCTTTTGTTTTATCTTTCTTATTCTTCCTTCTTTTCTTTTCTTTTCTTTTCTTTTTTATTTGAGACAAAGTCTCACTATGTAGCTTTGACTCTCCTAGAATTTACTATGTTGACCAGGCTAGTCTTGAACTCACAACGATCTGGCTGCCTCTGCCTCCCAAGTGCTGGAATTAAAGGCCTGTGCCACTGTACCTAGCTAGTGTTTACTACATTTTATGTGCACATATTTTCATATCATTAATGGATCATAGTATTTTTAATGCATAATTGACTTTTTTCTTATTGACTATGTCCTTTGATTTTTTTTTTTTTTTTTTGCCCTTTCTAAAATCACTTTTCATTTCAGGTAACTCAATACAATCTATATCTTTCTGGACTTACTTTTCTCTCCCGAGAGAATGAACATTTGAAATACGCTCTTAGCATGTTGAGAACTCATGTGGATAATACTTTTTAGGTCTATTTCATGCAGTTATTGTCACACTTATTTCAGAAGCACTGATAAAAATTTATGGGTAGAAAACAGGCCAAAGGGAGCCTTGGCTTAGATTAATGCCTAAGATTCTGTTTTTACCCGCTACTTGCTGCCAGGCTAAAGGCTCACTCTGGTTTTTCCTAAGCATATATTTTGTTTCCCTTTCAGTTTACGCTATTACTTTCCAGAAGGTTTTATTTTGTTTTCAATTTACTTCAGTTCAAAGTTGAACTGAAGTAAATGCACCTAATGTTCTAAGAATACCCAACAGCATTCTGGAAACCCAAGTATCAAGAAAGAAAAGAAGTCCAGGGCAGACTGTAGTTACTACAGTTTCCTCCATTCCACAATCCAGTATAGCCAGTTAGAAGCGACCAACGTGACATTTACAAAATACAAGATTGGGAAGCTGCATGCAGAATTGGCCTCAGTGGTGAGTTCATTGCCCCACTGGGCACACACACGCACGGGCACACGCACGCACGTGCATTTTGTTAGTAAGTAGCGTTGCTTTATAAAGGTGCTCCCAGCTGATATTGAAGGAGCTGATAACAAGCCTCAGGGCCCTTAGTCCTCACTACATTCTCTTGTGCTACTTTTCCAGGTAAGTGCTGTAGGGAGTGTGACCTGTAATTAAGATGCCCTACTACGATACTCATTTTCTTCCCAGGGTGTTGCAAACTTTAGAAGACCAAGTTTCTATGCACATAGTTAGCAGTCTTGTGGGCTTCATGAATGTAGCCCTCTCCTCTCCGCAGGTGCATTGAGCTATCTTAGAAAGCAAATCTTATCATTCTAGCTTCAGCCTTGTGTAAAATATCCCCCCTGGATAATTTCCTGATGACTCAAGTCCGCTCCAGCCCCTTTCTGCATCTGTTTATCCCTGTCTTCCTCATCAGTGCTTCCTCCAGAACCTCCCCCTGATACCCTGTAGCTTTTACAAGACTCTCCCTTAGTCTCTGCTAACATGTTTTTGGACCTTTCTATCCACCATAGCTCAGTGGTTCTCAACTAGGTCTACTGAACCAGCAAACCTTAATATAAACATTGTGTTTTCCACCTCCCCCCTAAGTTCTCTGGATGATTCTGATGGGTAGATAGGCTTTGAGAACTGTCACTTGTCACTCTTCTTATTTTATTCTTGACCTCATCTTGTTGTTCTGGCACAGTATGGTACCAGGGTCAGAATGCTTACTTTATAGCAAACACAGAGAATGCTTTTAGAGTTAAAGTTGAATGAAGAAGACAACATCCATCAAATAGTCTCAGAACTGTGCTTGACAAGATGTTAAGCATTCCCATTATCCTGCAATTTCAGTTGAGGAACCAAGGCAGAGAAAAATGGACCATCAAGGAGTGCCCAATTACCTTTGGGATGCTGATTAAAAATGAGAAGATTCTAATATTGGCTCTCATTCATTTTCAACATACAATTGACAAGAACCTAAAAGAAATCACTGAACATGTTGGGGTACCAGCGGGAAGAGTTCTGCTGGAAGCTCTTTCCTTCGTACTGTTACCTGGTCTGTGAGTGAGAAGCTTGCAAGTATCTGGTCATGGAAATGTAATAACATAGCCTCAGAAAGTTTGACTCTCAGCCTGAATGTTTGGAAGGCACAGGTTGACATGAGAGGGCCAGCTATGGAGCAACAAATATTCTAGGAAATTAAAAACACTGGGAAGCTAGATGGGACTGGACCATCTATGCCAGCACTTCGGCTACCACAGGGTGTTTACTCCAGGACACAGAAGCTGATCTGGCTTGGGGCCTCACCAGACATCAACTTGGGAGTGAACTGACCATACCAGGATGTTGTAAATCCTGAGAGTCCCAAGAGATGTCTCTGGTGACTTTACTTGACAGAGTTGACATTTGAACACTTGGGGCAGGTAGCAGGCTCAGACAGCCGGAGGGGTGTGTATAAGCATCACTTACATAGTTTGATCATTTTTCTCTCCTACCCTTTGACAAGAGTGGGTGGGAGCTGTGGTGGGGACAAGGTGGTGGTGGACGAGCATTCCACATAGTGAGCTGAAACATTGGAGAAGGGGCAGGTTTTGTAACAGATGGGAAATAAATGTTTTTTAGATGACTTTCTTTAGTATCTGAAGATTAATCATACATACTAGCTGAAGTATTTGTGTGTCTAGTACTACCAGAAAGCTAAAAAATTTGCTTGCTAGGTCATGAAAAGATAGAGGAGAATCAAATAACTGGTGGCAAAAAGGTGAGCTTGTTTCTTATTTATTTCATGTGAAGAACAGATCTTTAATCAACTCAATATATTTTGGAAAGTGTCCCAAAGAGACAGAGAAGGGATTAGAGGGTGCTTCATAGGTAATACAGTTGCTGTATGGTTCAGAGTATGTCTGTCTAAAGGAATGACATGACCTAAATATGAAGCCGGAAGAAGAGCCAACAAGCAGACGAACAGGAAAACACTTCCAGACCAAGAGAACACTACATCAGAACATCCAGTTTAGAAGAAGATGAATAGAGGGCACTGAACAGTAGTGAGTGTGGTGGTATGTACCATATATGGACCATGTATATGTATGGCTCTGCTCATCATGGGAGGTCCTGCTCTTTATCTTGGGTTCGGTAGAATCCGAGAAGGGCAGGGAGCAGTTACTTTGGGAAGATTGTTGACTTTTTTTCCCTGCTGCTGCTGCTGCTGCTAAGGATGATGGAGGCAGAGCTGGTATCTGCTGCCACTTTGTGCCTTTACAAAGTGGCCTAAAACAGTGAAAAGATTCAGCTTTACCTTGGACCGGGACCTACATTTATTATAGGGAAGAAGTAGGTTCAGATGAGAAAAAGGGTTAGCTATTTTTTTTAAAAGTGAACACACTAACTCATTAAAGGAACAAGTATAATTGACCCCTCCTATGTGTCATGCACTGCCCCAGGTCCTAGGCATATAGCTTTGAGAGGAAAAAAGCAAGACCTCAGTTTGAACCCAGTGGGAATTTACAATCCCCCTGCCTTAGAATACAGCTGCCTGATTTTCTCAGTTCAGATATGAAGAAATAGCTTCCACAATGGTGACTTTAACCACTTTTGCCATGTTTTTATTCTAAGACAGAACTACAGTTTGGGTCTCTTTCTGATGGCCAAGCTCTGTCTGCTAAGTACAGCCTCACCAAGACCCTACTCCTAACTTCACATGTAGAAGACACTAGTTTTTTTGGATATGTATGAACATTCATTATTGTGAATATAGCATGTATCTAGGGTTATAATCCTTATATGTGTATAAAATGTCACTTTTTATATTCAAAATGTAAGTATTTTGTAAGCAAAAATGTACAGGAAAATTCAAACACACTCACAAGAAGAAGGGCGTGTCTGGTGAGTTCGTGTCTCCACCACCCCTCTTCCGTGGTTCTAAAGGCTGATGGTGTTGGCTCAACACCCTTGTACTCCTAATTGCCTTTCCCCTTCCTGGCTTTTAGTTATTTTCAAACAAATGTCTGACACCATATTATTTTGTTTGTAATCATTCACACGAAGCCCAGGGACATTTATCATTTTGCATATCAGTAGTGTGGTTGACACCATGTAGCTCTCTTGGCTCTTGAGACCCCTTAATCAAAATCAAGCACGTCCTAGTTAAGTTCAGAACATCTTAAAAACACTTTTTTCTTATAAACCACTATTTTGTGCACTGAAAATTCTGAAGTGTGATTTTTATGTGGCTATCAAGATTTTTTCCATAAAATTTTCTGTGTGCTGGAAGAAGGAGTTCTCTGATGACTTATTACAGAAAATTCAGGAAAACCTGGGTTCACTGCAGGCCTAACTATGGGCTGTGGGTTCTGGAGAGGAAAATGTTCCAAGCTTGTCTTCAGCACCTTGACATGTTGAGCAAGGGTTAGGCTTCTAACAAGTGTCTAAGTGTATACTTTACTAAGAAAAGATGTCATATTGTTTCAAGAGAATTTGGGAATCACTGGAGAACAGGTTGTCCTAGAATCTTGGAAGGTAAAAGCTAACATGGCAAGCAGAATCACTCTGAGGGCCTTATGTATGGATAGCTACAGACTTGAGCATGTCAGCTGGAGTATGTCCTTTAATGTAAGTATACGTGCAAGTGTATGTGCGTGTATGAGCAAAGGTATATGTGTGTGCATGTGTGTGGAAGACCAGAGTATAGCCTTACATGTTGTTCATCAAACATCATCCACCTTGCTTTTGCAGACAGGATCTTTCATTGACCTGGAGCTTCCAAGTAATATTGGCTAACTGGGTGGCAAAGCCCAGGATGGGTAAGCCAAGCGATGCAACCACACAATAACATACCACTCAGCCATAGAGTGATAGATAGGACACATGAGCAACGCCATGGGAAGGAAGGCCGTTTCCAAAGCCCACACACTGAGGTGCTGTCAGTCTGCCACCATTCCACTGAGGGCTGGAAGGGGACAGAGAAATGGAGGAAGACGGATCATGTGCTTTGCGTGACTGATTGAACTGAGTCATTGATCTGCTTCTGCCCTGGGCTCTGCTGGCTTTCAAACTTTGACACTTGGTCTGGAATCTTCACTATCAACTCCCAGAGCTTTACAATTCAAGCTCACTGGCCCCTTTGTCCACCATCTTCAGGTCCTCTGGATGAGGAGCAAGCACTCTGAACCATTGAGCAATCTCTCTTTTTTCCTCCTTTCTTCTTCTTTTCCCTTTAACTTTCTATTGATTTCCTGTGAATCACATCATGCACTCTCCTAATGCCATTGTTGTATATGTAGATCAGTGCACTGCTCAACCACCCTCAGAGAAATTTCTTCTTAAAGTAGATACTAATTAATGCAGAGACCTACAACTGGAAAAGGTGCAGAAAGTGGTCCTAACTGGGGTGTCTTCATCAGTCCCCTTCCATCAAGGCTCAGGAATCAATGCAGAAGAGGAGGCACAAAGATTGTAAGAGCCAGAGGTTGTGGATAACCTCAAAGAAAGAGTGTGTTCCAGACACAATAGGGCCTGTGCTAATATGGACTCACAGAAACTATAACCTGCTCAGACTCAAGCCAGACAAAATCCTCCATGGAGAAGGGGAAAAGGATACAAAGTCCCACCTCTAACTGAGAAACCACTGGCAATTTGTCTGTTCTTGGAGAGAAACAGTTTTCTCCAATGCAGTGGCACTTGGTATATCAACCACACTCCAGGCAGGACCCATGCTCAGAAGTATCTGACCAACACAAAATGGACTCAGTGGTGTGTGTATGCATGAACATGTGCGTGTGTATGTTTTGTTGTTGCTTTTGTTTGTTGTTTTGTTGTTATTTGTTGTTTTTTAACTTTTGACTTTTCTTTCTGTTTTTTGAGAGAAAGAGAGGGAGAGAGCGAGAGAGAGAACATGAAATTGAAGTTGAGTGGTGGGGAGGATTTTGTAGGACTTGGGGTGGAATAAGAATATGATAAAAATATATTTTGCATTAAAACTTTCAAAGCATAATAAATATTTAAGAGAACAAATAAAACTACTTGCATAACTAAGAAAATCCAGAATTCTTATCTATAATCTTCCCAGGATCCCAGGTCCTTTCCTAGATTAACCAACCTAGAGGGCCAACTTGCAATAAATGAGAGTTGCCCTCTGACCAGACACACAAGTCACTCTGCACAGCTTCTCCACACCGATAGCCTCCCATCAGGGAGTTCTTGAAATCACACTGTCTTTCATGACACCTTCCCACACTCCTTTCTAGAGAAAACACAAAGTAACACTGAGCTATCCATGCACAGCTCTGAAGGAAGACCCTCCGGTCCTCCTCATTTCTTTGTCTTCGTTTGTTTTCACATGATGTGAAGGTGTCTTTTAGTTCATCTCTTTGTTTGTGTAAATCTCTAGCAGAGTTGCTGAAAACAATTTATTGGGAGGAGCCTCAGTACAAGTGAGACAACCAGCCTCTGCTTCAAAAGGATTTGAAGCTGAGTTTGCAAAGCTAGACTTTCTGTGCATAAGTTTAACCTGGTATAGATCCAGGTAAGAGACTGTATACCTTACAAAGAAGAGTCCTTTAAAAATGTGTGTGTGTGTGTGTGTGTGTGTGTGTGTGTGTGTGTGTGCATGCGTGTGTAGGTGCACAGAGAGGTCAGGCTGGGACATTGGATTCCTAGCTAGAATTACAGGTTATTATGAGCCACCCAGACATGGATACTAGAAAATGAACTCTTTCTTGCTTCTGCAAGAGCACCAAGTACTCTTAACCACTGAGCCATATGCCCAACCCTATCTTTCAACAATAATCCTGATTCATTCATTCTTATATAACCTATAATACATATCCACCCAAGGACTGGAGTTCAGAAATTCTCAGCACATCTTGGCTGAGTTAATGACTAAGTCTAACCAAATGTGATAATACAAGCAGAAAAAGTAGTTGTCGATGCTGGTTGGGTTTCTAGGCAACCACTCAGGAGCATGTATCAGGAATGAAGGATGTAACTTTACTTTCTATAGCCAACTGCCTGCTATCTTTCACTTGATGTCTTCTTCTCTGTCTTCCCCATCTCGGCAAGATTTTGCCTTCCAGTCTGTGGCTAAAGTGAAACCAAAGAGCAGACTTTAGATGCATTAATTCACAGCATCACTTGGCTGCTTAAAAACTGTTCTAATGAGTAATTATACTTTTTGACCCAAAGAAAATGTAAATCTCTGATGACAAAGACTACACAGTGAACAGAGGTGTTGAGAAAGTAGTATTTGCTAGGCATCACCTACAATGTAAGTGGGTATGGAATTCACTAGGCAGTGGCTGTGTTGGAGTGCTGTTGAGATTAGGTACCTGATTTGAAAATATTTTGACTGAAATTTTGGTTACATTTAAAGGTGATAAAGCCCTTCACAATGAGGCTGATAATGGTAATGTGTTGATAACGAGGTGCTAGCTCAGCTTGTTGTGTGCCATTGTACTCAGGACCTTTGCAGTGAGCCAGGGCCTGACTTTTGTCTTTTTTTCCTAAAAGTTGGATAGGTCAGTGTAGCCCATTTCAAACTCCATGAGGACCAGTTCAGTGTACACATGACAAGTGGCTGGCCCGGGATAACCCACAAGTGAATATTTTTATTATTCCTATTGCACATCCACGTAAGCTGCAGCTTCAGGAGGGTAACTGTTGGGCCAAGATGAAGAGTTGAGCTTCAAGTGAAACATCCTACGGTCCCAAGTTTCCATCGTAATTACTTCTCCTAAATGTCCAACTAGATGGTGGGTGGGATGTGGGCAGCCAAGAAATGCTTCTGGGATTTTCATTCTGGCTATGGCTCAGTGGCTAGATTTAAGGTGAGGGAAAGAGGAGGATGCACCTCCCCGGCCAGCAGGGCAAGTCTGGCTTCAGAATGGCACCTGTGGGCAATGTCTCCCATGAAGGAAAGTGAAAGAAACGGAAAGGGATGAGGGACCTGGGATCTTGCCTCAAGCTGGGCCAGGAAACCAGCAGCTCCTGGCAGCCAGCTAACAATAACCTTCAGCTTGTTAAGAGTAAAAAGGAGTTGGCTGAAGAGCCTCTCATTATGCAAATGTGCCAAGGGGCCAAAGCAAAGGAAAAGAACTAAAAGTGCAAATGGAAGAAGGGTTGCTTTCCAGCGTGTAGGTGGCATTGGGTGGAATGTGAGACCCACCTTGCACTTGGCCTCCCAGAACACTCCATCAGCCAGAGGTCTGCTTATACTTCCAGTGGGTGAGGGACAGCTCCTCCACTCGTGGACAGGCAGAGTCACTACATTGTCCAATAGGTTGCTTTCAGAGAAATATGTCCATGGGCTAGAATAGGATCTATCTGAAGGGGTTTAGCCACGACCTGGGAGAAGCTTTCAAGGGAATGAATGCGTATTCATTGAGATTCCTAATATGAAGACAAAATAACACTCGTTTATGCAGCACGTCATTTAACCTAGCCACAGTGAATCCTGGCCACTCAGAGAAGTAAGAAATAGGCTTTATCATTATTTTGCTGCCAGTCTAGACACTGAGGCTTCTAAGTAAGAGAAACAACCCACTGCCTTGCAGCTCTGTAGGGACAGATGTAATGCAGCAACCTCAGCTTTTCAGATCCCGCTCTTTAGTTCAAGATGAAGGCAGTGAGGACTTCAGACACTTCATAAAAAAGTGGCTCACATGGTGCACAGCACATTGTAGGTGCTCAACAAATCTTAAATGTGTTACCATTGCACTTCAGCTCTGGCTACTAGCCTTGGCTGAGCATTATTTTCTGTCTGTGTTTTTTCTGCCTATCTCACTCTTCTGAAAATTGTTTAGAAGCCACATTCTTCGGCTGCAGAGTTACTCAATGATCATACTTAGAGTTTAGTTCCTACGCAATGACAATTTCATGATAGGATGTATGAAGAGAGTAATGTATGATGGTTTAAATGTATTGTTTTTAACAACAACAACAACAACAACAACAATAACAATAATAATAATAATAATAATAATAATAATGATTCACTAAACTCGTTTCTTTCCATCAATCTCAGATCTATTCAAATGCTTTGGTATTTCTACATGTCTGTCCCATTAGTGGGAGACACATGTTCTCTGCTTGGCTTCTTGTTAAAAACACGTGAGGCCTCTTGGCACATGGGCCTGTGAATGGCAGCCAAGCTGTCCTAGACCCAACAAAGGCACAATTTAGCAGCATGCGGTATCTCTTGCATGAACAACTTTTCAGCCAAAACAATGTCTTCATAGACTATGTAATCATGGGGGAGAGCTGGGAAACCCAACGAGCACTCACAGTGTGCCAGGGAAGATGACTGGGCATCACAACCTGGCAAAGACAAAACCAAGCAATGTTCTCTTGGAGTCTGGATTAGCAGACTCTTCATGCTTTCCCTCTGCTCACGGGCATCTCTTTGCGGCCATGGATCGTGGAGTGATACCACTTGGGTTTAGGCCAAAGTCATTGTCGTCAGCTATGAGACCTAGGAAAAAGGATTGATGTTATGGCTCTCTCTTTAGGGAATAGTATTCTTTCCCATAAATTGAATGTTTAAAATACCCAAACCATAGTGGTGTGTGTGTGTGTGTTTGTGTATGTGTGTGTGTATGTGTGTGTGTTTGTGTATGTGTGTGTGTTTGTGTGTTTGTGTGTGTGTTTTACTCATAAAATGTTTTATTCCTATTTTACAAAGTTTTTGATAAAAATACATATATTGCTTTTTACCTCAATGCTTATTTTCTATGAGCACAGATTGAGCAGAATTGATGTAGGGAATTAATCACATTTTATTTTAAAGACATCCTCTTTAAAGAAAATTTATAAAAAGGACAAGGTACAAAGATATAAGTAAAGCTCCTTATAACTACCATTGTCATTTTGTATTTTTTGTCTATGTTTGTGTGTCTCTGTGTGTATATGTATGTGTGTGTGTGTGTATTGTTCATTCAAACCTTTTACTATCACTGGTACATTGTGTTTGCCTTCTCTTTAACCTAATAGTATATCATAAGGATTCTATTTTATTAGTTTTGGAGCCAAACAATATCCACAATGCAGTCATTTTGTAATTTATTTAATATTCTTTTCTATGATTGTACAGTGAAGCTGTTTCTTTCTTTCCTAGTATGAGTGAGATTGCAGTAAATATTTTTGTGCACAAGACTTCATCCATATTTAGAATAGTTTCTTTGGGATAGTTTCCCAGAAGTGGAATTACGGGGTCAAAAGGTTCACATGTTTTATGTCCGTCTTGGTACATGCTGCCAAATAGCTGTTGCAAATAGCTGTGTGAATTTACGCTGCCCCATTCTGACATAAAAACAAAACCCAGGGAATCTTCTGTCCATCTCAGGTACCCCTGTCCCTGAAGCACTGACAGAGCTGTAGCATAATTAGGAAATCACTACCACAGTGACACTATCCTCACTGAGGGGGACATCCAGGCTTGTTCCACAGAACTCTGGCAATTGTGCTCTCCCTGGGTTAGCATCTCCTAAGTCATTTTTCCTGCATGCCCCAAATACTACTCAACCTCAGACTGTGTTCATTTGTAACCTCACACAGTTCATACAGTGCCTGACTTACATCAGGTTTGTAGGAAGAATTGGACATAGGTACGTATAGGACTCACAACTTAGGGCAGTGGTTGTCAACGCTTCTAATGCTGGAACCCTTCAGTATACTCCCTCATGGGTGGTGACCCCCAAACACAAAGTTATTCTATTATATAGTTCATAACTATAATTTTGCTACTGCTATGAATCATGAGGTAAATATCTGTGTTTTCAGATGGTCTTAGATGGTCCCTGTGAAATGGTTGTTTGACCTGAAAGGGGTTGCAAACCACAGATTGAGAACTGCTGGCTGAAGGGGATATTACTATATCATTCTTGGATCTGAGCCATGGCTCTACCATTACATAGTGCATTGAACACAGCTGGCCTTGTTTTATGTTATGTATGTTACATTACTTTACATTATGTAACGCTACATTACATTACATTACGTCATGCTATGTTATGTTATGTTGTGTTATGTTATATTGTCGTATGTTATGTTGTATTGTTTTGTGTAGCATTGTGTTGTGATATGGTTTGTAGTAGTTATGTTATGGCAGGACCCCATGCAGCTTTATGTTGGAACCCAGCAGGTATCTGGAGAGGTCATGTTAGAAGGGCAATGGTGCACTTCAGCTTATGACTTTTCACGTTTGTTAGGTTTTATTTTTATTTTATACACTCTGGTTGAATGTGTAAAGGAATTGGGTCCCCTGAAATAGGAGTTACACACAGTTGTGAGCTGCCATGTGGGAGCTGGGAATCAAACCTAGGTCCCTTGGAAGAGCAGCCAGTGCTCTTAACCACTGAGTTATCTCTCCAGCCTCTATATGTTTTTTTCTCAAATAAAAATTATTTACTTAAGTCATGGGCATGAGTGTGAGGATGGGTGGGTGCAGGTGCCCATCGAGGCCAGAGGCATTGGATTCTGATGGAGCTGAAGTTATAGGAGACTGTGAAATGCCTGATGTGGGTGCTAGGAATTGAACTCTAGTCCTCTGGAAGAGCAGCATGCGCTCTTAACTGCTGAGCCACCTTTCAAACTAACAACCCCATGCCCTTCCTGTGGTCAAGAAGTCTTATGACTGCTCAGGATTCTGATGTCATGCCTTCCCCACAATGATGAACTATATCCCCTCTGGAACTGTAAGCAAAAGTAAACCCTTTCTCCGTTGTGTTGTTTTATCAGACTATTTTATCACAGTCACAGGGAAGGAGCCTATATTATAATGACTGTGAATACGTCAGTGGAGAGTTGTGTTTTGCTTATCAGTGTGGGTGCCATCTACTGTACTACACTCCAAAACCGCAGGATATCATTTCCACTCCATCTCCCTTGTATAGATGAAGAAACATAACACTACATAATATAGTACAACATAACATGACATAACACAATACAACACTACACAACATAACCAAAATATAGCATAACATTACATTACATAATACAACACTATACAACATAACCATAACATAATATAACACAACACAACATAAACATAACATCATGTAACAACACTACACTATACTACATAACATAATCATAACATAGCATAGCATAACATAACACATGTTATAACACAACACACTATATAACATAGCATGACGTTATATTATATAATACAACACAATACTATACAACATAATATATTATATAACACAATACTACATAACAAACATAGCACTACACAGCACAACCTAATATTACATAACATAACATTACTACATCACAACACGACACAGCACAACACAACACAGTACAACATAACCAGGGCAGCTGTGTTCAACACACTATGCGACGGGAGGGCCATGGCTCAGAGCCAGGTGTGCTGGTGACAAGCTCATGTGTGAGTATCTGTACCTCCCTCTAGGCTTGAACATTGTGGAAGCCAGGTCGTTGCTTGTAGTGCCACAGAACTGAAACCAGAGCGTGAGGCAATAGGCAGCAGGTAGGTGTATGTGAGCCTCAGCCAAATCCATACATTTGTGTAATAGGATATGATTGAGTCACAGAAAGGAACGGACGACTGGCATATGTTGTACTATGAATGAATACTGTTCTATTAAGTGACTCTCCTAGTAAAATAATAATCAAATAAGAATGCATAGGAATGAAACACTTGAGCTTCAGGTTAAAGGTTACCTAAGGTCAGGGAAAGGGTAGAAGGTGGAACATTTTCAGCCAACGCTATAACTGCCAGTCTCTCCTTCCCAGCTCCTCTGCCTTGTTCTGCCATCCATCCCCCTTCTCTCCCCACCCTCCCCTCCTCTTCTATCACCTTCCCTCCTTTCCTACTCTCCTCCATGTTCTCCCTCCTGTCCTCTCCTAGTTATTCTGTTTATATTTTATTTTGTCCCTTGTTGTTTTTGTTTTCTGAGAAAAGATCTTGGTGTGGAGTTCAGGGTAGCCTGGACTTGTGCCCTAGCTTTTTAAATACTAGAATTATAGGTAGTAGCAACAGGCCTGGCTCAAAATGAAGTAATTTTAGCAACTTTTACTTTGGTAAAAACCAAGAGTCTGAAAATTATAGAAGTCTGCTATGTATACTCTTAGAATTTTATTTCAGGAACACATTAAAGAGGCATGGTAAACACTGTGTGTACACGTGCATTGACCACAGTGAAATCCCATTGATTTACTTTCTTTTACCTGTTGTAAATGATTTCTGCCGCAATTCAGGACTAAGTCACAGTAAATCAATCAAAGAGCTATCTTGCATCTATGAAATGTATAGTCAGGACATTTAATGTCAAAAGCAGGTAATTATAATAAGCCATTTAAGGAAAAGTGTTGGTTCCCAAGGAACTGGGAACATTCATCCTGGCCTAAAAATAATGCATGTCTGAGACAGAAAGATGAGAGGGTTCAATCACGGAATGTTACTGTGCCTCTATTGCTATATGACAAGTGATGTCTATATCTAGTTTCATTTCAGTTGTGTTTTTCTCACTACAAGGAACAAGAAACACACTCCTTTTAGACTTGGAAGACCATCAATGAGGACCAACTATACCCACTCAGTAGACAATTCCCTTAAGGAAGAAAAGAAATAAATACTGGTAACACTAAAGACTTTAGACTATTTCCTGGTACTTTCCCTCTTCTTGACCTACCCCTAACCTTACTCCTTGTTTTGATTCTGAAATGCACAATTTTAGTGCCTTTCCTGGCTGATGCCACACTTAAGCATTTGGTCCAAGACCAAATTTCCCCCTACACTTTCTCACTGAGGAATTTGAAAGCAATGAGTCTTGGATCATAGGCATCTTGGAATAGCTGAGAGTTTACACTTATTTTGTGAAAAGATGTATTTGTTCAGTTGAACAAGTATGAAACAATGCTTTCAGCACATCAACTCATCTTAGTGGCCCGAGTGATGTAAGGCTTCTCTTGTTCATGTTTTATGATGTTTGGTTTTAAGGCATTGGCCCCTGCTCTTTGTCAACTAGGAATGAATCTGGAGTATAGAAAGCATGTTGAATTTTATCCTAAGACCAATTTGTTTTTTAATCATCAGCTGAAATTCCATGATGACTATGTCTAAAATATTTTTGCGAGTTCATAAAAATATTTATGTTAGTAGAAAAAAACAACTAGAACAGTAGACAGAGTGACTGACACTGTGTTGTGTTAAAGAAGTCTTGGTAGAGTAATTTAGTGGCGGCTATGAGAATCTCACGGCTCATCACAGTGAGGAAATAGAGGGGTTCTAAATTTAGGGCACAGGTTACAAAATCTAAAGGAAGCAAAACGAAAAAGGATTTTCTAGTCGAGTTGGGGAACTTCAGGCTGATTTATAACAGCTGGGATGTGGGCACAGTTTTCTCCTAATCACTCCAGAGCTAGAGTGAAAACTACAGTCACTGAAGGCATGCTAGGACATTCTTTGGCTTTAATCAAACTTTGTGAGTACGGGATGTCATGGGCCAAAGCTTATATTATAATGTCCAGCACAAAACTACACACACACACACACACACACACACACACACACACACACACTCCAAGAACACATGCATGCGATTCTATATGGGAAAAAAACTAAAAACAAAATAGCTTGTTGTATAGAAGACAAAATATAGGACAGAAATAAATGTAACATAATATTGCTTGTTGTTTTGTTATGATTCTGGAAATGTGCCGAGGCTCTTTTCTCTGTTTGATGAAATTCTCTTCGGGTATGATTTTCTTTTTAAAGTATTCATCCACTCATTTAACACACAGGTCCCAATAGCTAAAATTAGAGGTTTACAGACTGAAAAATAGACCGCTTGTCTGCCTTGAAAATCTGAGGCTTGTGCTCAAGGAAAGAGACCAACAGGACAGAAATAAATTGGTGCTGTGAGGGAGTTGAGGTCCAAATACAAAATGCAAAGACAATAATGATCATTATTGTTGGCTGATGGTCAGAGCTGAACTTCAAGGAAATGCTCATACTTACAGCATTACCTGCACATAAAATTAAGGTGTCTTTCTTTCAGACTATGCCGTTTCTGTTAGTTAAATGTGTATTGGAGAGAATGGGTCTAAAATATAAACAAATTGACTATGAAAGTAAATCTCAACCGTCAATTTGTTAAGGTCTTGAATTACCTGGGAGATGAGTCTCTGGATGTGACTACGGTGACTTTGGGGGATTATCTTAACTATGTAAATGGAGGAGGGAAGACTGTCCCACTGCGACATCATTTTCTGGCCTCTCTAAGTGGTGAAGGGGATCATTCATGCACTCTGCTAACTAACTGTGAGGCAAGGTGATCAGTAACCCAGCTTTTTGAAGTTCCTGCTGTCTTGGTTTTCTTGCCTTTGAATTGTAAGCTGGACTAGGTCCTTTGTCCCTTGAGTTGCTTTTCTCAAGGCGTTTTATAACAGCAATAGGAAAGAAAGCTGAGACACCCACTTTGCCAAGGCCAAGTAGGGAGGACATAACATTAGGGTCGTGGCTTTACAGCTTGTCACACTGAGAAGTGTAACCAATCCTTTGTGTCCTTATATCTACCCACAGAGCTCTCGACTAGGTGCATCATTTGAATTCTGCTAAAATGAAGCAGTGTTATGTTTGTTGTTCTATCATTTTAAATAAATAATCTCTCGAGACCATTTTGCCTTTGGCTGATATGTGTTCATCAGAGAGTAATGGAGCAGCGAAAAGCTGGACACACAGGTTGGAAACCAGTTTTTTAAAAGTGAATGCAGGCTCTGGGTTATGTCTGGAGGGCTTTCCCAAACATTATGCATGCACTTGGCCATCTTGCTGTTTGTTTTGGCTGCTGAGGAGGGTTTTTTCCCCTAAGCATTTATTCATTTTTAGCATCCATCCTCCCCATGATGCAATGGTTATGTCTGCTTGCATTGGTTAATTCTGGGACAAAGGAGTGTTTCAGATTTTTTATATAAACACTTAGTTCTTATTCTGTGTCTCTCCTATACTCATAACTGGCATGGCAACAGATGAGATCTTTGCTTTTGTGGGGAGGGGCATGACAGAACAGACAGGTAGCCTGGAAATGACTGACAGGCTGACACTTGCTGTAGTTCAAACACTGTAGGTCTCTGCTCCCTTGGTTTTGTGCATTTCCCATAAGCCTACTGTCTCCGACTGGACTACAGGCTTATACCACCTGACCTGGTTAATTGGTGTCTTTGAGAAGTGTTACTTTTGATCAATTTGGTTTCTGTTTTCCTGGCAAGGTGGACAATGCTTGCACATTGGAGTTAAGGCTGTGTTGGTCCTAGTCACAGGCCTGATGCAACCCCAGAGTCACTAAATGAGTAGGAGCTCAGGCTTTCTCATCTCTGTTTTGGGGACAAGGCTGTTGCAACCTTGTTTGGATTGTCATGACAATAAATAATGAGCTAAGGTAAATTATGCATGTGGAACCATCAAGGGTTTGAACGCTAAGGGGATTAACTCATGTCCTTTAAATGTGTTCTTTGTCCTCTGTTTCTGGCTAACGTGTGAGGATCAGAATTCTAATTGTTTCATTGCTGTTTCTGTTTCAAATAGACTCTCCAGGAAAGTGGTCATGCAGGGACATTCTTATAATTGCAGGTTGTTCTTTTACCTCCATTTGTTCCCCAGCTCTGAAAGACCAAATGATGACCCCTCAAAGCTGCCTGCACAAAGCTGTCTTCATCCTAAAACACAACTCTTGTGAATATAGGATCTTATAGCAAAAGGGTTCTCACATGGACTGTCTGAGTTGACCAGTGGTGTAGACACAGGGGTCCTGCTAAGGGGGAGTAGATAAGAGAGTGTGATGTGAGGATGGATGCAAGGAGGAAAGGAGAGGAAAGATGTTGCACTGTCCTTTGAAGATGAGGGAAGAGCTGTGCATGGTACAGTGCAGTCAACCTCTGGCAGACTGAATAGGTAAGACATTGCCTTCTTCTCTAGAGCTTCCAACAGGATCACAGTTCATTCACATGATGATTGATGATTCATAATATCTTTTAAGATATTAAATTTGTTAAAATATTTTTGAGATAGGTAGGAATCATGCTGCACTAGAACTCATTATAGAGCCCAAGTTGGCAGTGAACTTGCTATAACCATCCTGCCCTACTCTTCAGTACTGAAATTGCACATGTGAATCACCATACCTAGTTAAATTTGGTATCATAGTGATAAAAACTGATATGCCAGGTAAAACCATGAGGAGACCTTCCCTGAGCTATAGGCAGCAGCAAGAATATTTTCTCTAGGTTCACTAAGAATTGTGTTTTGGGTATGTGTGTCTATGTGTGGTGCAAGAGATCAAAGTCATATCCTCAAGGGTTTTAGACAAACATTCTACAACTAAACTGCTCGCCTAGGCCAATGTACTCGCCAAGTACCAATGGTCGTCAATGTATCGGTGTTCTTATGGAAATGAATTTACCATTTCCCCTGGGATAATGGAAGATAAACAAATGATTGCTACTAAAACATGGGTAGAAATTGTCAGCCCTCAAATGGCATCAGGGGAGAACTTTAGATGTGTACATATTCAGTTCGCATTGTGGAAACTTTTTTTTTTTTTTTTTTTTT
>NW_022196905.1:37513874-37516818 GCF_008632895.1 Mastomys coucha | reverse complement strand
TGTAGACCAGGCTGGCCTCGAACTCAGAAATCTGCCTGCCTCTGTCTCCCAAGTGCTGGGATTAGAGGTGTGTGCCACCACTGCCCGGGGAGAGTTTTTTTTTCAGTGGGTTCAATGACAATGTGCTGTCTTTCCTGTTTATACGTGGGTTGAGAAATGTAATTTGTATGACAGGAAGAGATGGCTTTCCAAACCCCACTTTGTGTGCTGGTTATTATTAACCATGGATAGAGAAGGTTTAGCAGCCAGATAAAGTGCTGACTTTTGAAACCTTGCAGTTCAGTGTGTCTCTGGCAAATTTTAGAATGCCTTATGGCTGCTTTGTGAATTACTTGGCTGTAGTTCTGAAGGAGGAAGCGCATGCACATGAAATAGTTGCTGTTCCCTAGTGTAATTTTTAAATCAAATGTAAATCAAGACTAAGGGATTAATTCTTAATTACCTATACACACAAGTGTTGATTACAAGATCATTGAAAAATAAGAGAAAAACATTGGAATAAATAGAGAACTGTTAGATAACTGGTCATTGATTGTTGATCACTGGAGTATTTTGCAACTAGTAAAAAGACTTTGCCATAATAAGGAAAATATTTGCAATATAATATGAAGAGGAATAGTGGGAAGCAAGGTTGTTTGCATTGTAATGTTGATGCTTATAGCTCACATATAAACAGAAAATATAGCAAAATACTGACATCCACTCTGTTAAGGTGGCAGAGTCATGAATGATTGTTTTTCCTTTTCTTTGTTTTTCAAATATTTAGCAATCTAGTTACTTACATCTGTAAGGGAAAATTAACTAAATGAAAACAAAGCACTAAGTCAAAACTTCAAATTTGTGTGGAAAGTATCCAGGAAAATTATGAATGTGCACACTTGCAACTCTAAATTAAATTGCCCAAGGCACACTAATTTATGTGACACACTATGATGACAAGAAGTCCAGGGGAGGAAGCCTGCCGTCAATACTCCAGCGTGCTATGTGGAAGCTTCTCTGGTGCCTATGCTTTCTGCCTTTCAGTAGACTGATTTGGTTACATAAGGCATGAAAGTTTTTAGCATCCCCACAGAGTTCTGTTCTGTTTACATTAGCGACCTGTTTTCTAGGAGGGGGATGGGGAAGAGTCCTATCAGTGACTTATTGAGCATTTGCTATGTGCTGTGCTGGGTGCAACGCTCATACACATCCTCCCAATTGGCCTTCATACACTGCTTTCTAGGTATCATGGTTTCAAGCAGGAATGTTTTCTACAGGGTTACATTTTGATTGTTTGCTCCCCAGCTGGTGGAGCCAATTTTGAAAGTTGTGGAGAATTTGTGAGGTACAACTTTGTAAGAGAGACTAGGTCTCCGTCACTGTCAGGTAATGTGGAAGATTTGATGATGCGGTCTAGGAAAGGACTGGTGTGCTCTAAGCAGTGCTTAATGGGCCATCTTCATGAGAACTTGGGTTACCAGAATGCCCATAGGTGAATGGGGATGCTGTGCTCACAAGGTTTCAGACAGTAACACGTGACTCTACCAGAAGTATTCTTGGGTGCTTCCTGCTTTGCTTTCTGTCTCCTGATTGGTTGACGTGATCTGCAGTAACCTCAGCATTTTGCTGCTTCTGTGGATGGAGTCACTCCTCCGTCCTTATGCGGATGGGCTATATCGTTTAGAACTGAGGTCAAATAAGCCTCTGTTCCTTTAAGTTGCTTCTGTCAAGTACGTTGTCATGGGGATGAGAAAAGAGATGATCATGATGCATCTTATTTCATAGATTTCATGGATGAGATGTTTATGAAAAGTAAACAAAACAAATACTGGGTCGTGCATGGGCTGGCTCAAGAGGCGTGCTGCCGGGTTCTGCCGCTCACTGCTCACTGTCTTATGCAGTAGTTCTGACTGACCAGAGCACCCCATGTCCCATGTGGAATTTGTACAGTGCTCTGTTTTTGAGAGGACCTAGAGGTCTTACCAGAGGCATAGCTCCCTGTGGTGCTACAATGATTTTTGTTGGAAGAATCTATGCCACAAAAGCAGCAGAGTCAGTATGCCTCTTCCGTTCACCTCATCTCTCGGTTTCCAGGTATCTTACTGAAAGAATACTAGTGTAAATGGGAGCACTAAATAGATACAGCTAGAGACCAGGAACCCACACACGAGTTAAATAAAAACTTGGACTCTCTTAAGTCTTCCCAGCAAGGGGAGTTTTATTTTCATTTTTATAACAAGTTTCCCAGATAATTTAGACCCAGAGCTTAGATCCTGAGAATCGCTGTGCCAGAGGTCCCAGTGACTAAAACAAACAGTCATGCCATTTCCATGAGCACTAGTTTAGGTGTATTCAGCCACTTAGGTATATATATGTTTGGTAAAAGGACAGAATTTTTTATTGTACTTTGCCAAATTTAATAGTTTTAGAGTGGTACATTTTAACTGAAGTGACTCTGTCTGGGAGGTGTGCTGGAGAGAGATGACATCTCAGTGGACTTAGGCTGCTGGGTTCAGTTGTCATGGTAACAATCTAGGAGGCCAAGATCAGGCACTGGCAAGTTTTGTTTCCTGGTAAGGGATCACTGTTTGGCATTCATATAGATGGTGTTGAGGAGGAAGGGGAGGAAGAAGGAGGAGGAGTTGAGGTAGGGAGAAGAGAGCAAGCAGTGAGTAAATACTTTCTAGTGTGTCTTATGAAGTCACTAATTCTATCACTAGGACCCCACCCTCAGGCCCCCCTCTAACCCTAACATCTTTCAATATTCATGGAGATTGGTGCTTAAACATAAAATTGTAGGCGAAACACAAACGTCTGATCTACAGCATTGTCACTCCTTTTGGGAGCTATGAAGGAAACTAAAGGGTCCAGCTTAGTGGTATCCAAAATGCACCCCCCTGTGGGAGCCTTGCTGGGCTCACTAAAGAACTCAAAACCGAAACCAGAGACTTAGCTCGCTGGGGGT
>NW_022196905.1:37421714-37510788 GCF_008632895.1 Mastomys coucha | reverse complement strand
CAGGTTTCCAAATCCTCGGTTCGTGGAACCCCACGCAAGTAGGAGCTGCGGGACGGCATCCTACACCCCCCGGGGAGGGAGCCTAAAATCTTCTTTGGTGTTGAGGTCAAGGAATGCTGCAGACTACACAGAGAAGCTTAACTCAATAGCTTCCCTTTTGATAGATCTACAAGATTTTATTTTTTAAATCTGTACCTGTTTACCTCTGCTTATGTGTGTTTTATCTATATTTTAATAGTAATTCATCTTCATATTCTTCAGAATTCACATTTCTCTGTTGTTGTATTTTGTCTTTTCAGGATCTAGTCAAGGCTACCGCATCACACTTAGTGCCTCATTTGATTTCACCTCTGGTTCAGACGTACAATCAAAGCAATGGGTGGAGAACAGCAACCGGGGCAAATGCCTGGCACAAGGATTCGCTGCTGACCACAGACATAGTCTTGAGGCTGGCTAGAGAGCAGAAGTAACTACAGTGCATGGAATAAGCAAGGTTTTAGGAAACAAGCAGCACATGCTATCTACTCTAAAAGAGAACATTTATGTGCATTTGCAGCAACTTTTGAGGATACGGGAGTTTTGGGTACTGAGTATTGCTCCAAGGGGCATTCTGACTGGATAATTTCCTAGATCTACACCGTGTCTTTGTTCTTCACATTAGAGGCTGTTTAGGTCTCATGGTGGTTGTACTATTGGTGATACCCTTAGAGTATTTTTAACCCATACCCCACTGATCCTCTCAAGCATTTGTGTATTCCTGGATAAATACATAGAAGCATCCCTCGTTATAAGGAAAGACTGATGTGTAAGATTTTGATCGCACTGGAGGGATAGACTTTAACTTGAGGACCCCAATTTAGTTGTTTAAATATGGAGAAATCTTTCTCAAATTGAAGCATTAATCAGAGAAAAATTATACACATAACAAAAGTAAGATAGCAGAGGCCAGCTGTCACAAGACCACCCCTAGTGACCTCATTAACATTTGAGAATCTTCATCTAGATAGGCTTTTATTATCTCTTGCATGTATCACTTTTCTCTGTTCTGTCCTCCTTTACTAATCTGATCGATTATCATGCAATAAGACATGATTTACAACATAATTTTGCAATCATATCAAATGGGACATGCTGGAATTGTTTTCACTAATCTCTGTTTTGGGATGTTCAGTTGTCTTTAATTTTTGTCTTTTTACTAATAACATTGCAATGAGCATCCCTCTAGAGAATGCACCATTTTTCAATTAGGAAGCTGGAAGCTGGCAGCTCTCATGCCCAACCCCACCCTCTAACTTCCTCTAACTCCTCGAACTTCCCTTGCTCCTTAATTCGTCTTCCTAGATGGACTGAGGGCTCATTTGAGGGCAGTGAGCAACCATACCTTTTTGTTTGTTTGTTTGTTTGTTTGCCTTCATTTCCTCCTTTGTGATGTACAGGCCTGTGGAGGGCAAGCTGTATGTTTTGTATTCTGTTACCATGCATTTGCTGCTGGTTCTGGTCTGATAATTTGCATCTGGGCTCTTACCTCTGCTCTTTTCCCTCCCCACCTCTCCCTCATTTAACGGATCATCTGGCATGTGAAAGCAGGGCTCCAGGTGCTGGGAAAACAGTGGAAAATACAACAAATAAAAACATCGCCATCAAGGAATAGCCTTCCAGAGTGATAACAGATATAGATAAGAGAGCCAGTACTCTGTTAACTTCAAACACCTGAAGTTCTGCAAAGGCTAGACAGCTGCCTTGGTGGCACAGGGTGGGAAGAGGAAGAACAGCTAGTGTGTATATTGTGAGATGGGGTTAGAAGCAGGTTTCTTTGAGATGGGAATCTGTGAGGTCACATCTACATCTGGCAATGGTGTCACTCATGACCATCTGGTGTGAAGTCTTTGCATAAACTTGCAACTGAAGGTCACAGGGCAGGAAAGATCACAACAAGAAGAAGAGAAAAATCAAAGGAGAGAGCCAGGGAGAGGGTGTCAGAAAACAGTGGACTGGATGGGGACCAAGTTGTACCTGTGTTCAAGGCTCTGGGGGAAGTTCAATTTTTATTAGATGTTTGATGGGCCCTGAATGAAGCAAGAGAGGCCCATGTCCTGAGTTTTATTTTTAACAAAGCGTTCTGTTCAGTTTTTATCTTCCACCCTTAACAGGTGAGGAGCAAGTCTTCAGGAGACACCTGTTAGCAAATTTGTAGACCAGGATGGCTTTGAACTCATAGAGATCTACATGCCTCGGCCTCCCCAGAGCTGGGATTAAAGGTATGTACCACCACACCCAGCTGGTCTAGGTCTCTCTTTATGGCATATCCTGATATTAAATTGACATTCACTTCTTCTCTCTTTGCTGCCCGAATTCTGAGTTTGTTGAGCCATAACATATGCCTGTATGCATCCTTACTTTACAGAATCCTTTCTAGGAGACTGGATGCTATCTCCCAGACCAAAGTCCAGCTGCAGGGTAGGACCAGACACCTTATAGGGAATTCTGGGGGCGGGGGGCTTTGTTTTCCTGATGAAAAGACCCCTACCTTCTCCTCTGTCTGCCTCTGACACAGATATGCTATTTGAAGAACAGAGCCACCCTGCTATCGTCTGATACATATGAGCATGAGACATGACATTTGAAGGACAGACAACTGGAAGAGAGAAGCAACCTGTGTCTCTGGTGGCCTTAATGAGTATCTGAACCCATGTGGTGACTACTCATCCTGGATCATGAAAAAATGACAATGCCAAATAGTGTCAGCCTCTGCTACTCAGGTTAGCATTCTGAAAGGCTACTCACAACAGTTTCCTTTGGTAACGCTACAGAAGAGCATGTGAATCATTGGCGTTCACAACCCCACAATAGGTATTACAATTGGCATGATTGATGACCTCAATTTAAGGCACTGTGTGTTGTGGAATTAGGGCTCTTGATCTCAGATGCTCTGGGAATGTGCCATTAAAATGACAACTAATGTAAGAATGTTTTCTACAGACATCCTTTGCCAGAGATGAGCCATGCTTTGGTGCAGATAATTGGGGCTTCTTTTTCTCTTAGTTTGGTTCCCCATGATCTTAGTTCCCATTAAGAATGAAATGACATCACTAGAGTCAGCCCCCTGCAACCTTCTCACCTTAAAGTCCTGAGCACACATAAAAAAATCAAAGAACATGTGATTTAAGTGGTCCTGGTCATGGACCCATGGAAAAAACCTTTAGATTTTCTCTTCTGCTTTCCTAGAGTGAGCTCACTGATCTTACTCTTTCTGGCATTTCCTCTCTGAAGTGTAGTCCATACTAGCATGATAAATGTCTGCTGTACTGTAGAAACTTTATGAAACCCTGCTGTTAACCTCCATCATGTTTTACATGCTAGAAATTATTTTTCTGATGAAAATCAAGACTCAAAAAAGTTAAGTGACTTGCTCACTATATCTAATTAAGAATTTAGCTCAAGTTCAAATGGATCAAGGACCTCCACAAAAAACTAGATGCACTGAGACTAATAGAAAAGAAAGTGGGGAGGAGCCTCACGCACATAGGCACAGGGGAAAACTTCCTGATCAGAACACCAGTAGCTTGTGCTCTAAGATCAAGAATTGACAAATGGGACCTCATAAAATTGCAAAGCTTCTGTAAGGCAAAGGATACTGTCAATAGGACCAAAAGGCAACCAACAAATTGGGAAAAGATCTTTACCAATCCTATATCTGATAGAGGGCTAATATCCAGTTTAAACAAAGAACTCAAGAAGTTAGACTCCAGAGAACTAAATAACTATTAAAAAGTGAGGTACAGAGCTAAACGAAGAATTCTCAACTGAGGAATACTGAATGGCTGAGAAGCACCTAAAGCAATGTTCAACATCATTAGTCATCAGGGAAAATGCAAATCAAAACAACCCTGAGATTCCATCTCATACCAGTCAGAATGGCTAGGATCAAAAACTCAGGTGACAGCAGATACTGATGAGGATGTGGAGAAAGAGGAACACTCCTCCATTGCTGGTGGGACTGCAAGCTGGTACAACCACTCTGGAAATCAGTTTGGTGGTTCCTCAGAAAAATTGGACATAGTACTACCTGAGGACCTGGCTATACCACTCTTTGGCACCCAGAACATGTGATAAGGACACATGCTCCACTATGCTCCTAACAGCCTTATTCATAATAGCCAGAAGCTGAAAAGAACCCAGATGTCCTTCAACAGAGGAATGGATACAGAAAATGTGGTACATTTATACAATGGAGTACTACTTAGCTATTAAAAATTATGAATTTATGAAGTTCTTAGGCAAATGGATGGAACTAGAAAATATCATCCTGAGTGAGGTAACCCAATCACAAAAGAACATACATGGTATGCACTCACTTGTAAGTGGATATTAGCCCAGAAGTCTGGAATATCCAAGATACAATTCACAGACTACATGACGCTCAAGAAGAAGGAAGACCACAGTGTGGATACTTTGGTCCTTCTTAGAAGGGGGATCAAAATACCCATGGGAGAAGATATAGAGACAAAGTTTGGAGCAGAAATTGAAGGAAAGGCCATTCAGTGACTGTCCCACCTGGGGATCCATCTCATATACAGTTATCAAACCCAGACATTATTGTGGATGGCAACAAGTGTTTACTGACAGGAGCCTGATATAGCTGTCCCTGAGAGGCTCTGCCAGTGCCCGACTAATACAGAAGTAGATACTCTCAGCCATCCATTGGACTGAACATAGGGTCCCCAATGGAGGTGCTAGAGAAAGGACCCATGGAGCTGAAGGAGTTGCAGCCCCACAGAGGGAACAACAATATGAACCAACCAGTACCTCCAGAGATCCCAGGGACTAAACCACCAACCAAAGAGTACACAAGAAGGGACTCAAGGCTTCAGCCACATATGTAGCAGAGGATGTTCTTGTGGGACATCAGTGAGAGGAGAGGCCCTTGGTCTTGTGAAGGCTGGATGCCCCAGTGTAGGGGAATGCCAGGACAGGGAAGTGGGAGTGCGTGGGTTAGTGAGCAAGGGGAGGGGAGAGGATGGGATGGGTGGTTTCAGAGAGGAGAAGGAAAGGAGATAAAATTTGAAATGTAAATAAAGAAAATATCTAATAAAAATTAAAAAAAGAATTTAGCACTCAGTGGATTGGTTATTTAATTTTTTTTTTTTTTTTTGAAGAGAGCATCAGATCACATTACAGATGGTTGTGAGCCACCATGTGGCTGCTGAGATTTGAACTCAGGACCTCTGAAAGAGCTGCTGAGCCATCTCTCCAGCCCCAGTTATTTAATTTTTAATCACTGTTATCATATTGCTGATAGAAGCAATGAAGGGATGAGGCTATTTAAGTTGGTTCATAGTTTCAAATAATATAGTCCTCACAATATGGAAAATGCAAGGCAGAGTGAATGGCATAATGTAATTACTCACATTTTGGTGATCAGGAATCAGGCATCTTAGGTTGGATTTGAACCTGGCTGTAACTCTCAAGCCCGGTTCACACAATTCTGGGTCTGCTAGTTATACTGCACATGCAAAAACTTCCATATCCTCCCAAAACAGAACTACACCCTGGAGCCAAAGAGTTCAAACATATGAGCTTGTGGAGGACATTTTATATCCAAACCATGTCAAAAGCATCCCTGGTTCCACACTGATCTGTTCTCTCATGAGATCCTTGGGCACAGATGTTATATGAAACCTTCAACTAGTAGATGATTCCCTGCTTCCATGAACCTCTTCAAGGGAGCAGCTCACAGTTTGTGTTTACACCATCCTGGAAGCTTCCCGTACTGGGTCTTCTAACAGAAACATTTATCCCCAAACTGGTGAATTTGACCATATTTGGAAGCAGGGCTTGTGTTGACATTGTGATGAGAATGTGTATTAGTTAGTATACACCCTAGGTCCAAATATGTCTTCAGAACAAGGGAGAAGACAGGAACGAAGACAAAATGGAGGAGACACCCACAATCTAAGAACTCTATGACTCTTGGCAGCCACCAGAAGCTGAGAACTATAAACTTCCTCATTTCCAAGCCCCTATATAAACACCAAACACTCCTTTTACTCCTTGAAGACCCCTCCATTCCTGCAGGAAAGAGACTTCCCCTCATTGTGCGGCCTCTTTCTGTGGGCATAATAAATGTATAATAAACTAATAATCAGTTGAGGTCAGACCCCGGTCTCTTTCCTGCTTTTTGTTTCTACTCTGCACTCTGAAATCTAACAATGAGTCTCTCTAAGAGTCTAAAAAGAGAACCAATATTGCCCAAACTTTAAATTTGGATTTCTGGCTTCAAGAACTTTTCCTGTGACCATGTTACAGCAGCAATGGGGTAGTAATAAAGCGTCCCTGAACTTGTAAGAGGATGAGATGTATTGAGAACAATATTTGAAGATTGGAATGAGAAGCAGAGAGCTGTATATCATATTTACCACAGTAGGAAGGATGCGGAGGGGACAGATGCATTTCTCTTGGCAATGCAGGATGTTGGCCCTGCCTGAGATTTTATGAAAGGGTGGAGCTCAGGCAGTGGTGAATTTCAGGGCTGGATCTTACATGTAGTAGCATGTTTATATCAATGGAACTGTGTTGATTGTATTTGTAGAAATGCAACTGCTTATAAAAATTTCATAGTTTCAGGAAGGAACATAGAAATGGAAACACACTGGAACAAAACAAACTTGGAAGTCCTTTTGCCAGCATTTATGAGTGTTGTTATAGATTCTCTTTAGGCAAGTTTTAGAGGAGATGAGTTTATAAGTAGGTTCATACTGTACACACAGTACTTTTATAAAAAGGATTTTCACTAAGTCTACTTGAATTTACCAGAAGAATAAAAAAAAAGTTAGAATCAAACATAAGAAACTGCTAAATTTCATGTTGATATAAAAGTTATTGGTTTCTAAAAGGCTCAGGTTAAAGCAGAATTTCAATATTTTTTCATTGTATTTTATTATTTCATGTGTTTGAGTGTTTGCCTACCTGTATGCTTATGCACTATGTACGTGCCTGGTACCCAAGGAGATAAGAAGAGCGATTGGCTCCCCGGGAACTGGAATTAGAGACAGTTGTGAACAGCTGCGTGAGTGCTGGGAAAAGGAGCCTGAATCTTCTGGAAGAGCAACAAGGGTTGCTCTCTCAAGCCATAGCTCTAGCCCCCAAATTTCATTTTAAAGCATTATATATTTCATCTTTAGCTAATATTTTCTCCCATGAAAGGAGATCATCTGCATTTTTTGTCCCTTATAGCAGCTTTCCATTTTGTGATAATTTATTATTCTTTTTTGGATTTCCTAGAATTGTAACATTCTTTTTCATTCTATGGACTGGTTCCCATCGTTGTTTAGTCTTGACTCCCTGTTGAGAAGGATCCAGCAGTCACTCTTGCCTTTTTATAGTGGCTTCTCGGTTGCTGAGTGTTTAATGTTGATCATGTTTTGTTATGTTGGATTTCATTATCACATTCCTTCAAAAGGGCGTTGTTAATGTAGTCCTTGGATTCTTGTGTGTTTAAGAATGCTGGCGTGCTTCATTTAGCAGTATCAGTTGGCTAGAAGGAAACCTTGGGTTATGTTTCCATGCCTTTTAGGACTTGGTGGAAGCTGTTTGCTGTGTTTTAGTGTTGAGGGTTGTGGAGGGGATGCTGAGGTCTGACCAGTGCCTCTGTGGCAAACATGGCTTAAACTTTCTTTGAACATCAGAATTTCATGGAATAGATTACCACTGAGCCTCATACAGTTCCTGCTGGGCTCAAGCTCACTATGTAGCCTAAGGATGACTTTGAATTTCTGAGTCTCCTGCTTATACTTCTTGAAAAGTGGGATTACAGGCATAAGCCACCAACCCCAGTTAGATGATAGCTCTGCACCTGCTAGGTAAGCACTCTAGCAACAGAGGTACATTCTCCACACTTGATCTTGACATCATCAGTTTGGCTTATTTTTACTGGGACAGGGTATGCACTTCAAATGTTGAGAAAGTTGATATTAAGGTGCATTTCCTTTTTCTCCTTCTTTTCCATTCAGAATACTAATCTGAGCATCTCAGTCTTCAGTCTGCATCGCCTGCTGTCTTTAAATCTTTGTCCTTTCAGCTTCACTGTGTGATGTCCTCAGCGTGCTCTAGACTTGGGGTGCCATGTGTCTACTCTCTGTTATTGCTGAGTTGAGGAGCATCTCTCTAATTATTTTTTCTTTCATCATCCACTGTTTTCCTGAGCTTTTCTAGTCCACTTTTCAGTTGGTCTGTGTCTTTTTTTCTTTTAACCGTTTCTGTTTTTTTAATGAATGTATATTTTTCTGAGAATCTATGTTGGTAACTCATTAAAAACTGATGAAAACTAACCCTTTCCTCATGGTGGCCAGTTACTGAAGAAAAACCATTTGTTATTATTATTATTATTATTATTATTATTATCATCATCATCATCATCATCATCATCATCATCATCATCTTTAATCAATCATTTGCCTTCTTTTGTTCTTGCAACATCGTGGCCATATTCCTTTATGTGGCACTTCTCACACATGAACAGATGAATCTACCTGTTTTACTAGAAGCAGTTGTGTGTGTGTGTGTGTGTGTGTGTGTGTGTGTGCACCTGCACATGTGTGTTGAAGGCATGGATAACTATGCTCATGTCAGGTTGGTGGTCTTCTTCTGCCCTTTCTACCTAACCTATGTGGATAAAATGTCAGGCTCTGGCATTCAGACGTCAGTGTGAATTGGGTCCCACCTCCCCACTCTCTTCATCACTTCCTATCCCAAGTATCCCAATGAGAGATACTTCATAAACAGTGTGAGTCCACATAATTTCCTGCTTCCCCTTTAGTCATCAGCCACTTCCTTCCCCATCACTGGTCTGCAATGTGGGAATGGATTTTAAAAGAAACACCCTGACTGCTTCTGCATGAGTTTTGCAGTTCAGGCTGCATGCCCTCGATAGCATCCATTTCTCTCATCTTTGGAGGTACATGGAAGGGTCATCCTCCCTTATCCCTGAAAGCTAGGTCTGGCCTGGCTTGAGGAGTTACTTGGGTAGGGGAATGTCTACAGGAATAGCCAGAATCACCCATGGACTCTGCTTCTCCATCAGTGAGCTCTTGAAGCATCTTGCCATCCACTAGTGACACTAGAGGATGGTGAGGGCAGTCAGTCCCTGGTTGCCAGTGATAAACATGGGGCCCAGCTGGTTCTTTATGAGAATGTAACACCAATACACAAATGCATTCTGTTGGAAGCTGCTGAATTTTGGAATGTATTGCTTTCTACTGTTAAGCAAGGCAGGAAAAGTCAATGGTCTGTGTCGTAAACTCAAGGAAGCCAGAGAATGGAGGTAGCCATGAGAGCAGGCTCCATGTGACTCAGAGGAGACAATTCGTTATGTCTCTAGGATGGACCCACTCCAGTGGTTTCTGCAAATGTTGGAGGGAAGTGGAGAAGATCCAAAGTCAGGGTTTCAGGTTGCAGAGAGCTTCAGATTTCCTGTCTTCACCAGAAAAGAAACCAATCCCTTTCTGCTTCTCTGTGCTTCCTTGACTGCAAATAAATCTTGTCAAGTACTGAGCTGAATGCCGTTGACAGTGTTATTTACCACCCTAAGCAAATGTGGCTGCTTTATGGTAGATTACAGTGATCATCTACATCTCCCAAAGAGTCATGGGAACTGCTTCTGTCCCCTCCCTGTAGCAATTTATAGTCTATAAATGTTTCCCTTTTTCTCATAAAAAAACTTTAAATGAAATGTGAATACAACCCAAGACACTTTGTGTCTTTGAGAGACTGTTGGGACGAGTGACAATGGAAGCTGTCTTAGTGTTGGTCTTGTTTTTTTTTTCTCAAATGCAGTCTGCATGTTAGAGTCACAGTGATGTCCCTTTCAGAACCATGCAGGGTGATTTTAATATTTGTCCTGCCATTCACAATTGGTGTGACTTTATAAAATCACTGGAACTTTATCACCCATAAAAATATGAAAGGAGAAGTAGCCATTTTGATCCTATGGGGATAGAGGCATGAACAAATGAGCTAACAGGAGAGGAAGGTTCTGGGGTGAGGCCTGGTTTTGGTATATGGCAGTATACACTACCTGAAAGCACCTTGTGAATTTGGAGAGGGACAACTCAGTTCTCTCAGGCATCCATCACAATATGCCAGGCATTCTGTGGGACAGCTTGATTTAAAGTTATACAAGGTAAGACATGGTCAGTTCAACTAAACTAACAAAGAGAAGAATGCGAGAGTTGCTTCTGAGATGTAGCTGCTGCAGCTGACAGTGAGTCTTCCCAGGGCTATTCTCTGATGTCAACGACTTTACATGCATTGTTGTTATTATCCCCATTCACTCAAGGGGAAGCCAAGCTCCAGATGCAGGATGGAACCGATCCAAGACACGGGACCACAGAGCTGGAATAAGTACTGTAGGGTCACCTGGGGTCATTTGCATTTCCCCACTTTCTATATTGCTCATCTGAGGACACCCACTCAGGGCTAGACATGCATAAGAGATAACAAAAGGCTTAACCCAGGGACATTTCCTGTCTGGGCAAATCAACCAACCCTTAGTTCATCTTCAGCTGTCTCTTCCACTGAACTTGGGCAATGTGAGCAAATACTCCTCTTGTTTCCAATGATTCCAAGCCCAGAGTCAACTCAGGGCAGTTCTAATTCTCTGAGCCTACTGCAATTATTCCAATCACCCAACCCTTTCCCTGGCTTGGCTCTGTGTTCTGAAATAAAAGCTCTGCCACATCCTTCTGCTCTCCTTGTCCTGACCCCTCATCAAGACAGTATGTGTTTCAGTGTGGCACCGTGTGTCCACTATTCTAGGGAATGAGAGTACCCAAAGCGTTACGTCAGCACTGAGCTGTGGGAGTGGTCACTTCACACTCTAAGATCTACTGGGGGGTGGTGTTTGCAGGTAGCTGTGTTCTAGTCCTTCTGTAAAACACAGAGGTGGGGGTTGGGGATTCCACTTGATATTAATGAGTAGAATCTTTTAGGACAGGGATGTGTCCCAGAAGGCACCTAAAGTTGATGTCTTTGGTTAGATGGTTCCAGAGGCAGGATTTATGGTTCAAGATCCTCTGGGATTCTCATTGTCTCTACTATGATCTTCAAATGTGAAGAGTGAATAGTCTAGTTTAACTTGAGTCTAGCATGCGTTTTATGCTTTTGAAAGTAATAGATTTTATTTCTCATGAAAGTCAAATGTCCCTCTGCAGATGTCATTCTGACATTCATTAGCTGCCTCGTGGGCACATTCTTCCACACTATTTCCACTCTGCACACGCATTTATTTTTAAGTTGGCATCCTCGCATACCTTCTTTCTGTAACATGCTTCTGCACTAAGAAACTCATGCTAGCTTGTCATCTCTGCCCTGATTCGTTAGTAAAAGTGGAATAGTTTATCCAGGTACCTTTAACCAATGGATTGTTAGGTGGTCTTTAATTTTAAAAAAATCATTGCTGGGCAGTGGTGGCGTACGCCTTTAATCCCAGCACTTGGGAGGCAGAGGCAGGCAGATTTCTGAGTTTGAGGCCAGCCTGGTCTACAGGGTGAATTCTAGGACAGCCAGGGCTACACAGAGAAACCCTGTCTCAAAAAAACAAAACAAAACAAAAAAGTCATTAATTCATTTTGAACAAGGAATTGCTAGGTTGCCTAAGCTAATCTTGAGCTTCTGAGCTTCCTGATCCAGTCTGCGGAGTGTGTGGCACTACAGGTGTGTGCCACAGTGCCTGGTTTGGTTGTCTGTAATGTGTCAGCCTGGTTCTTATATTTTGAAGCTGTATTCTGCAGCCTTGGCTTATTCTCTGACCTTGCTGGATCAGGTGGATGAAATCTCCAAATTTACTTGCTTTCTGCATCATTCCTGCCATGGGACCCTACCAGGAGGTTTTCTCTGCCTGAAAAGCTTATGGCCTATAGTCTCTCAGGCGAGCTTTTTCTCCCACTTCAGAGTCCTGCGGATATGACAGCATCCCTTCCCTGGGCATCCAGTATGAAACAAGCCCAGCCGTCTTGGTCCCACTTGTCCGTTTACCCCACTGGGCTTTTTCCCGATGCAGCTGACTCTCACTCCAGCAGAGGGAAAGGTCACGTAGCAGAGTTTTGGTCTTACTCAGTGCTGTCTCCATGTCTAGTCTCAGCACATAGTGGGCTCTCACTAAACATGCACTGCATGAGTGAATTACCTGTCTTGGTGGCAATGCTCTCAGGTCCTCAACTTACCATAGACTACCATGCAGAGTGAGCGTGTTTGCTATCTTTTTAAGTTGAAGAGATAGGGAAGGAGAGGAGAACAGCCTTTCTTCAGATCATAAAGCAAGGAAGTTATCTGGAGTGGTCGTTTCAAGACCATCAATCCTCAAATTTTCCAAAGGACATCTTAGGGCCAGAGATACCTAGGTCACAGGCTATGTTAGCAAAACAGAACAAGCTTCTCTTTACAGGTGGTATCAATTGCCTTCTTCTGAGTAGCTACCCCCTTTCATCTCATTTTTCCTAATTTCCCCTTTCAGTCTAAACTAGCATCCCACCTTATTCACAAAGGCTGTGTGTGAACACACACACATGCATGTGTATCACTATTATTGTTCATTAGGCATATTTACATATGTTATCTCATTTGATGTTAAATAACACTTGGGGCAGTGAGACATGATACAAAGTTATTACACCTAGACAGCCAGAATGTTATCTTCTTCTATGTTTTGGTCTATGTGGTTCAAGCTGTTGCTTCTAGATGGAAGGCACTGACATTCCTTTCCCATCCTTCTGGGAGAGCCTACCCTATTGTCCCTAGGGACTTTCCCTTCTCCTTTCCATAGGACCTAAGTTCCATTAGAGTCTTATATCAAGCAGCTCCAGGCTACTCCATTTTTGGGTCACACTGGTGAATTTGGGGCTGGGAGATCAACTGTGACAATCCCCCGAGACACAGCTCTGGGCTTCTACTCAGCCCTAAGAACTAATAGTCTTCTGTAAAGAGCTGGATGAACTATAAGAATATCGACCTGAAACTGTAGGTGATTCTCTCCTTCTCTTACCACTGAGAGAGACTTGGGTAATAATGCCAGTCCAGAGACAAGCAGATTCAAGAGTTGACGAGCGATGGCATTTGGATCATGTATATCGAATGCTTGGGTTCACTAGAGCCTTCAGTCAGATCCACCCCACCCTATAGTCCTAACCACTTCTGTCCTGAACTGAAGAATTTTGAGTTGGGCATCCTACTTCTTTCAATAGAAATATGCTAACTGAAAGATTTCCTAGATGCACCCCTAAGAACAGGGTCATAGTTATAAGCTATTTTTTCTCCTTTTTTTCGAAAGAGGCATTGACTATGTGTTCATAAGTGTTTGCCAACTACTAATTCATAATTTCAGTAGAAGATTGGCCAGGAGGTTTTGATCCATAATATCCATAATTCCTTCAATATCCTGACATGCTGGACAAATAATTAATTTTTGAGATGCACAGGGAAATTTAGAATGACTTTCCTTTGAGGTTCTGCCCAACTTGCTTTATTTCCCATTGAGACTAGCTCTAATTCACATGGATCTGTGATGAAGAAAGTCATACTTTATGTTTAGTAGTTCGTTCTATCCTTTTCTAAGGATGTTCGCCACATCGGCATGCAGATGTAATCACTCCCCACTGTAAGATGGAATTTCTCTTTCTTCTCCTCTCATGTGTCATAGACATTTCTCTGCCTGTGCAGGGAATCTCCAACAGAGCATTGACAGGGTTTAGAGAAATTTCTGATATCATAGTTTGTTTTATAGACCCATAGCTACATTTCAATCCCTGGCTCTTCATCATACTCTCATCTAAGTTTTACTGGGAAGATAATTTGAATATCCGATTATATCCATAATCTGTTCACTTTGCATAATGACTCAACACTCAATTGGTTGAAAGGAATTAAGAATAGAGCTGTGGCCTGGCCTCCCCAAAAGGAGGATTTTTACCTGTTAACTGTAGAACTAGATTCTGCCTGACAATTCCAGTCAGTCCTCCTTCGTGCAGGTCCCATATCTCAATTTCAATGTGCTAAGCAGGTCCTGCATTCACAGAATCAAAATCTTTGCAGTGGGTCTCTCAACATCTCTCTCCTGTGGGTTTTAGGTTTCTGCTTGAGTGGGATAGTAGATAACATAGAATTTGTAGGCAGAGCAGATACATAGGCAGAGGAAGAAAAGTCCATAACCTTTTAGTGTCAGAGGAATTATAGTACATCACTAAGGTTCCAGTGTGCTGGATACAAAGACATGACACAAGGTTTTCTCCATCACCCATTCCTGCTTTCCTTTCTGCCTCCTCAGCATCCTTATAATTTAGGATGAGACATTACCAATGTGCTTTTCAAGGTACTAGGATAGCAGAGAGCACTCTTGATGTTCATATAGTTGCTCCAAACAAAACTCAGCATTCCCCTGCCTCTAATCCTCCATGGACAGGAGTGAAGAAAAGCTATGGACCTGCCATGGCTCCTGTGGGCCTGGGCTCACTATTTCCTCTTATGTACTAGTTCATTGGCAGGCTTAGCTATGTGCCAACAGAGAATCTAGTCACACCCTGACCCTACTTTGTGTCCTCTATATCCATCTAGGCTATTGCTGGGCAAATGGATTATTATCTCTTATGGCCATTTTCTTGACCTATCTGGCACCCTTCCTGACTATAGGCCTCTTATCACTGCATTGTAGGACACAAGATAAATCACCAGAAAAGTGTCTGCATTCTGTTCTTCACTCTGAGTAGCCTTTGCCTCCTAGTTATGCCTACTATCTGACTTTCTTCCCTTAGGTGGCATCTTCGTGTTGTGAAGCCCACTCAGACAGCAGCTTTTTAATCCATACCTTTCTCTATTCCATGAAATAGGTAGCCTTCTTTTTCTTTCTTGCCATTGTCAGACCAGCCATCCTCCAGTGTTGAAGCTCATGTTATCCATATGTACAACTCACTGCCTGTCCTGGTGGAAGTCACCCACTGACCCCTGCCACGCCTCATTACTTGTAGAATTCAGCTCTTTGTCCCTTGCCATTCTCTCTAACAGCACAGTTCTTGGTGATTTTAGTGTCTAGTTGGAAGACATGTCCACATGTCCTGGTCTCAAAGCTCCAAGATTTTTCTTCTAATAATATGTCTTCCATTTAGCTGCAGGTTTACAGTCACATGATCAAACCTTTGAGCTTTTCCTTACCAACATCTAGTCTCTTTATATATTCAAGTTCAAGATTTTCTTCTTTGTCTTCCACAAATTTCCTCTTCTTGAGAGGATCATTTGCATATGTGTGCAGATACAGCAGTCTAGAGAGCAATGTACTTTATATGTAATGCATTTATTTATAGTAAACAATATCTATAGTAACATTTTTAAAAATAGTAATACTTTTAGTAATATTAAAAGTAATATATAAGTATATATGTGGTAGTGCATTGTATTTTCTCTTTAATACACATATTATCATTTCTTCCTTAGTATTTAATTTGGTTGTTACGGTGTATAGAAAAAAATTCCTTGAATAGAAACTGACCTCTACTCACAATTTAGTTTCGTCCTTCCATTTTCTCTTAACTCTCCTCCATCTACATTTGCCCCACTATCCATTAGCATTGCTGTTGACTAGATCACCAGTGAACGCCTGAGTCTAACTCCAAGCTCAGTGCTTTGATTGACTATCATTCTTTCTCTCCTCACTATCTCTTTGCTTTCCTATTGCAGCTCATCTCCTTCTTAGTCCATTTCCCACTTTTTTCTCTTCTCTCCCCTTAGGTCTCTTTACTTCACTGTTCACACCACTCTTGTGCCTGTAACCCTAGTCAGTCACAGGGCTAGAAAGATTCATTTCTAGCCTAGCCCGCCCTTCTGAATGCCACACTGACGTTTACCCATCCACTAGTCATCTCCATGTGCTTTTCCACTCAGCATACATCTCACATATATGGTGTGGGGCCCTCGATCTTCTTCCACCTGTGGCTCATACTCCCTGATCTTTTAGATGCTTAGGCTAAGCCCTTCACAATCCCTTTGATTTCCTTTTGTGAAGTTTGAGTGTTAATCATCTTTTCTCATTCTCCTTAAACATGATCTCAGATATTTTATTTCCCACCATCTCTGCTGTTGCCACCTTTACCTCTTTCAATGTTATCTCCTGCTTCAGTTATTGACCTAACAAAGTCTTTCTGTTTCTGTCCTTGGAGAAGTCACTGAAAAGACAGCAAGCAGTCTGTTAACATCTCCCATGGCTTCCCAGGGCTAATGCTGCAAGATTAGAATGAGCCATAGGATGAACAAGGCTAACTTCTTTTCCTTTTAAGTCCTCTTATTCTACTTTTCTCTTCCCTCAGTCTTCACCTCTGACCATGCTGTCTGTACTCCTCAAGCATGCCAGATACCTTCCTTCCACAGGCTATTCACGTGGTCTTCTTCTGGCACAGGTACTCCAGGTGTGTGTTTCTAGTTTATTCTATGTCATATGCAACATGCACATCAGTCATTATATGCTGCCATTTCACCTATATATTCAAATTTCATGTTCCCAGTGAAGCCCTTTTGACTGCTCCTCATTTGATTGCATACCCCGCCACTCTTCACCTCTCCTTTCTCCATCTTCCCAGCACATGCATCATTACCTATCATGCCTCATATTTGACTCATTTCTTTTGCATCATTTGTATTTTTCCATGGAAGAAGCTCTTCAAAGTCTGGTATTTTCGTTCTCTCTGTTGTTGAGTCCTGAATGTCAACAATAGAGCTTAGTGTTCAGAGACATGCATTTGCTGAATAGAAGAACAGTGAATGGAAGGCTGTAAATGATGATTCCTCAATAGGACTGGGACCTTTGACCTCACCACTAAATTTCCTAATAGATAGTTTCTCATCAGGACCTCCACATTATCTTAAGAAGCCACAGGCACAGGAGTTAGGTACAGACAGGAGAATATCTTTTAGTAGTCAGTCACGTTTCTCTTCCAAACCCTACAGAAGCTGTCTTCCCCCTCACAGAGTTCACCATTCTTCAAGACTATAAATGATCTTCTTCTGCTTCCTTTGACTCCAGGTCTCTGCTTTGTCTACAAACTCCTGAATGGAACCCTCAAATACTATTGAGCAAGCCTGAGATGGGATGCCCTCCCTGATTTCTGTTCAAAAGCTTCTGATTGAGGGAAGGGCATGTCCAAGGAGAGAAGGGCAAATGGCTCTGTACTCTGCTTTCCAGTTCTGGTTTTGAAAATGACTTTCTTGTATGTGAGCTTTCCTGCTGATAAAATGATCTGCCATAAATAGAATGGCCCTTGGTCACATTAGTTTCATTTTATTAGCATGCTATGACACCATATGTCAGTCTTCAAACAGGACTGTGATTTCTATGACTTCACCTTTTAAAATGTATGGCCATTTGATTTGGTCCTGTGAAATTTTCATCTAGAAGTGTGCTGTTGAGATTGCCTAGCCAGTCTGCTGAGTGTGAGGAAGATGGACTCACCTTGTTTGGCTTCCAAACAGCGTTCGGATTAGACTTTTAGATTCAAGCTGGTATCCACCTGCCATTCCTCTGCCTCAATCCCTTCAACAGCTTCCCATCTCCTCGCAGGTAGAGCTCAAAGTTATTCAATGTGATAGATGACTTCCTTTGACCTTGCTGTGCCCAGTCAAGCCCAAGCACAGCCCATGGTGCCTTCTTTCCAGCTGTCCATGACTCTGGGGCTATCCCAGATGCTGCTCTCAGAGAGCTCCATGCTGTCAGCCAATGCTACCCTTCTGTAACTAGCCTTCTCAAGCCCATCAAACAGAACCCTTGCCTCTGTCTACTTCAAGGTCCTCTCATCTTTGTGCTTGTTGTTGTTTTATTTCAGTTAATCAACTCCTCAGCTGGACTCTAAGGCCCAGGAGCAAAGGATCTTGGTTGTTATCCAGCTCTGTCCTAGATGACCACAAGCATTCTGGGCCAGGCACTTCTCAAGTACTTAATCCTGAGAGCATTCTAATCTTGTGGGTCACTAAAATTTCTTAAAGGCCAGCCAAAGAGGCCTATGCTTGCTTATAATGTAGAAGAGGTGGGGAAGGAATGGGTAGAGAACACAAATTCATTCAAGGAACCCCAAGCTCCTAACCACTGTTCACACAAGAGCAATCTCCTGGCATCCTTGAGAAACTGGCTGAACCCGCATTCAGTCAAGCAACGTTCATGTTTCTTCCCTTGCTTCTTGGCTGAGGAGTTAAGGGGTGAAGGGAAGGAGACTATTTGAGGTCACTACCTGCTGAGTTCTGTCTGTCAGAGGCCTTGGAACTTCTTCTCTAAACAATCCCATGATTTCAAATAATCCAAGGAAGACAGTGTAAATCTGAAATGTTTGAAGCCAAAAACCTGATTTAGCTCATACTTATTAAAATCTTCAAAGGCTAAACATGAAAATCACCCCTGTTTTAGATTATCTCCCTCCCACATGTCATGTCTGGAACCAGTTTTATAATACCCAGTACAAAATCCCAAGATCTCAGTTCTCTTCCTCCACACACCTCTTGCTGGCCAGGGCCCAGGACTCTCTCTAGGCCTGTGGGTCACCAAAGAGTATGTGTGGTCAGAGGGCTTCCCTCAAACGCCTCTTCTGAGCCAAGTTATTTTCAAATAAGAGTTTGGAGAAATTGTAACTAACGTTTAAGAAAGGCTCATGTGTTTCCCTTAGAAGACAAAATATGTGGGTGGTGTCCTGGGCTATTTTTATGTGAAGTATTTTGTAGATAAACACTTGTTATGAATCTCAGCCTTTCAAGGGAGGTGGGGTTGCAATCTTCTCTTCTCTTGCAGACTCTGTGGCACACCCCAGTGGGTTCCTTCAGTACACAGTGAGTTAGCTCACTGTCCTAGTCTCAAGCAATGATAGTGATTCTGGTTGCCTGAGGAAAACACTGTCATTCTGTTGCTATAGCTCCCCACATCTGCAATTATACTTTATCCTTAGTTGCATCTCTCCTGGCCAGGGGACACAGGTATCTGGCAGAACCTGAGTATTCAATACCAAACTCCCTCCCCCCCTTCTCTCTCTCTCTCTCTCTCTCTCTGTGTGTGTGTGTGTGTGTGTGTGTGTGTGTGTGCATGTGTATTTTAACTCACTGTTGTATGTGTCAGTGTGAGCATGTGCATATACACTCATAAGTTTGCATGCAGAAGCCAGAAATTTCATGTAATATTTTCTTCTATTCTTCATTGATCTCTGATTTTGGGGGTAGTTAAGAGGGGTAGGGTCTCTCACTGAACCTGGAGCTCACGTTTTAAGCTAGGCTGGCTGCCCTGCTAGCCACAGCAATTCTCCTGTCTCTGTGCCCCTAGCCTTGGAATAACAAATGTTTACCACTGTTCCTGGCTTTTAAGTAATGCTGAGGATCCAAACTCATGTTCTGATGCTGGTAACACAAGCACTCTACCCACTGAGCCATCTCCCCAGTCCCTGCCATACCTTCCATCTCTCCGAGATCACCTGAACACTCATGGTCCTTCATTCTCTGATATCATTAATTCTACTACTGGCTGATTCTTTTCAGCTAATACAAATAAATATTTGAGTGTCTTCCATTCTGAAGTAGCTCTGACTTGGCTCCTTGACCCTTTATAACCAACCCATACATACCTATCTGTCCAATGAGACATAGGCCTGGCATGTTAAAAGCAGCCTCCAGCATAGTATGAGGTAAGGCAAGCAAGGTATCTCTTTTTAAGGATGCTGCAAATGTTGCTATCGGGAAGCATTCAGATGTACCTGCTCAACAATTTCTCCCTTCAAAGTAGTATGATTTGGAGATCATTTTCACATCCCTCCTCCAAAGGAGTATGTGATAATGTCTATTTCTAAGCAATGTCAACTTAAAGACTTAAAGCTTTAAACCTTTTCCAGATTTCCTTGGTTACTAGAATATTCTAGGTACGGCAAACTAGAAGTTGGAGATAGTCTTTGAAAATGAAACCTATGAAGATGGAGGGTGCATAAGACCCCAAGTGAGAAGCTGCCAGTGAGGCTCTAAGTATTTCAATTGTCCTCTAGTAATGAGCTTTGAGGACTGATGGAGGCAGTTGTTCAGTCAGGCAGTGCAAGCAGTATTTTCAGGAAAATCTTTCAGTAATGTCTTGAGTCTCTGCACACAACATATGCATGTGTGTGTACACTCATAGGTATGAGTGGAGAAATCAGAGGAGAGTATGAGAGGGGGATGCTACAGTGCCCTATACTCCAACAGATGGGAAATACCAACGCAAGTTTGACTGAATCATGTCATGTTTTGTAGGTGGGAGTTATGCCAATAATTCTATATAGACATATTACATCAATAATTTTCATATCAACCAGGAGAGATGAAATGTTAATTCTTTGTTGCAGATAGGAAAGGAGACAGTAAGGCCAAATGGTAGCTCACCAGAGGCAGAGTTCATAAGAATACCTCATGACTTTGGACTGTGCTCTTGAATGTTTTTACCTCGCTATCTTGCACAAAAGAGAGTTTAGCTGGTAAGTAGAATTTTGAGTATGCAAATCCCTTGGGATTATTTATTTATTTCTTATTGGTTTGTTTATTTGTTTCTCTTTTAGACTCCTCGTGACATGAAGTGATAAGCTTCCCACATCCATCTTTGACTGGAACCATTCGAGTGACAAGGGAGATAATTAAAATGGAGAGAAACCCAATTGAAAACCTGGCTTTGTGGACTGGGATGCAGACAATGCATTGCAATAGCTCAGTGCCTCCGTGAAGGCTATATTTCACATCTCAACAACACAGAACAAATTGCACAAACGCAAGGAATTAGATCCCTTGGTAACAAACATTGAAGTCACTTTTTAAAATGTCACCAAATGGCTCTGTTAACTCTGTTTTGTAACAAGTCAGAGGCAGATGGCACTTTGAAGTGTATGATGCATCTTGGAAGAGCAAAATTGCTCAGGCATTTTTGTCTGGTTTGCTAAGATGGAATGACGATGCCCCAGATGAAAGCGCTTGGCATGCCCTCACACAAAAGGCTGGGTACCACTGAGGATCTCACTGTTAGCTGTAAGTTGGGTTTCCTAAGGCTTACAAACTTGCAGACTAAAAGGTGAAAAGCAAGGGGGGGTAGGGGTGGGGAGAAAGTGCCTATTTCCTGAACGCCTACTATGCATTTCATGTAGTTGGTGACAATTATACACCTTAATTGATTCTCTGCAACTGCTCTCTTTCCTTTTAACTTCTCATTTTATGTTATTGTTTTGAGACAGGGTCTCATACAGTCTGGGGTGGCCTCTGCTCCCTTTGTAGCTAAGGATGACCCTGACCTTAGGAAACTCTGGCTTACTGAAATTACAGTGTAAACCACACCACTCCTAGTTTGTACAGCTCAGAGAATGGAACCCAGGGCATCTTTTTCCTGGGCAAGCAGTCTATCAGATAAGTTACAGACTCAGAGCTTTCATCTCAAGTATTAAAAAATTGAGATCTAGAAGCATCCTGTACATACTGAGCTGGGAAACCGACCTTGACCTGACATCCCAGATCTTCCAAGCTTTTCCATTCCAGGTCAAATTCTGACTCTGTCTGCCTTTATTTCTTTGTCCAAAAACTATTTTTATGCTCAGGAGAACTGTTAAATTATAAAATAGACATGAAAAATAAATATTGACATAATGTCTCATTTTTGTGTCAAATTCTGAATTTACTATTTTCAGAACTAGGAATTTATAACATGTTTTGATAGTTATTCAAAATCCATTTCAAAGAATATTTCACTTGCCTTCTCCTCCATATCAAAGACTGTAATGCAAAACCAATAGACTTCAGAATTATTGTATAACTGCAGAGGGGAGGAACCCATATTCCATACATTGTTGGATAGACAATTAGCATATTCATGTCTTGAAAGAGGGTTCCTATCCCAAATTAAAAGTCAGACAAAGAAATAGTTTTTACTTTCCTGAATGGTATATGAACTCAACACTGGAGGTGCAGCAACTACAACTACCATTGTGAAAATGGAAGCCACATGGTGACATTGATGGGATAAGAACTTGCAGAGCGATTGGTTTCTTGATGGCATCCTGAGCAGCCACATTACCCCTGGACCACCTACATTTGAACATCTTGCTATGTGATGAGATAAACACCCTAGTTGCTAAAGGAACTGGGTTTATGATACACAGGATGTATAATGTTAACTGATCCCCCATAATAGAATTTTAAGAGAATTCCAGTTTCCTAACATAGTGCTATATCCATGCCAGTTTTTATCAGGATTTGTGTCTCCAAAATATTGGAAATTTAACAAGAGAGTTTTAGAGATCGTGCTTATTTTGTTGGGTACAGAATAGGGCAGAGTCGGGGGCCTCTTCTTTGTTTGTGGGAAGACAGTCCCCAGAGTTCTGACCCAAGAGTCTGTCATCCTTTCAGACAATATGGGTCAGAAAGAATATGAGTGAGTGGGCACTGGACTCCATGTGACCCACCATTTTGCTTTGCATGGATACAGACGTGACCTTTGGAGAGCAAGAAAACCACCAGAGAGATCATTTTGTCTACATTTTTTTACCTTAGGGAAGGACCACACTGAAGCCACAGCAGACATATATGATAACCAATGTGGTTTTAATAGACCTCCAAGGAAGAAACGTCCTTAGCCTCTTCCCTCAGGAGACCATATCAACGCTGAAAACCTTGCAGTACATTCTTGTTTTACTTAAATAGACATGTGAGAAAAAAAAAGCACCCTCTATTTGTCTAAGGCAGGGTGAGGAGTTAGTGGGCTGTGAAGGGTGAAAGTCCTAGGTTAAATTGCTCAACTTACTAGCTTGCTAACTGGTGAACATTCTTATGACTTCATTCAAATAAGCCTCATAGTACAATAGCTGCATTCCATCCCTGAATGTCATAGGAAAGAGCACAGGATACACTGCTGGGGATATTTTGTAAAAATTGTGCTGCATAGCAGTACCATGTTTGTTTTCACTCTACAGCAGCTCCACATCCATCACACAGCAAAGATGCCCAAGGGTTCTCCATGTATAGTCTCAGGCTAATGAGCTACAACTCCCTAATCTCATCATCTTTCCTGATATTTTCCTACCCTTAAATCTCAGTTTTGAAACATTTCTAAAACAAAAATGTGAAATATGGTTTACCATTTGGGAAGATTACAGTTGTTGCAATGTATAAGCCAAATTAGAAAACGAAATCAGCCCTTGAAAATCCACCCGTTTATCCAGCATCTGTTCTCATCTGGACTGTGGGTCCAAAGTTGAGATTTATATTCTCAAAACAAAGGCAAAATGCAGCAGTGAGACCATTGTCTGGATCCTTACAGCTAAGCATATTCTGGCTGCAATTGTTGGGGTAATTGAAAGACAATGACTCTTCTGGGACATGTTCCCTGCATGGGGACCTTCCCTTTGGGTAGGTGCTGTTTCAGACATATGAGGAAATATCCCAGACCAGTTGTTTCTAAAAGCTGTACACATGACTCTCAGCCAGTAGAGTTGGATTGGCTGTCTGCCTGCAATGCTGATTGTTGGCTCAATTAGCATATGTATGCTTTCAGACCTGAAAGCCACACAGGAAGTCACAAGGAAAGCCACACAATTCACCCCATTCCAAAGTCTGCCATACCTTGGCTCTGTCTTCTCTAAGGACTTAAGACATAGAAATGGTGATGATTAAAGCTTTTAAAAGAGAAGTGATTCTTTAATCTTCATTTAGAACCTCCTAACATAGCTCTGATGAGGGAGAACATTATTTAAAAAACCCAGGAAGTAGAACGAGGAAACAAATGACCACTGTGGCAGAGATTGGTTTAGTTTTGTTTGTTTGTTTGAATCTTCACAGACTTCCTCCTAGCATGATACTAAGAAGGAAAACTAAACTCCAAAACAGGATTCCAAGGCAAAACAAAAACCTCTCAGATTTATCACAGCTCGGTCATTCATGGGTACTAGATAAATCAGGCCTAAAAAATGTTTCACTGGGGCTGGAGAGAGAGTTCAGTTAGTAAAATGCCTGCCAGGAAAAAGGGAGAACCCAAGTTCAGTACCTGGGACACATGTATAATTGGAGAGCTAAGACAGGCATATTCCTGGGGCTCACTGGCTAGCCAGCCTAGCATGCTTGACAAGCTCTGAGTTAATGAAAGCTCATGTCTTAAGAAATATTTTTATCAAGGTGGGCAGAGGCTGTGGAACCACTGAGATTGTCTTTAGCCCTTCAGGCATGCACATATGTGTACCCATACACAGATGAATATGCATATGATAATACATGATTTTCAAAGGGTTTCAGTGTCATCTGCTTCATCCTGGATTTAGCTCTGTGTATTTCCTTATGACCCAAGTCCTGTGCTAAATGCCTCTTTATCAGCGATGAGTCCCCAAGCACCTTAGCCAAGAAGCATCCTTTTTCTGTCTGTTCATTCCTTCCTTCTGTCCATTAACTTACTTTGTTCTTCTCTGAGTCTATAAAGGGCTGTTTGTGTCTATGGTTCTTTTGTTTGTAGTTTCCTCTAAGGCAGAGTCCACAAAGAGTGCCTGATCTTTGGTTCTTGCTTACTGCTATGTCTAGTGGAGCTGTTCTCAACCTGTGGGTCATGATCCCTCTGGGGTCAGACAATGCTTTCACGGGGGCCATCTAAGACCACCTGAAAACACAGATACTTAAATTACAATTCATGACAGGAGCAAAATTGTAGTCATGCAGTAGCAATGAAAACAATTTTATGGTGGGAGTCATTACAACACAAGGAACCATTTAGGGTCGCAGCATTAGGAGCGTTGAGAACCACTGGTCAAGGGTAATGATTGGCACATGTTGGGTGTTCAGTAAATGCTTATTGATCAGGTAGGGTAGGACGAGGGCTGCCATAGCAAGGGGGATCTTATTAGGCATATATCATGCAGAACACTGGGCTAAGCTGTTTATGTCTGTTACACAAAGGCAAGAGTATAGTGATGTGCGTGGAGTCTCAGGGTTAAAGCTGGTGAAGAGAGAATTATTTCCTTTCAAGCCCTGATATTGTTCCATGGTTCCTGTTTCCCTCTGCCTCCATGACCCCTTTCTCAGGCACGAAGTTCCCAGCTTCCACGCATGTGTTTGGCCTTCAGCCCTTTGGATTTTCATGTGCTTGTGCTCCAGTGGTCACAGAGACATCAACCTGAACACATTTTACTCAGCGCGATAAATAGATAAAGGCTTTTAAAATAAGTCTCTCCAATATAGGTATTATAAATGTCTTCTTACTTGTTGATAAAAATCTATTAGCTGAATTTTTTAAAAAATATTTATTTTATTTTATGTATATGGGTGTTTTGCCTGCACATTTGTGCAGCCTGTGCATGCTGGGCCTGCAGAATCCAGAAGAAGGCATTGAATTGCCAGAACTGGAGTTAAGGACCATTGTGAGCTACCACGTGGGTGCTGGGAATTGAACCAGGGTCCTCTAGCAGAGAAACCATTTCTCTTAACCACCAAGCATCTCTCTAGCCCCTTAACTATTTTTTTAAACTGCATTGATTTGTAATAAAACTGGGGCTAGATGAAAGCTATCTTATGTTGCACTGTTCGTTGAAGCAGTTAAAGAGATTATCGACAAAAAGTTCAGGTGGTCACATGATTTAGAAAGGGACATATGTCAAATGAGAAGGAGCTCACGGGACATAAATAAGACTTCCTATTACGACTATAAGCTTGCTTACTTACTTACTAGTCCGTAACCCTGACTGTTATTGACTGTGATCACAGGACATGACAAAAATTTGTGTGGAGAGAAAAATGGTCACCCTTGTCCTCAGCAGAACTCTACTTTCTTCAGGTAAAGGTCAGGCTGGATCACCGCCTTCACTTAGCCCCAGACGGCAGAGCTGACTGAGCATGGTGACTGGTGAACTCTGACCTGCAACTGAATTGTCTGGATGATTTGCTAACAGAGGATTGAAGGCACCTGAGTTTGTAAATGATACACTGTGGCAGGCATGGTTAGAAGTTAGTTAATAGTGTCTGTGAGCAGCCCTGGAAGGCACCGCCCTGCCCCTGAAGTGTTTTGGCAAGGGCAGGACACATGTGGGCCATGAAAGCACACAGGATGTGGAATTAGAAAACCTGTTTCCTAATTCCTATCCCTGTTAACATGGAGCCCAGTGGTGCTGGGTAAGTTTCTTCATTCTCTTGAGCTTCAGTTTATTTGTATGAAGTCAGAGTCAGCAGGGCTTTCTCGGAAGACCACTCTAAGAACTATTAGGGCAGTGGTTCTCAGCCTGAGGGTTGAGACCCATTTTGGCATCCTATATCAGATATCCTGAATATCAGATATTTGTGTTACCATTCATGACAGTAACAAAATTACAGTTATGAAGTAGCAATGAAGGGATTTTATGGTTGGAGTCACCACAACATGGAAGCTGTATTAAGCAACACAGCATTAGGAAATTTGAGAACCATTGGAGGGAAGTTATGTGAAAGATTCCAACCACTGGAAGAGATGAAAGTCTAAAATTTTTGCAATAATGAAAGCAGAAGAGATTCTAGAAGTTATCAAGAATTCCCAACAGAATCTCATTAACTTTTATAGTCTCTTAAGTGTTTGCTGACAATTACTGTTTGCTAAGAATGCGCCCACGCTCGCTCACCATCATCCTCATTGGATGCCATCCCATCGTGTGAGCCCAAATTACACAAAAGAAAAAATAAAGAGAGATTTTATCAGCTAGCATTAAGAGGGCTTATTCTTGTCAATTTGGGAATATTCCAGGGAGTCTAGAGCACACACTTTAAGCAAGGGTGTGGTGCCTTATAAATTTAAATACAAACATGGTGGGAGATAGAATCTGGTAATGGGGCAGGCGGTGAGATCTTGCCCCCCCCATCTCATATAGTCATTGAACTATGATGAGGACCCTAAAAAAGGACACTAGATTCTTGAAGAAGCTGTATGGTTTTATAGCAGAAAATCTGTTGAAAACAAAATGATTCCTTTGAAGTTTGTTATTTTCTCTCCACTATTCCAAAGTCACAAACCACAATCCAATTTAAAATACTGGTAAAAAAAAAATGCATGCTGACACTGCACACCATTTATGAAAGCATGCATTCTATTCTCGGAATTGCTATTAACAAGAATCCATCGTTTCTCCTGCAGATGCTTATGCTCCTGTTCTGAGTTATCCCCTCAGCCATGTGGAGTGGCACATTTGTTTAATCATAAAATGGACAGTAAATAAATCAGCATTCTTAACAAAATATAAATCAAGTATAGGATATAACCAGTACAAGGTACTCAAAATGAGCAGTGTTGGCTCAGATGTTTTCTTCCTCCTCTATTAGACTCTTAGAGCAAATCAAAGGAAGCATCCTCAACCTGCGTTCAGCAGGAGCAGACTCACAGGCAACCCTGTACTTCAGGGGAGGTCAGATGGCTGCTTTGCTTCTTCCCAAGGTTTCTGAGTGATGTTCCTTGTAAGTACTAATCTGTAGGAGGAGGAATGGAAGTCCGGGGGAGGGGGGCGGGGGAGGGAAGCTTTTCAAAACCAACCCAGGCAAAGCTGAGACCCACTTTCACTTTCTCTCTTCAGTTTGGCACAAGTGTCTCCCAGAAATGTTTAATTGACTAAGCCCGAGTCAGTAAACACCCCGAAGCATCAAAGAAGCACACAGAGAGTGTAAGATAACAGAAGCCAAGAGTCTTCTCCAGGGTGGATGGAAATAGCCTGAAGATGTCTGCATGGATGAAGAAGAGGGCTGTTTACTTTCAGCGTTTGCAAGAACTTCCAACAGCTGGATGCTTGGAACTCTGCACAGATGTGGACTTTAGCTCAAAGCCCCTTTTCTCTGGCAGCAAGAAGCACTCACTCCTCCCCATCCCGCTTAGCTTCAGATTGATGTGTATTTTCCCAATTTGCTTTTAAAAGCATACTCCTAGGCTTCAAAGGGTGGCAGACAGAGGGAGCCTGGAAGGTCAGGGTGTTCAGTGGTGCAGGAGTCTCTGCTGAGTACCTGACTATCTGAAGGGGCTTCACAAACACAAACACAAAATCAAACAAATATCCTTCTTTATCTGCTGGCTTGCTCCCTAAATCATATTTAGGAAAGAGTTCTGAGTTTTGATAAGATCTAAAGTTCAGCTGAATGTCTCATGCTTCATATGTGGGAAATCAAGGATCTCTGACAGATCTTTCAAGACCGGCTGCTATTGTTTCTTAATTGCTGCTAGAGAGAATATTTCTGACAGCCATCAATGTCATCACCTTCAATTGCCCGTGGAAAGATGTGAAGGCCAGGGTTTGCAAAACTCCACAAGGACCACATAACTAGGAGAAAATCTAGAGCCAACGGCTCCCCAAGTCCCCACTCATCTTTAATACTATTTCTATAATGGGAGGTGGAAGCAGATGCCACAATTTTGGCACTGGAATTTGGACTTTAGGAATTATATAACCAGACAAGGTTCTATATGTCTCTGAGTTATGGCTCTGAAAGCTATAAAATGGAATGGTAGTATTAATGGCCTTTGCTTGGGTACATAACGTGTTGATCATTGAGAAAATGTTTCATCAAGGATGTAAGCAATTGCACCAGGGGATGGAATTACATCAGCATGGCCCCATGCTTGTGCCTCCATTCTCCCATGCTTTCTCATGTTCCGATTGGTGTTATTGGAAGAAGGCACTGAGAAACTTTTGTGTGAAAAAGGTTGAGTTTTGGTCATAGAATCAGACACAATGTAGAGAAAACATGCCATGCCAGACAAAGAGGCATAGCCTGTCTAGACATTTGCTCAGAGAGAGTCTTGGACACGGAAAGAGAAAACTCCAGATGAAGCCACAGCCTAGAATATTTATCAGCAAAGCGTAGCCTAGGGAGTCACTTAAATGTTCCAAACCAGTTTCCTCACTGGAGACAGGATTCCTCATTTTGCAGAGATGATGACCTTGAGGGATGAGTAAGTCTTGGGAAGGAGTTCATATTAGTCAGCTTAGTGACCCTAGGAAAAGACCTGGAAGACCCCCTTTACCCTTCTTCCATATAGCTATATAACCTTTGACCTCTCTGGAGAATGCAGCTGGTATCTCATAAGCAAAGGCTGGGTCCTTTCCAGATGCTAAACTGTCTTTCACTTTGATCTTGGACCTACCGACTCTCCAGATCTGTCAGGAATAAAGTGTTTATAAGTTACCTGATCTATGCCATTTTCCCAGAGCTTGACTACTGAATTAAGACAGTAATGTCTCCAGCATTAAAAATACAGAGAAAATCTTGTCAATGGTCTGGGAGTACTGCTGTTTCCTAGTTCATCCACGGCACTGGTTCACAGTCCTGATGCCAGGACTCCTGTCCCACCCCCTTCCTCTTCTAAGGAATGCATCTTACTCCATCTCTCATCCACCTCTTGGTAATCGTCTCTCCATGATTGCTACTTTTTTTTCTTCAATTGAGTCCAAATTGTCTTTCCATTTTGTTTATCCTTATAGTAGGCACAGATGCCAAATAACAGGGGACCTGTTTCCCTCTTGAAGATGTACACAGCCCAGACCTAATTCATATTTAATTATGCCATTGGCTCCTAATGCCCTTTCATAATCTCATTTTTAAAATGTCATTTCAGTTAAGACTTGTGCCTTGTCTTTTGAAAGAGCAGTTTTCTAATTAAATCTTGTCTCAGTGTGCTGGACCTGACATGGGGATGTTGGCAGTATTTAACTCAGTCTGTGAGTGAGGCTGGGGAGAAGGAGAACAGAGATAATTTTGAGTATGCTCACTTGTATTCCTCTCATTGGATCTTTGAAAACAACTTTTCAAAGTTGGTAGTGAGTCAAAAAGATAGTTAAGTGGCCACCAATAATCAACAGTGGCCTGTGACATCTGTCTGCCTACCTGAAGGGAGAGATGTACTCTTATTGAAGATCTCTCCATCCGCTATACCGACACAAGAGGGTCTGAAAGGGAAAAAGGGAGGGCCGTGTGAGGGTTAGCTAACAGAGAAGATAAACAGTAGAGAGGTACCAGAGGGTTCACTGCAGCACAGAGATGAGCAAAAATATACCTGTCAGAACAGTCTGATGGATCCCTTTATTAAATTCTCTGACTACCACTTAATGTATTTGTGTAAACCCATCCTGCTTTGCATAGGGTCACTAGTTTGGCTACCCAAGGATAGTTTTTAAAGTGAAAAGAGGCAACCAAGGACCAGACATCTGGGCTCCTCTTTCAGCATTCTGGTCAACTTTGGAGGGCAGCCTAGTCTAGGTTCTGCATGGGGAGAGGGGCTACCTGCTCAACATTGCCATAGTTTTTTTTTCCTTTCTATAAAGGGAGGAGGTAAGACTTTGAGGGAACAAGATGTGAACAGGTGTAGGAACATAAAAGAAGGAATTTTAATAGGGAAAGATGTTCTCCGCCCAAGAGACTGCTTATACAGAGTTAGATTGCACAATGTCGGGCTTAGCGAGCTAAGGAACAGCTTTATTTGGTGGGCTTCGGGGGAAAACGGATCGCAGCAGTGAAATTGTCACAAGTATGAAACGTTTTAGTAATATCTGATTTTTAGTGTCTAGATAACCAATGAGAAAACACATACTGGACTGTTTAATGAACTGAAAAGATCCTTTAAAATATTTTTATTACAAATTCTTTTTGGGTGAAGATAACCAGATTACTAGACTAAGGAATCATTCTTAGAAATCAAATTATTTATGTTATGTTTTAGTTTGTAATCTGAAAAGTTTGGTTAATTTTCTTTTGATCTCCCTTCAAAGCCCATATCATAAACTCTCAGGATATTAAATATCAGCGAATTGGAATATGTTACTCCTATTCAGTTCCCCCTCCCTTGGTGCCTTCCTCATCTCCTCCCTCCATCCTTTCCTCTCTACCTTTCTCCTTTCCTCCCCCTCCATTTCTTCTTTTCTTTACCTTCGGCTCCTCCTCATTTCCTACTCTTTTTCTTTCTCTTTCTCTCTCTTTCTCTCTCTCTTTTCCTTTTCCTTCCCTATTTCTCCAGGAACTGACAATCTGGAGCCTTGAAGCAGAATATCCAGTCTCTAGCCAGTAAGAGGCTCATAAGGATGTTTTTAGGCAGTCCCCATCCCAGAAAATCCTGTCATCTCATATGATCTGTGGGGAGCTTCCATGTGGAATTCTTTTTTGGAACATGTAATTGTGGGTACCCAGCTAACTTTGTGCTTCTGGCTTTTCCGCAAAACAATACCAGTTTTCTCCAGTTGTTGTTTCACAACCCCTTCAATAAAATGCTTTAATTTGTACCAGTTACACTTTCTTGGGAAGCTAGAGAAACAACTTTAAATACTATCAAATAAACTAAGCTAATTTCCCTACCAATGACATCTTCCATTAAGTGTAAAACCAAAAAGGGTTATGAGCATAAGGATTAACAGGGCTGTGGGCCTTGTTGAGTTTGGAATAGATTCATTTGCATGTTGTGCCAGTCAATAGAATTTAACACCTGAGTAGATTCTCTGTTGTTTTTAAAGGCTTTGGTTGCTTGTCTTAAATCCCTTCCTAGAGTGATATTTATTTTTTTCTGATTGGATGCTAATGAACAAGATTAATGGTTTTGATATATCTCACAGTTAAGCCTTCTAGGTATTTGGTTACTTATATCCAAATGTGTTTGTTCACTTTCTCAAATAAAATATTCCTCATGGGTATTTTTCATCTCCATCCCTTTCTTTGTCATTGAATTATATATGGCTACAGTGCAGTTGACCATTTGTTGTGCTTTAGTTGCTCCATTCCTGATGTCCTATGTGAAAGTTTGAAGATGGTTTGTCTTCTCTGAAGCTCATGTTGAACTTTTATAGCTGTTGTGGCAAGGGTGGGAGGAAGAGTTTTAAAGAAGATGGTAATAAAATAAAGAAGGGCCAGCCCACTTCGTGTTGGATTATAATAGGTAGCTCCTTTAGTCTGGCTCTTCTTGTGTCAACCTACTCATCTCTGTGTCTTCTCTGGATTACAAGGCAGGCTAAATTTCTAACAAAATGTGGCCATCTTGCATTTTTCTGTAGAACTTTGAATAAAAATGAACTTATTTCTTTCATAAGTGACTTTGCTTTGGGTATTTTCTTTTGTTATAGCAATGGGAAATAAAGAAAGACAACTCTTTAGAAGAGGAGACCAAAAATGCAAAGCTGTTGTCACCGTTCCCAGATATTTACAGTTGACAAGGTGGGAAGCAAAAATAAAAGGTCTAGTTACTGGGTTAAAAAAGGCAAAATTGTCACTATGTTATAAAGTAAAAATTTTTACATACATATTTTAATGTAAGAACTGCTTGGGGGATCAAACCCAAGGTTTTATAGGAGCACATTATCATGGAGTCTAATCTAAGCAAATTTAAAAAGAAATTGTATATGTTTGAAAAGAAATAAAAGTGATCTCACTGCCATTGGGCACAACCCTAGTAGCTTGACAAAAACTAGTGGTACAAAACAGACACACAAATGTCACTTTCTTATAAACAACAACTCAAAGAATGTTAAAAAAAAAAAAACAAGTTACATCTAAAGTCCAAAATGCTTCTGGTTTCTCTGAAGAGGGACATTAACATTTCCTTCTTTGTTTTTCTGTTTTGTTTTGTTTCTTTTTTTTCCATGGACTCTGAGTCAGCTCAACTTGAGTGCAGAGACTCACAAAATCTTCATGAACAGTTAACTTCCTTTCTCATTTTTCCCTCTGAGTCCCTGGCTGCAAGTGATCCTTTTATCCTTTTCTAATTGGGACAAATGTATCCAGGTCTGCAGAAAGGAAACCATGACCCTGACAGATTTATTTTTTTCCCATTATTTTCATCAGTGCAGTAAAACCACTTACGAGCATGTGTTTTAGAAGGTAACCTTGGATACACATTCATGATGTGGTTGGTTTTTCAAGGATAAAGAGACTCCTCCTTGAAGAACTCTGTAGATCTTCTCTATTGCAGCCAATGGACTTAAGCAGAGAATAATGGGCGATGCTGGGGTATGCTAGCTCAGTTCATGAGTTCTTCTGAAATCACTTTAATTACATCTTCACAGTTGTACTAGTATAAAGTTTAAGCCACTTTTTATAAAATCTTAAGTGTATCCAAATGGCAGAAATAAGATGGAAAACACGTAGTGTGACTAAACCCTTCCTCAATGCCACCTAAGCACACTGCTTTCATTGTGGACTACATTATATTTATTCTTAATCAAGGTTCAAAAAGTTTAGGGTCTAAAAATTAGCTCAGACCATCTAGACTCTGCTAGGAATGCGCTTCAGTAAGCTGCATTAGCTGACTCAGCTTAGCCTGCCTAATTAAACATGTATAGAGTGAGTGAGAGTAAATAGATGGTGTAGTGGTAGTAGGTAAGGACAAAATCATGAGAGTTGTTGAAACTACATCCTGAGGGGTATTAGAATTTGGAGTTAATTTGAATAAAGCAATGTTGTTCACATTATTATCTTAAACATTTATGTGTGTGTGTGTGTGTGTGTGTGTGTGTGTGCACCATGAAGTACCTACACAGATTACATTATAGCTTGACTCAATTAGCTTTCTCCTTCTGCCACATGGATTTGGGGGATTTGAACCCAGGTCCTCAGGCTTGGGGGCAAGTGCCTTTAGCTGCTGAGCCATCTCACTGGTCCTATATTATTCTTAAGACTATAAATTAGAAAGTTGTTTTCTCCATCAAGAGCTCTTCTTTTATAGACTGTAAATTGTTTTCTCTCTAATGTTAAGATTTTGATCAGAAAATTTCAAAGACAGGCTTAGCTTCAAAGCATAGTTTGTGACCAAAAAGCATTTCCTGGTTTACTTTATAAATAATGACTCAAAAGAACAAGGTCCTAAGTCTCAACATTTAACTTCATTAATAATTTGTTTCTTTAGCAACAATAAAGCAAGACTCCCTTAAAAATCTGGTCTCAAGCTCTTCCACTTTTGTCTCCTCATTCCAAACCATCAGTACATTCTCTTTCTCCTCTCTTTCCTCATTCTTCATCTTCACATCTAACGCTGTGAGCACACCGTCTCAGCAAGCCCAGTACATGCATTTCTTGTCTGAATCAACAATTAAGATCCCACTGACTTCTCAGATTATTTGGGATTCTGGTGTTTACTAAGGCCTGGCCTGCTTTGCAAACAACTCATAAGAGCCACTTTGGAGAATCCAAACAAAACTCAAATCACATGTTAATTGACAGGTAAATACTTATGCCAAAAAAAGAAAACACAAGAAATGATTTGCACAGGACTGAGGGCTTTTTCCAGAGCATGGACTTTTAGTGATAAAAACCAGGGAACTCTTTAGGCAAAGTTTGCTATTTGATCTTTGAGTCAAACAGTAAATCTACTGTGTGTACTGTTCCCTATGAGCTTTGTGCAGGATCCACTGTAGTGCAAGCCCATGTTCAACGTGGCAGGACCTGCATGGTGTTGTCCTCACTGTAGTGAATACATTTTCCTGCCTGCATGGGTCCTCCTTTTCTCTGTGCTTAGTGTACTGCTCTTACAGCCTTCCCCTAGCTGAACAGGTCAGACAGGTTGAGCCATGGAGAAGACATGTGACACATCTGGCTACAAAGATCAATAATGGGCATGACTTAAGAAAGATAGTCCTTGGAAACAGATGTCTTTTCAGTTATTGATCATCTAGACACATGAATGCATGCACGCACACATGGGGGATGCATATCCTGCCATGTCTCAAGCTAAGACTATCCAACTGCATAAGACAATGCACTCCCATTTTTCTTAAACTACTTTGAGTCAGGTACTCATCATGTGCAATCAAAAGAGTTGGAACTGATAAACAGACATATAATTTTCCCCTGGACTCAATCCAGTGAGAAATATTACAGGCTGAACCATATGAAATCACTAACTTCCTTTAAGTATAGGATTTGCATTTTGCTCAATGGAAGTGTTGGTATTTCCACTTTACACACAAAGAAAGAACTGGGGCAATGAGCCATGGGTCCACATTTACACATTTACCACATGGAAGACCTGGGTACCAAGCCTAGTTTCTAATGCGATGCTCACAAGTAAATTTCTGGTATGTATAGTGCTGGAAAAAGAAAACAAAAAGAAATCTCTTGTGCTATCTTAGTTAGCATTAGATTTTGACATACATCCCATGTGCAGGCATTGATGATGCCAAACACCTGCTGTTTGCTTCCAAGATCCTCATTTCACTGGATGCTTCACCGAAAGCAGACAGATACATCAGTGTAAAGATAGAATGTGATACTCTGCTCCATAGCAAATTTACATATCTGCAGCGAGGAGGCTTCAGGCAATGCTGTGAGGTTGCCAAACTCACTTTGGTGTTCACTGACAATCAGGAGCAAGCTCACAAAGGAGAGATTTCTCTCCAGCCCCCCTGACAGCACAGAGACACTTTAACTGTTCTCCATAACTCAAACCTAACATATTTACGACACCCTGGGTCAGTGAGATAAGCATTCTGGGAATTTTCCTTTATCACATCCTCCCGTATGCTTGGCTACTGATGCACCTGAAAGATGCTTGTCTGGAAAGTATTTCTTTTCTGTGGTGATATTTTACCCATGCTATAAAAGTCAGAGTCTGATTCTGGGAAGTTTTTGGGTCATTTTTGTTTTCAGTGTTTTTTTTAAATGTAAGGTTATTATAATTCAGGATGGTCTGTTGATTATAATTAGAAGCCAGAAAAATAACATACCTTTTATAGTATAGATTACTCTGTGCAATAAATGCCTTTGAACAAGGCTTGGTGGGATAAGACATTCAAAAGACTGAGGCATGAGGAACACATGTTCAAGGCCAACCTGGCCTACTTAGTGATACCGAATCTCTGAACAGTGAAAAAGGGGTTCTGGATATATAGCTTAATAGTAGATCTCTTGCCTAGCATGACAGTGTGTGAGGCCCTGAGTCAAATCCTTAGTATTACACACACACACACACACACACATGCATGCACATGGAGGGTGCAAATTCTGTGTGTGTGTGTGTGTGTGTGTGTGTGTGTGTGTGTGTGTATGTGTGTGTGTGTGCATGCGAGTGCCTTTGGCATAATTTCTTGAATATCTCTTTCCCTTTAGTACATGGTAGGTAGTGCAGTCTTCAGAAGTTGCTGCTATCATACTGTGGCAGAATGGACAACTTTAAACTTTTCCAAGCTCATAACATTTCCTTTTCTCACCTATTGGAGATGTGACACTCACCCAGGATTACACAGCTGGTAAACAATGACAAAGCTGAGAGTCACTTACTCACTACATATGCATACATTTTCAAGTGAAAAAAAAAAAAAAACCTATTTGGCCAGGCCACAGGGGTTGATATTTTTCTATTTTCTGTTTCCTTTTCTTTCTTTCTTTTTTAAATGAAGTCAGAGACAAGTGTTAAGCATAGTGAATAGGTTGATAAACCAACAATGCTATGATATGTTAGCTGAACATGAATACAATATCCCAAAAGTTCTAGAATAAACTGAAAGGCACAACCTAGGAAGCAAACAAGATTTGACTTCTTCAGTGCTTCAGCAGTGCTCTGCTTGTGTGGGTTGGGGGTTATGGACAACATCAGCCAGATCAGCAGCCATAGCGAGATCACAACAGATTAATTAGATGAAGGCCATATAAAGGCATTCCAAGTGAAAAGCAGCATGGCATCTCTAATGTCATTTAGGAGACAAAGGAGGAAGGAACAGTCTCTTCCAATTAGGAAGGTGTGTTCTGGGCCAGTCAGTCATTCATTGTCTCAAAAAAAAAAAATCCACAGAACAATCTTCTAAGAAAAGTACATTTTCTTTCACATTTTTTACACTTCTCTGGATTTCATTTTCTGGAAGCCTGATGCAAGAATATTCTTCCTTCTCGGGACTGTTTTGGCTTGTACCCCTCACACTGCAGACCCTCAGTGAATGGCAGGTACCCATACATTGTTCAATGTCTACTTCCTCCTTCTTTCTTACTATGGAGATCTTGTTTAGGGAGGCAGCATCAACAGCTCCTACATACTTTCCCAGACTGCCCTGTGGCCAGGGGAGGCCATGCAACTCACCCACTAGGGAGCTTGACACATGAACAGAGGTTGCTGGGACAGGAGCAAGACTCAGCCTGTACTGTCTGCTCAGAGTTGGTTCTTTGTAGTTTGGAGTAACAGGGGGCTGCTAGCTAAGTGCAGGAAGGTAGAGATCTGTGGCCCTTCCCCCCATAGCTCATGTCTTGTAGTCTTAGCCTCCCATTTCGTGGTTAAAGATCCGACTTTGGCACATAATTAAGTCATGAAGATGGAGCCCTCATGAATGAGATTGCTACCCTTTATAAAAAGAGACCTGAGAGCAGCAATATCTCCCTCCTTGCCAGAAAAGAGCATTTCAAGAATGAAGGATAGATGTGGCCATCAGTGGATGTGAGATCTGCCTACTCATAGGTCATTAACTACTAAGTTTCCAAAGCTGATAATCAAAGGTCTGTTAGGCTACCCAGTCAATGTTATCCTGGCATAGGATGTCAAACTAAGACAGACACCGTTGCATCAACTCTTGACCACATATGCATACATTTTTTTTAAAGGAAGAAAATTGTTTGGCCAGCCCATAGAGGTTGGTTTCTTTTGCACGAAGTCAGACACACTCCCTTTGCTTTTCCATCCTAAACTCATTAAGGAATACTTTCAGAGTTGTGTATAATACTTCATTGTTGCAAAAGCTTTGGCTCCTTTGTGAACAAATTCTCTGGAATAGTTCATTTTTCTTTTTAGATGAGGCATCATTTGGCTATTAGAGCAAAACTCTGCTCTAACAAAACACCAAATTAAACCTCTCTCTCTCTCTCTCTCTCTCTCTCTCTCTCTCTCTCTCTCTCTCTCTCTCTCTCTCTCTCTGTCTCTCTCTCTCGTTCTTTCTCTCTCCAGGACACAGTCACAGCCTGCAGGGACAACTCCACCTGGTTGAAGAACTAGGCTACGCCGGTGCTTGATCTCACCAATCATGGGAACATCAGACAAAACAGGAAAGCCAGAGCCTCAAATAAACAAAGAGCATGCAAAGAAGAGATGCAGCTGAAGAGCCCCTGAGACTACTTTAAGCTTTACAGTTGCTCATCCTATAATTTAGTCAGTGAGGTTTAGTAGGGGGTGGGGTGGAAAGTACAAATTTTAAAGGCAAGGAATCCAAGTCCCAAGACCTACTAAATTTCTTACTGGCTCGTTATTTGGGACAAGGGTTCTCATCTTCCCATGCTTCAGTTTTATACATTATAATCTGGTAAGATGGTGGTGGTGTGGTGATGATGATGATGATGATGATGATGATGATGATGATAAAATGTACTCACACAGAGTTGATGGGAGGAGTAAGCAAGGAGTTGCATGTGAAAGCAGTGTGTAAACGCTGAATTTGTGCACAGTTTGTTACTATTCAGAGGTGAGAGGCAAGCCAAGCATGAACTATCATGAGATGCAGTTGCCATCTGGCATCCACTCACACTCTGGAGGTGTGAACTGAGCCTCTGAAGGATATACTGGCTGCAAATACTCTGTTAGGGGTCAGTGATGATGACCTTTTGTAGTTGTAATTGTTTCTTGTAAACACAGATGCCAATTACCGATGAGGTCCCAGGGTTAAGAAGGAAGAAAACGCTGAGCTGTTGAGCATAAGCATCTTGGAATTTCATAGATTTGATTTTTAAGTTAATTGGAGATGGAGGCCATTCCCACAAATTTGAGGACAGAGCATCTGTGGTTTTGTTTCTGCACATCTGACATTGGGTGGAATGACATGGTTCAAGCACACAGATCAGGAATACTGTGTCTGGTAGGGGAACTTGGGGGTTGGCCAGGTTTAGAACTGTCTATGATCAGAAGTTAGTTCATTTGTCTTTTGCAAAAGGAGACTATTGGCAATCAAAATTTAAAGTCTGTTCATCTGGGATGAAAGAGGAGCATGAACTTTCCCTGCCCTGGAGGACCTCCCATGCCATGCATTTCTTAGTAACAACACAGCCACTCTGCTGTGTGGTCAGCACCATGGTAGGAGAGCCGTGAAGTGTGGTCACTGTGTTGGTTCTCACATGACAAAGGAGGAGATGGAGGAACTTCGACAAAGCTATCCCAGTGCAGGGGAACCCAGGCAGCCTGGCTCCCACTCTCTGTACTTTACCATGGTGATGTTGTCCCTTGTAGAGATAAAGAAAGACAGCACACATGTCAGACAGCTGGGCTGTGAATCTCAAGAGCTCAAGAGTTCAAATATTTTCTTGGAGGAAGCCTGAGGGATGGCTGAGGATCTTTGGGGCTTTTCAGGGAACTAAATGTAGCCATTCATACACAGCAATGTCTCTTTCTAGTCTAGTGTGAGATTTAGGGATTTGGGAGGACATCTGGAGTTTATTTATGCCATTTGGGTTTTGTAATTCAATATTAAATTCTTATAATGAAACACAGTAGACTGTATTCGTGATTCTGACTATGCTGGGCATATGTTTGCAAACTGGACTTTAATATCTGGCTACACTATTGTTCTGAAGAGCAGGGGTCATTCTCTCAAAGGGAAGAACACATATCTGGAATCATTTTTACTACTCGTAGACATGACAGTGGAAGTGACTATGCTTGAGACTCTTTATCCCCAGATAATGTTGTAAACAACGTAAGTGATTTTCCTTTGCTGCAGTTATAGCACAGAGATAGAAAAGTTGTGTTGTGCAGTCCTGATCCTGGAGAGACAGAGACTTAGATTAGGCACACATATCCTTGGATAGGTAGTGCCTTCTCGCTATTCATGTAATTGAGAGCAGTTTCTCTGATGTCATTTGTTTTTGTTTGCATGTGTGCGCTATACATGGTGCACGTGAGTGTACACATACACACACACACATACACACACGTAAGTGTTCTTGTGTCTATGTAGAGGCAAGGGGCTGATGTTGGGTTCCTGTCTTGGGTGCTCCCTGCTTTTCAGTGAGTGGGGCAGGTTCTTCCACTGAACCTGGAGATGACTGAGTTGACTGGTCTAGTTATGTAGCTTGCTGTGGGCTCTCCCTTCTCTGCCTCAAGAGCACTGAGGTTGCATGTAGCTACCATGCCTACCAACTTTTTAAATGTGGGTGCCCGGGAACAGACTCGGGTTCTCACGCTTGTGTGATAAAAGTTTTATTTAGCAGGCCATCTCCCCAGCCCCCAAGCTAGTTTCTTAGTTCTATAGGAGAAAATCATCAGCCTGTGTCAGGTGAACAGCGGGGGTAGAAAGTTGGGGATTTGGTGATGTGTTGGGATAAAGTGGAAAGTGATAGTGTAAGAAAAAGTGAAGTCATGGGCAGTCCCAAGTCTCATGCCAGGGTGTTGTTCTCAATCCTGAGAGTAATAGAAAACTAACAACGGGTTACTTTTTCTTATTATGAATAAAGTTGCTTTTTGAATGAAGGAAGCAAGAACCAAAAAGAAATACTTTAGATTAAATAAACTGTAGAGAATGTATGGTATGAATATGAAGTATCTCCCACCAGCTCACAGTTTGAAGGGTGATTCCCAGCATGGCTCTACTTTGACATCTTTTTGGCGGATGGCAAATAGAAGGAGGTGTAGTCTATTTAGAGGAAGTAGGTTCCTGGGACAACCTGGAAGATGTCACCAATCTTTCTCTGTCTCTCTGTTTCTGGCCACGCTGAGCAACAGCCTGCCACTATGATAGTCTGCTTTTACTACTTCAGAGACACAGCAATGGGGCCTGTCTATCAGGGACTAACTTGACCCTCCAATATCATGAGCTAAAATAAGTCTCTACTCTTTGAACCTGTTATTTAATTAATTAATTTATTTATTTGAGTATTTGTCATGGCAATAAAAGAGGCTAATACAGAGAGCTACTATTAGTCTGTGGGGATATTTTTCTCTGTATATCACGAAAATAGGTGGTTACTTTAATTAAAATGTAATCAGATTGTGCTCATTCTTCTATATAGTTCTCTATAACTCTACAAATACCTATGTAGCTCAATACAGGCTTTTTGACACCATCTTTCATGGCTACAAAGTATTTAGTGGTTATATTGATGTGGCATAAATTCTTTAGTACTATAATTTTTGATGTCTTAATTATATCCACATGTCAGAACAGTAAAAATCTCTATAATGAACATTCTTGTAACAAAATTAAGTTCAGTGCAAGCATGTGTATTATTGTTTCACATATTTATTTATCTTAGTGAGAGTGTGCACGCGTACATTTGTGCATGTGTGTGTGTGTGCATGTTTGTGCATGTAGTATGTATGTGTTTGCAAGATGTACACATACCATGGTGTGTGTGGTGGTTTGTATATGCTCAGCTCAGGAAGTGACACTATTAGAAGATGTGGCCCTGTTGGAGTAGGTGTGTCACTGTGGGTGTGGGCTTTCAGACCCTCATTCTAGCTGCCTGGAAGCCAGTATTTTGCTAGCATCCTTCAGATGAAGTTGTGGAACTCTCACCTCCTCCAGCACCATGCCATGCTCCTTGATGATAACAGACTGAACCTCTGAACCTGTAAGCCAGCCCTGGTTAAATATTGTTCTTATAAGAGTTTCCTTGATCATGGTGTCTCTTCACAGCAGTAAAACTTTAAGACAGTGTGCTTGTGAAAGTCAATAGACAACTCATGAGAGTTGTTCTCTCCTCCCACCAGGTGCTTCCTAAGGACTGAACTCAGGCCGTTGGACTTGGTGGCAGGTATGGTTACTTCTTGAATCACCTCACCACTTCCTTTAGGATTCACTATAAGACATGGAAAGAGACTTCTTTTAAAAAGTAGTCTCATAGATATTGAGAAATCTGTCCTCACAAAAGTCTTGTGAATCAATTTGCCTTGCACATAGAGTTTGATGTTACTAATGGTATTCTAGAGCCTAGGCAAGAGATGAGTATTAATTTTGATGGATCAGAACATCCCTGGAAAAAGTAACCAAGATGTTGAAATTAGAGAGGTTGTGAGGAGAGATCAGAGTAGGATGCTGGATATGGGAAGCTGTCACCTTAAAAGAGGGAACCTGTCTGAAAGGCTGCTCTGTGGAAAAAGGGCTACTTTATCCTGTGTCATTCCCAAGCACAGAACTAAGATCAGTTTGTAGCAGTTCCAGACAGTCTGATTTACGCGTTTGGGAGGACAATATGCTACATGACAAGCCAAAAGCAGAAAGATGATTGTAGCATGTTCTTCCTCACATGTGGAAGATAAACCATCGGTCTAATGAGTTAGAGACTGGAATGGTGGTTATGGGAGCTGGGAAGGGTAAAGAGATGGGACAGGACTAGGGACACTGGCTATGTGTTAAACCATCTTCAGGTTAGAGAGTTACGATCTAGTAGTCTGTAGATCAGTAGGGCAGCTGATAATAGTTGTAGATAATAGTTACGTTTCAAAAAAGCTATAAAAGTTTTGAATGTTCCCAACACAAATGACAAGTGTTTGAAGTAATATACCTACTAGTGACTCTGCTGTGTTCAACATGTATTGCCTACCTATTTGAAAATATCAAATTGCCACCCACCATTCCTTTCCTTACTGTTCCCTGGTCAGCATATAGAATTATCAGATTATCATGTATCAACTAAAAAATAGAAAAAATAGAAATGAGGATGTGTCTCAGAAGGTAGCATGCTTACATAGCATGTAGGAAGCCCTGGGTTGCATCCTGAGTACAGTATTAACTGGGTGTGTATAGGCACATGCCTGTAATCCACCATTAAAAAGGTAGAAACAGGAGAGTCAGAAGTTCAAAGTCATCCTCAGTTACATAATGATTTCTCAAAACAAAGTGAACTAAAGCAAAACCAAGCTAAGAAGAAGTCAATGTTCAGGGGTTGGAAAGATGGCTCAGTGGTTAAGAGCTCTGCCTGCTCTTCCATAGAATCCTGGTTCAAATCCCAGCACCTAGTCTGTAACTCCAAGATCCAACACCCTCACACAGAGGTACATGTAGGCAAAACACCAAGTGCACATAAAATAAATATAAACAAATAAACAAATTAATTAAATAAGTTAAAGTTCAGTTAGAAAAAGAGTCTGCTTTCACTGGAAAAATATTTTCTCAATTTAATGCTGAAGTATACAAATAGTTTATGTGGTATAGTGGAAAGGTTTGAAAATTTGAGGTTTTCATCTTTGCAAAGCAAAATAATATGTTATAATGGAGTGCTGTGTTTCCCTTTGACACATGGTCCCTTTAGGTTAGCTAGTAGAACAGTTTTATGTAGAAGCTTACCTGTGACTTCACTGTGGACCTGCTAAGCTGAGTTAAAGAGAATGACTTTTGGATATAGATAACCACTTCTCATCATTTATAGATTCTGATAGTTTGAATTCACTATTGGATAACAAGTCTGTAATTTCTCCATGAGTGCTCTTGGTTCTTGTAGTCATTTTATTTGCAGGTGTTCATAGCTGAAGTTAAAGATGACCTTTTGCCTTCACCTGTCAACCTTCCTGTTGTGAAATGAGTATTCCTTCTCCTCTTCCTCCTTCTCCTCCTCCTCCTTCTCCTTTTCTTCCTCTTCCTCTTCTTCTTTTTCTGTGAATCTATTAATCTTACATTAAATTTCTTTTACTTTATGGTCCTGCTATTTAAAATTAAATTGGAGGGGCTAGAGAGATTGCTCAATGGTTAAGAGCATAGGCTCCTCTTTCCAGAGAACCTGAATTCAATTCCCAACACTCACATGACAGCTCACAACTGTCTTTAATTTCAGTCCCAAGGATCAGACAACCTCTTCTGCCTCCAAGGGCACTGTATGCACATGATGTACATATACATACATGCAGGCAAACCCTCATCCGCTTAAAATAGAAATAAATAAAATTAACACAAGAAGTGGACATGGCTAGTTTCCTCCCTAGTATTCTTAGGTGCAGGAAGGCTGCGTATTACAGAGCAAACTGTGTGATAGACATACCTTGTTCATGTGAAAGCTACAGTGCTCTTGGCAAGATGTTCAATGTTAATGACTCAACAGTACATGGAAAAGATGATCTAAACATAAACGCAAGAAAGATGAGGTTTTAGAGTGATCATTTACTAAGACTGTCATGAAGGCTTTCAGGAGCAGAGCCCTAGACTTCCCAGCAGCAGTAGTTCATCAGTGGCTCAGTGCTGCCAGTTCAGTATTACTGATGATTTTGGATACACACCAGGAGTGGGCCATGAGAACTGACTGTGTCTGGTAGTGTGGTAAACTTGTGCTTTGTAAATAGTCATTATTCACAGATTCTGCAACTGCAAATTCACCTGTCTGTTTAAAAGACTTATGGGTTATTCTTGCCCTCAGAAAGGAACTCTCAATGCCTGATTATCCATTGCAGACTCAAAACCCTGTTTACTTAGATAGTCTAACTGGTGGCCTCTGAGGGCCATAAGCAGGTCATTACTGTTAGGCCCACCAGAACTGTGACAGATTAGGCCAAACCTCAGGACAGTGGGAGTGTTGACACAGAAGACATTAGGGATCCTGGAATATCGAGAATACTGCCAGCTATATCTACCCCTACCTGGATAGAGGTGGGAATGTCACCTGGCCTCCCAGCTTTATGTAGGGTAGCCATCTTTTTCTTTCCCTTTGCCTTCAGAGTCTGGGAGTGGGCACTACTTCTTGATTGGTCTTGTCATGCACTTTGAGAATGTTCCTGTTCAAAGAGTCATTCTTTGTAAGGGATGGAAGCCTGCTTTAATAGGATATCTGGACCTAGATAGCAGACTCTAAAAGTGATGACTAGGCACCATGAATTCTCAAGGGGGGGGGCAGATATTCTGTCTGGGCTTTTGGAAGTTTGAATGGCAACTTGTAAATTGTCTTCCATGCTGAGATTTATTGTTTAATTCAACAATTCAGTTTCTTATACTAACATCTGTTTTAGCAGTCTAGTATTCTCTGCATGTGGGTTTGGTGCAGTCATGGGACTGTGGTAGAGCACTTTCCTGGAGGTATTTGAGATTGTCCCATTTAGTTGGGAGGCAGGAAGGAGCTGAGACACCATGAGCCTCTCAGAGTACTCTGTAAGGTAGAATCATCCATCACTCAAATGTTGGTAACATCAATCTACTTTTACTCATTTCTACCCATCATATTGACAGAGATTCCTCCTCAGTCTCAGCTCTGGGATCAGCAACATAATATTGGCCCTGGGGATAATTAAAATATGGAGGTCATTTTTTGATAAGCCACAGTGATTCTTTCTTTCTTTTTCAATCTCTGGCCTCTCTCGACTGGTCTTGGTGTTTATAAATTATCCACTATGGCCCCCTTGTGCATGAGAATACCAAGTAAGGCAAGTACCCAGTGAGCTCTGAATTCTTAGCAATCCTACAAGACTCATTTACCTTTCCTGCCTGGCTCTCTCTACATTGATATCGGACCCTGCTCACTTCTAGGCCACATCCTTGTTTTGAGCAAGATATTGTCATAGTTGGACTCTTGTATTTCTATTACTATTTACTGATGAGCAAACTTGCCCAAGATCACATGGCTAAGAGTGACAGCAGTAATTCTTGTTCCCTCACTAAGCAATGTGAAAGGACCCTTTGCTTCCAAATTTGGGTCCCTGTTAGGATGCCTCTGGTGCATTAGTCTCTGTAGATTGCTCTGTAGAATTCACCAGAGCCTCATGTGCATGTATGAGTACTCAGAAGGTAAGGCAGAATGTCTGCAGAAAAACATTCCTCAAGCACTAGTTGTATTCAAGTGAGGCTTCACATATTGTTTCTGCACTGGGACCCATAATTTAAATTTATGTCCTACCGCACTGGGAAAGATCTCATTTTTCCTCCAGTCTGCTTCCCCCCTCATCAGCATCTCTCTGCTCGCCGAGGTCCACATGTGTGTTGTGTGGGGCCTCCTTATTGCGTGTTCTCCCCAGGAAGACCTTCTGGAATTCGCTTAATGTCCTGATGACATTTCCACATCAAAAGCCAAGGGGACTTAGACCTTCAGCATGAAGTACATTAGGCCAAGCGCTGGGCCACTGGCTCATCCTCTGGGCTTTCCTGTGCCCAGGGCCGAGATCAGCAGAGCTGAAAGAACTCAGAGCCTCATATAGCTCTGACCTCCAGAGAGCCTTGGAATGACAGGGAAGGCCCCCATCTGGCCTCAGACTGCAATCCCTCCCCTCCTGCACTGCAGTGGCTTAATCTTCCCAAACTCTGCTTCCCACATGTCTCTCCCTCACACCAGAGCCTTTGATGGCTTCCAGTTCCTTTTAGAAGAAAGTCAGAATCACCTCCCTTCTATTTCCATCCTTTCACAGTTCAAATCCTTTTCTAATCTCTTTCTTTCATCTTATGATTTTTCTTCCAGAACACTCCTTTCTGACTAAACAGAGCTACTTGCCCTTTAGGGAAGATACTGTAGGCAAGTCTCTCCTTCTCTGTTCCTGATGATGTATGTGGGTTTTCTCGTTCCTTTAGAACCCTGTGCACTCTTTTTTTCTTCTGGGACTCCTTTGCCTTATTTTTGCCTAGCTGCTAATTTGGTTTTGATGGTGATTAAATGCACACACTAGTCTTCCACAAGAGCTTCACTCACAACTAACTGTGGGCAAGGCCTGTTACCCTGGCTGTGAATACTAGGATGTGCCTTATGAAAGCTTTATACTCACAGGGGACATTTGCCTCCAGAGGTGGAGCTTAGAGATTTTTTTCTTCCTTGGTTGTTACCTTCCAAGATGTATTCATGTATGGATTCCAACACATTTTGAAAAACTAGAGAAGTGCAGCTCATACACCAATATCAAGCATGTATTGGCCATGCTGTTTATGTATTTCATCTCCCTCAGCTTCTTTTTAGGTAAAAAGTGATGATAAACAACTATGGGGGGGGCTAATAGTGAGGGATAATACTAGTCCTACACTCACTTAGAGCTGAGGTCCCTCTCCAGGCAGAATGCTGGGCCAGTACCTACTTTCCCTGTTCTCCTTACAACTGTTGCAATAAACTGTGAATATCCTGGACAGCAGCCATGACCAAATTGCCATAAACTCCCTGAACCAATTTGGTCTGAGTCATGTGTTCTATCAGAGGTGGCTGTATTTATGGATGTACAACATGCCTTCTTTCGAAATCTTGTTAGACTAACTTTTGAAAAAGAAAAGAAAAGAAAATGTGAGCTGGAAAGGAAATAAATGCTTAGTTAATCTTTGCTTTATTGGACATTGTGACTTTTTTTTCTATCTAAACTGAACAAGCCAACTTATAGTCTTATTAAGAGATTTATTCTCCAGGAACCTAAATTTGTTCTGGAATGAAGTTACAAGCCAGTTTCCCCCTTTAAATGTAGCATTAAAGTGTTTTTTTTTTTTGTATTAAGGTAATATAAAGTTCCATTTACTCCTTCAGGGGGATATTGCACCAGCCTTTCTTATGAGGAGGAAGTGACATTTCGCTCATTCTCATTGCACAGGAGAACTCACACAAATCTCAGCATTTTGCAGACCAAAGGAGAGCATCTCATGCCCCTGCATTATGTGGCTATTTGGAGCTGATGTTATATTTTTATTAGGTTTAATTCTCTTCTAAGTTAATAGACCAGAAATCAAAGCTCTGTGGATCACAGACACCTGGAGACATTAGCAGGAGACTGTGGCTTGCAAATGGACCCTAATCAGTTTTCAGAGCAATCAAAGGCTGTGGAGACTGGGTTTCCTCAAGAGGAGATGGCCAAATGGGCTGGCACACATGATGCTTTGGCAGACAGAAGTCAGCAAGGAGTACTTGTCTAGGGAGGAGGAAGGAGCAGATGGTAGAGATGAACGATGTTTGGAGCAATCATTCCTATCGAACCTTGACTGTCCAGAGCTGAGGGAGCGACATTTCCTGATTAGTGGCAGTTATGGGTAATTTCTATTCTGGCTGCTCCTCTCCAACATCCCTGGCATCTGTGTCATTGAAAGCAAAGATCTCACACCCTTCTACTTTTCTTTGAAATGATTTGGACCTGAAAAGATAGCTACAGCTTTGGGGATATTTTTCTCTTTTATTCTGAGACGCTGGTGTTTGGGGCACAGTTGTCATTTTTTTTGGGTTATAAAATAAACACCCAGCTTTGCAGGAATTGAAGCATTTTACATTTTACATCCAGACATTCAGGGTCAAAGACAGTGGGCTTTGGAGGCTGAAAATGACCCAGGCTTGAGTCTTCATTTGGCTTCTTACTGACTTTAGGCAAACACTTGTGCTCCATGAGTCCTGTTTACTCATCTGAACTTTGTTCCTTATGTGTAAAATGGAAGGTAGCTACTTCATGGAATAATTGTGAAGATAAGGAGAGGTAATGAAGTGATACATTTGACCAGTTTCACAAGCAGCAATTAAAAATAAATATATACCGAAGTGCGGTGGATGGAAGCCACTTGATCAAGACCCTTTTATAAATCAATTGGATGAAGGCAAACAGCTTCTCACTTAAAAAAAAAAAGTTTAACTGATAAGCTTAATGTGATTTGGTTTGACTTACCTTGGCTCAAAAATGCTTAGGTCTTGCATATCAATTGCATTCTGAAACTGAATTATGTTATTATTGCTAATTCCTCTAGCCCCATTCCCTCCTGTCCACTATTTTTTTGTTGAAAAACTGGGGTATACTTGTTGTAGGCATTTTGTAGCCTTCCTTACACAGCCTGGCTTCCCTTTCTTCAAAGTTCCTAGAAGGGTTCTGCAGGGGCTAAAGAATAATCAGTGCCGTCAAATCAAGGGAGAGACACAAAGCCTTGGGAACTCAGCAGCTTTCCATGCCATTGATTAACACAGTCCTTAAATTGGTGATTCTTCATAATGATTGCACTTTAAAGTCACTGGGGGAGCGCTAAAAATTATGCACGCCTCAGTTCCACCACTAGAGCTCTGATGTAATGGTTGTGGGTAGAGCCTGCACTTTAGGGGCTTTTTGAGGCTCCCTTGCTAATAGTTAAGGTACAGCCAAGATTGAGAGTATGTCTGCAATGCCCACATTCTTAAGTTACATGGTACTGCCACGAATGCTTTCTCCTCTCACCAGGCACTTCAGCCTCTCTCAGGAAGTCACCTAAGTCAGGCTCAGAATATTGTCTTGTATGGAAAAGGGGGAAGGTTTTACCATGAAGTCAGTTTACAGTTGGAATTGTTGCCATGAAATCTACACAGGTTGTGTTTATTAGGATTCTCATTAAATGTTTGTTCAGGCTGGGGGGCAATAGAAGGAGAAGAAAGAAGGAAGAGAGAGAAAAAGAGAAGGACAAAGGAAGGAAGGGAAGAGAACCCAATGTACCATGATCCAGTCCACACCCTGCTTGCTAGTGGTTTCTATTCTAGTCCATCCCCAAGGGTGAAGACAGGATTTTAACAGTAGCCATGATTTATTTGCACAGCACCTATTTCATTGAAACCCTGTTACCGATTGTCTCTGTCTGGGCTGGGTGTTTGCAGGTCCTTGGCATCTTGTTAAAGAATGAAAGAAGCAAACATGAGTGCACAGGATGAAGGGATTTCATTCCAAAGTGACATAAAAGTACAGACAAGACAAAGAGCAAGAGAGCTTCAAGAGCAAGTCCTTCCTCAGTGCCCATGCTTACTGCCAGGGGTTTCTTTGTGTGGCCCCAGGAGGAAGAGCTAGTGGTTGGGGGCAGAGTAGGGATGATTTCTCTTTTAATTGATAGATTTGAGCTACGTAAGCCATTGGGTTTATTTTTTCCTATGATGCAACTGATTTTAATATTGTATCATTACACATACGTATTCATATGCAAATTATACATAGGCATAAGATGGTAAATAGGGCTTTTTTTTTCCCCTCTCCAAATGTTTATGTTGAGGATAGAGTTTTCCTTCCTGCACATGCAGCCTAAACCACTCTAGACTGGCTTATCCCACTGGCATATCCTTAGCATCAGGATATGTTTTGGCCACAGAAAGAGTTACTTTTATTAAGTGTTGTTGCTGGGTGGGGGCGGCTATAATCTATGACTAGATTGCTTTGGAGAAGGGAGGCGTGCAGCTCAATGCAGGGACTGTCCTGCATTGGGATATTGTTAAGATATTGTTTAGGATATTGTTGGGACAGTGATGTGTGTGCAGTTCAAACCAAGCAGGGGTCTGCGTTGCTTGTTACTCCTATGCTTGTCTGCTTCACCTCTATTGTGAGTCTAATGAATACCCCCATCCTTGTTTTTCTTTCTTTCTTTCTTTCTTTTTTTTTTTTTTTTTTTTTACAAAGAAGTGCAGATGAAAAAGCAATTGACCAGTGATATCCACCAGAAAACACAAGAGCTGAACTCACCTCTAGAGCCAGCCCTTACCTTGATGGCTTTTTAGGTTAAGTACCAAGGCATTCGTAGTAAAGTTTGGGAGTCTCTCTGGAATAAGATATTTAACCTGAAATAGGTCTCAGAACGAGGGGGATAGGCAAGAGGCAAGGAAGGGTGAAACACTGGGTGCCTTCGAAGAAAAATGAAAAGGAATCTGAAGAGCTGTCATCCCCTCCTTTATCTGATTCGTTCTCCCTTAAACCAACCCCCTGCAGCTGGAACCTGCATCCAGGAAGCTCATTAACCAAGACTTCCAAGTCTCCTTTCACAAGACCATAGCAACAGTGTCCACATAAACGACCTTCATCAGAAGCCTGGTGTTTACCATATAGAACAACCTTCCAAACAGGATATGAATGAGGCTTTAACACAACGAAACTCTGGGTGTGCAGTGGAAGATTAATGGATTGCTGAAAACAAAATGGAGTTATGGGGAATAATATGTGCTCCAAAAGCAGGGCTGGGTCAAGGCAAAAAGAGAATTCATTTCCTCTCCTTTGGCTCTTCAACCTCCATGTGCCAGAGAATGCATGAGTCTAAAAATTCACTGGTGGGCTGCCAGGAAGCAGAATTTCATGGTCAATCACTCTTACTAGACTGATCCTTTCGGGTCACATATTTTATTTCTCTTCCTTTTCATAGCTCTGATTTTATGTTTCCACTTCAGTTGTTTATTCTGCATACTTCTTTCCCTTCACCTAAAATCACATACAAAAGGATTGACTGGTTATTTATGGAATGTTTGCTAAAAATCTGGGTACTGTGCTAGAAACCTCAGTTATCTAGGGACATAGAAACTGAAGGAGACAGTGCACAAATAAAAATGGAGAGTTCAGACTTGACAGGGTCTGAGGAAAGGCAAAAGGGGAGGGCTTAGAGAGAACGGAATGGGAAGGACAGAGAATGCAGGACGATACAATGGGTAAACAGAAAACAGAAAATGAAAGACAAGCAAGGCTCAAAGAGAGCAGGGGGAAAGCAGTGGAGGAGGCAGCAATCAGGCAGGGGCCTGGCTAAGGACCAGAAAAGAGGAAGATGAAGGGGAAGCTAAGCCGCTGCAGAGGAGCTACGGGGTATAGAGACTGACGTTGCCATGAGCAGATGACACAACCATCTGATCGTAGGCTCCACTGTGTACCCTTTTGGGAACAGGCAGTGAAATATATTTTACATGTAACCCTCTGAGACTTATGTCCAAAGATGTGACAAAACTAGCTCCACTGGCCAACAAATTATATATTCACTTGTGTGGTTGTCACTTTTTGACGGTTGTAAGGCTTTGGGTCCTACAGGGACAGATGTATACAGTGAGCTGTATAGTGTTGTGGAATAGGAAGGGGCTTCATAGACTGTTGCACCTTCTGCGGGGTGAATGTATGCTGCAAAAAATGCGGCTGCTGGGAACATCTCCATATGTGTACATGCTAAACCAGGACAGATGCTGAGTGGCAAGTGCTCCTGAGATTTCTCACATGATAATAAAATAGAACTTTAAAATATTTCATATAATAGTGAGTTGAACCATATGAAAGTGCTGTTTCTATGGGTCAAACCCATCACAAGCATTTGTGTATATTTGTGTATATTTGTTCATGTGTGCATTTGTACTTGTGCATTTGTTCGTATGTATGTATGTTTGTGTGTGTGTGTGTGTGTGTGTGTGTGTGTGTATGTGTGTGTGTGTGTGCCGGGTCAAAAGAAAACAACGAGTGTTACTCCTCAGGAGCTACTCACCTTGTTTTTTGAAGTGTGTCCTACTGACCCAAAAACTCAGACAGGTATTAAACTAGGCAGGCAGGCCAGTGGAGCCCCAAGAATCTCCTTTTGTTACCTTCTTAGGGCTAGATTTACAAGCACATGCTACCATATCTGTTTCTGTTGTTGTTTGTTTGTTTGTTTGTTTGTTTTTGTGAGTTGTGGAAATGGATTGAGGTTCTCAAGCTTCTTCATCAAGCATTTTGCTGAAAGAGCCATTTCCCCTGCTCAAAAAATAGTCATTAAGAAATCTAAACATGAAGGTTTTATTTAATAAATCGGAAGACATGGCACTGGTAGGCCACATTTTCCTTGGATACCATCCCCAGAGCACATGGTAACCTATCTGCTTCAACTAAAGCATGTGGTCCCCACTCCCTGAGGTCTTCCCTGTACATATGTATTTGTATGTGGCTCCAGATCATGCCTGTATGTATATAACTGTGGCTGCTAATTCAGAGTATTGCCCACAGATATGCTGGTGTCCCATTGATATATATTTTTGAGAAGTGGTTATATTTTCTTTCATTGACAGAAACACCAGAGAAGGAGTTGAGTTGTGTACGCAAATAGCAAGCACAAGTCATCCCAAACTAGACATTCCTATGTTCTTTTATCTATGGAGATAGCATTTGAAAACCCAGTGGGTATCCAAAACCTCACATAGGACTGACTTCTCTTTACTATGGCTTTTTTTAAAGCTATACATACAGAGATATGATAATGTTTAATTGATACTTTAGGTAAAATAGGAAGTTGAAGGAATTAATAATAATAAGCAACAATGTTAAAAAAATAAACATTATATAATAAATATTTGCACTCTGGGATAAGTATCAAGTAAAACAGAGTTACGTGAAGGTGTGTACTGTGAAGTAAGAAGATTCAGCTTAATCACTGGAAGGGCTACCAAGTGACTAAGACATAGGTGGTATACACAGGAGGGATACTCTGGACAAAGCACAGATCTGTATCCCAGGGAGGAGAGTACAGGATGCTGTGAGGTCTACTATACTGCTCTGAATGGTATACAACTTAAAACATGACTTACTTACTTATGGAATGTGCTATTTAATCTTCTCAGGCCATGGATGACTGCTGAAGGGGGCTGATCTACAGTGAAACCATAGAAAGTGAGACTGTGGATGGAAGCACATTACATAATGAAGGCAAGTCAAGGCCAGGCAGCCTGGAATGTGCTTGTCATTGTGCCCGAAACGTCATGGAAACATGTGCAGCTTGGCTGCAGATATCTTCCTTGACATGTTTACACTCTCACACAAGGCTCCCTCTGAGTCTCCTGTGTGCTTGCATTTCTCTTACTTGTGTTTTGTTGGTATTCATTAAATTAGGTGTTAATTTGTTCAGAGAGAAGAAATCCACCACAGTAAAGGAGTCAAGGGGAAGTTATCAAGTTTGCCTTAAGGATGAGGGTCCTGGCAATAACTCATTCGTGGTTTACCTCCCAGACTACACACTTTTCCTTACATAGTTTATCAATGCATCTAGTGAGCCAGGATGATAGGTAAACATTGGTCCCATTTTCAAGGAGAAACAGCAGCTCAGACAGGTTAACTAAAGTTACACAAAGCAGGGAAAAGCCAGGGCTAGCTGAGTCTGGCATACAAAAAGATCATAATTCCAGGCTCTTAATTTATGATTAATTTAGTTAACTAGGAAAAGAAAAAAGCCAGAACTCTAATATAGATGAAAAGAAACTTTGTTAGAAATATTTTAAGACACAGAATATCTTAGTTGTTTTTTTTTCTAATGAGATTATTGGTGCAAATTTAGCATTAATAGAAATTGGATAGAAATTGGATCTTTTAGTCACAAGGCTTAACATATCCCTGTATTGTCGGTGCTAGACAGTATCCTGAGTGATAGTTAGGGATACCTTGAGAAACATCTGGTTTTCCATTTGAGACCACTAATTGATAGCCACGATCTTTCTTGTTAACTTAAGATTAGGGATAAAGCTTCTTCGTTTCTTTCCCTCTTTCCTTCCTTCCTTCCTTCCTTCCTTCCTTCCTTCCTTCCTTCCTTCCCTCTCTCCTGGTCTCCCCCTGCCTTACTCTATTTTTTCAGGGCAAGCCATTAAGTAGTCTCTGTATCTCAGGACGTGGAGATGGATTTGTCATGTATATGGATTATCAACTGAACAGGATCTAGAACCACCTCTGGGATAAGTCTACAAGAATATCTGTGAGGGATGATCTTGGTTAGGATAACTGAGGTAGGACGACAAACTGTAAAAGTGGGCCCTGTTCCCTCGACTTGGGTCCTGGACTGAGCAAAAGGGAGAAGGCTAGTTAAGCATAAGCAACTGTTGCTCTCTCTTTCCTGACTGTAGATGCACAATGCCCTGCTGCTTCAGGCTCCTGCTGCCTTGACTTCACAGTCATGACTCGCTGTACTCTTGAAGTATGAGACAAAACAAACCCTCCTCTCTTAAGTTGCTTCTGTCAAGATACTTGTATCATAGTAACAAGAAAAGTAAATATTATGATGGGAGATGTGGAGGTCATTTGAAACCTGGGGTCAAGCCTGGATTCTGTGTCAAGGGAGCACACACACACACACACACACACACACACACACACACACACACACACCTTAAGTAAGTCACAGAGCACAGAGAAATATTCTTCCTATAAATGGAGAGCCTAGAGAGTTGAGAGAAGGCAGGCAGAGGAAAGAGGACTTTCCCTTTCTATATAAGAAGGCAGAAGAACAATCATAAGCCCTCAGTAACACCCAGATTCTGATAAAATGAACTTTCTAGTGATCTGTAGATGATTTTATTAGGCATTAGCATTTTGTACCTGCTGGTATTAAGGCTGAAAGTAAAGTGCATATCTTGGATGGACTTGAAAAGTCCATTTGGATAGTGTTCATGCTTGACCTCAGGGGCAAATGTAGAACCAACAGATAGTGTATTCAAGGACATGGTATGTAAATTTCTTCAAGAAGCAAGAATTTTACATTACATCTCCTGATTATATTGGAATTATATGAAGTTGCACTTCTTTGGTAGATGGCTTGATATAATTCGTTAATGTAAATAGACTCAGATTCTTCAGACCTTAGTTAGAATAGGTCTGCCTTAGGAGCCAAGGGCTGGGTGCTCAGAGGAGTGGGGTTTGTGGAGGAGGGTGGAAGGCATAAAGGTGTCAAGGAGGGTGCTCAAGAGGTAGAAGCTCAAACTCCCATTTCAATACCCTTGGTACTGCTATGACAGAATACTAGAGTCTGGACAATTTACAAGTAACAAACATTAAGTTCTGGAGGCTACATCAAAGAGCCCTTATCTAATAAGGGATGGCCTTGGTGATGTGTTATCTTGTTTAGAAAGCAACCAGACATGAGCACATATGCACAACAGAACTTTTCACAAGGAAACCCTGTGCAGAGGGCATCAATACACTCAATGCAGTGGAGTCCACATTATCTAATGTCTCCCATTAAGCTCTGCCTCCCAGTACTGTTGAATGGGACTTCAGCTTTCAATACCTACATTTGGGGAACACATTGAAAACATAACATCCTCTAAATTCACACACAGAAACATGATCTTTATTGTAGAGTATACAAGGAAAGGCAGTGATCCCGGAAACTGATGGAATGCCTTAGTAAACAAGATGATGCCAAGCCAGGTTAATGTCAAACTAGAGTTTAGAATGGAACAAAATGGAAATTACTTCATAAAGTCTTATGTAAATATGTTAATGTAGAAAAACCACACTACTCTAAAAATTTTTTCTTCAAATTTAAGGGGATAAGCTGTTTGGAGGATGTTGGCCATTCGCTAGCAAATAGTGTTTTAATGACTGCTCTTGAGTTTTGTCTGAGACCATCTGGTAGCAATGTGTTTCAGGGCGACAGTATCAGCCCTGGCTTTGCATTACTGGTAGAAGGCAGAGGCTCAAAGCTGCATCAGTCTGATGCTTTTCTATGAGTTAGCTGTTCACTAATTAGGAGGCATTTTCTTTTCCCGAGTTACAGGCAGAAGACAAAAGGATGAATGGAGAATTTTGTCTCTTTTCCAACTCTACATGGGATAATATCCTTTATCTTATCACATGCTCTTCCATAGGAATGGATCGTCCTTCTGCCATCATACAGGTGAGCTACGAGGCAGGGTAGTAAACCATTTTAGATGCTTCTCACAGCAACAAGTAGAAAATTTATATTGACAAAAGACCTCTATCTAAAATGTACTTTAGAAACTATGGAGATGGTTCAGTGATCAAGCACACTGACTGCTCTTCTAGAGGACCAGGGTTCCACTTATAGCAGCTAATATGTGTTTGAGATTCCAATACCAGGGGACCCAAATGGCTCCCAAAGAACCAAGCCTACCCCTGGTGCACAGACATATCTGGGCAAAACATCTATACACCTAAAACAAAATAATAAAACATTTAATTTTACTTGGAGACAATTACTAAAGGATTAGTCAAGATCAGAGTTCTACATTGCTAAACAAAAAATAAGGAATTTTTTTTCTGGGATACTATGGGGCAGAGTAGAAAGTATATGGCTATTTTTTGAGAGAGACATGACTGGAAATAGCTACTTCATGGGCTGGAGAGATGGTTTAGTTGGTAATGTTCCTGCCAGGCGGACACGGGGACCTGAGTTCTAACTCTAGCATCCACCGATGTTTTAAAATCTGGAAATGATGTTGAGTGAGCATGGTGGTGTACTTGTGGCATCCCGATGCTGAGGAGGCAGAGGCAGATCTTTGGAGTGCAGTGGGCAGCTTCTCTAGCCTCCTTAGGCCAGTGAGAGTCCCGTTCTCAAAGAAAACAAAAGTGTATGTCTCTTGAGGAACAATAACCATGTTGTTCTCTGGCCTCCATAAGCACATGCACATATGCATGCAAACACATGCACAGGTGTGCATATGCATACTACCTAAAGGTCCTTAGGCAAGTCTCTCACCTTTCCTTACCAAAAACCAAGGGTCATGCTATCACAGTATGGGTGCTGGCTGTGTAGCAGGCACTTAAGAAAAGAGCACCATTAATGCCAACATGGTAAATACTACCTTGGCGAAAGCTTGTAACTTTGAAGAATTTGTTTTATTAACTAGTGGGGTGAGCACATTTCATGATGGTTATTTAATATCTAAAGGTCCCAGGACAGAATCACTTCCTGACGTGTTAATTTAGGTGCTGTTCTTCATCTCCACCACAGCGGTTCAAGGATGCTACCAGACTGTTCATGCTTCCTTGTTTCAAGGAAACAGAAAAATTTGCCTTTCTTTTCAGAGAGTTCCAGCTTCACAAGAACAACACCAAGCAACGTCCTAAACTGCAAATGGAAAGGGGCCTTTGTGGGGTTCCAACACCATAAAGAGAACTACAGGGAGCTGAGTAAAGCTGGGAGCAGGAAGGGTGCTCCTCCCCAAGGAAGGGCACACCAATTAGTTGTCCAGTGCCAAATGGTCAGCCTTGAAAACATACATACTAGTGATAGTATTATATAAAACTCAACAAGTTATATTTAGAAATATATATGTGTGTATACCAATACATGATGTTGTATGCAGTAACAGTTAATGAAAAAAGAACCCATGAATTTGAAGGAGAGTCGGGAGGGGCAAATGGAAGAGCTCAGAAGGAGGAAAGGGACTGGAAATGTGTAATTAAACCACAATTTCATTTTTTTTTTTAAAAAAACAATGCGTATGTGGGGGGTAGGGGAAATGAAGGGGTTTAAATGAAAAGTTTCCCCAGATCTGCCAGACTTCAGTTGAAGAGTCTATGAGAAATCATTGTGTCTATCCAGCACTGACGGTCCTATCTCAGTGCCGAGGGCTGTCGAGTAGTGCTCAGGTACTAGGCTTCCCATACTTTCAATGATTCCTAGTCCCCAGCCAGGGTTCAGGAGTGTGATTCAAAGGGTGAAGGGACATGCAGTCAATGAGAGCTGCCTTAACTGGTGTGAACCAGGTTTGCTCAGGATCCTGATCCTGGTGCCTGATTCCTGTGGTGCTGCAGACGGTGGAGATGGCAGTATCAACAATGGACCAAGTTCAGGCTTTGCTGATGTGGATTTTTGGACTCAGATTAGAGTTGAATTAAAGACAGTACAGGAATGTGACATTTCTTGCAGACCTCCACTTGTAAATTAAGATTCTGGTCTGTGCCATTTGTAAGGCACTGGAGAATCAAAGGGGAATTAATTCCTGATCTCTGAATGCCATCACCTGAGGTATGGGGGGTAGAGGCTGCTCATAAAGCAACCCCTGTGCATATCATTCAAAACTCAGAGAATGTGGAACCGCTGTCAGAATCCTCAGGCATAAGAGAGTTTATTTTTGCAAAAGGCAGACAGCCAGGAGGAGGGACTTAAGTCCCTCCTGAAGGGATATATTAAAACAAGCACCCCCACCATTGCATGCCAATACCATTATTATGTAATTGCTATAGCTGTAAACTCATAAAACTTTTGTAGAGTCAAAGGTTGTTTTGGAAATGTGCCTGCTTGATATGAGGTAAGTCTGGAACCCAGTGATAGAATAGGGAGCTGTATAGGGAGTTCACGATTTCCATAAAAGTGCTTAGGATGTCATCTTCATGAGTGTGGACTGAGAAGGCTCTCTGGGGCCAACCTCCCCCCCCCCCCCCCCCCCCAATTCTTTGTCCCAGTCCACTATACTGGAATTGAACATTTAATGGTTATTTCATGAAACAAAACAACAACAACAACAACAACAACAACAACAAATCTTGTGTTCTGGCATTCAAGATTTGCTGTGACTGCACCCTAGTGTCTGCAGCTCATCTTTCCCTGGAACTCTATTCTCTGTGGCTCCACTTCTATTCTGTCAGGACTGCTCTCCTGCTACTCCCCTATACTGTTCTCTCCTATACTGTTCTCTCCTATACTGTTAGTGTCCAGTGTCCCACTCACTGGTCTTCACTAGTCCTCTAGAGATCATATTACATGCTCTCTGATTTGTGGACTCTTTCCTGGCCAGGGACCCAGGGCATAAGATGAAGTTCCATGTGTAGACTCCTCCCCCCTTCCTTTAGCACTCAGACTATGAAAGATTAGGAAGTTTTCTGAGTTCCTCTGGGTCTCAGTTTTCTCGTGTGTGGAATGAGTTTTTTTTCTCCCACCTGAGGGATGTAAGTTACACGTGTTGTGTAGGATCAAGTGGGATCCTCTGCATAAGCCAGACATTAAGGAACATGGCTGGCTCACCTGACTATTGGGATCTTCTGTTTTTGAAGTTTCATTGACTTGAAATCTCTTCTACATTCTCTATAACAGTGACTGAAATTTGCATTTCAGATCTTTATTGCACATTTCTCCTCTCCTTTCATTGGGAAGTCCCTGGAAGTTAGAGAGAGGTTTCTGCTAACTTAGCATGTACACCCTGCACAGTGAGGTCCCCAGCCAGAAGGTAGAGACTGAGGCCTCCAGTGTTCAATTCACTGATAGCATTTTTACTTTTCTTCCCCCTTTCCTTCTAAAAGTTGAAATTGGATATTATAAGCCAATGTTTCCAGACATGAGCTGGATCTTGGGGGGTGGGTGGAGGGGAGGCTTCTTAAGAGGGCAGCCTGGGAAGTGGCCAGTGAAGATCAGGACATGTCTATGAAGTCTTGGGAAAGCTCATGCGTGCAGTGTAAGGACACTTGTTCTCAGCCCACTAGTTTTTTCAGCATGCATTCATGCTTGCATCTTTTCAGTTCAGAAAACATTAGATTTTAATGATCCCACTCACGGAGAGCCAGAAAACATGCTAATCAGCTCAAATAGAAAGAGGTCCTGCAGGAAACCCAACTTGGAAATGCTGACCATAGCTGGCATTATCAAGCTGTCATGCCTAGATCCTCATGCGGACTCTCTAAGATCATCCTCAGAATGCCCTCATCTAACAAGTGAAGACCCAGACATTTGAATGGGTCCAAGTTCGTACACAGGGTGCAGGCTGGGATTCAAAGTCCGACATCTGTGAAGTTGAAACCAAATGCCCTGCTTCACTGTGGTCCGTAGCTTTCCACATACCCAAAGTTGCCTGACCAAGCAATACTTTGGATTGTCCTCTAGCTAATAGCCATAAAACCTGTTTCCTTGGAACTCACCCTGAGAAACAAATGCAGCACCCACGTATTTCCCCATTGGAGAGCTGGGGTGACCTTTATACCTCTGTGCCAGGGTGCACCATCCTTTGGCTTTGTCATGGTGAAGGGCTCAACCTCCAAAATCTAGTTTGCAGGCTCCAAAGGCTGCTCTATATGAATCTCTCTTTGACACAGTGGACTGTAGTACAAGACATTTCTTGGCGTTCTCCTATTGCCTGCACTGATGCTAATTTTAAGATTGCTCTCAAAGCACATTGCTACAGTACCTGGCACACAGTGGGGCCTCTAGAAAGGCTTGATGAAGAGCATGGAGTTACTTTTCTAGCCCTTCAGCCTTTGATGACTAAGCTTGTCTTGTCGAGTCTGGACTACTAACTTGAGGCCTATTCTATATCCCCGTAAACTTGGCTAAGCCTGGCTCACACCAAAACAGGTCAGACAGGTAGCTGTCCTTCTGGCAGTTTAGTAGTTAACCTTATCCCCACCGTACCTCACTTCCTGGAAGAGGCTGTTTTTCTCTTCCAGATTCTGTAACAAGGACACAGTTAGATCACCTTGGGTTTCTCTCATCAAGACCCTTTTGGAGACAACCCTGACTGGCTGCTTCCAAGGTATTAATTCCTATTTTATCCCAAAGCCCCCGTGGCTGAGTCTCGGATGAGTCAGCTGGCTTGGGGGATTTTTGTTAGCAACCCTGATTGTCTTTGTTTTCATCTTCATAGGGTGTGCGTTGGGGTGGGGGGGTGTGTTTCTTGGGCTCTGGGGTGGGGTCTGGCAAGTTTGGCTTCTAGAAATGCTGCCAGCCTCTGTGGGAGCCCGTGATGGGAAGCCACGTCAAGCCATACTGCGCATTTTTAGGCCACACCCATCCCCAGGGTCCACTCAGGCGCCATGCAAGCAAGCGCTGGCCATCCAGCTCTCTAAGCTGCCGGCGATGAGGTCATGGGTGGGGTACTGGAGACCCCCTCCAGATAGGGTGGGGGCTTCCTCTACAGCCCAGGGGTGGACCAAAAGGACTGGGAGAGAGGCTGTGGCAATAGTTTTGTCTGTCCGATCCCTTGCTTCCTCATAGTGGTCTTTAGGCTGGTGTGGGTAGACTAGAGGCAGAAAAGGAAAGCAGGGAAGAGATGGGAGGGGGGTGTCTATGAATTAGCCAGTGTGGGCTATTTACCCCACTAGTTACGGGTGGAGGGAGGGAACTAACAAATGTTGTCTCTTTACAACCTTGCCAGGAACTAGTAGTCACCTCCTTGCTTTGTGTACGGCGTTGCCTTTACTCTGACCTTAATCCCCAAGACCTCAAGGCAAGGGAAGCCACAGCCATCCTCATTATGTAACTAGACTTTGATGCAGAAGGAAAAAATAACAAGACGGTGAAGTGCTTTCTTAGCTGGAGAGGGCAACTTTAGCAGTACCTCTCACTCCCTCCCAGACTTAACTGCCTTAATTGCTAATATTTCTCAGTCTACAGTGGGCCTTACAGACTGAGGTCACCTCCATGTCCCAATCACCCCAGCTCAATCAAACCTACAGTTCTTTAATCTCTGCCTGCGAGCACATACATAGGGGTGCACATGGAGCAATGGATGCAGGGTTCTGTTAAAAGTTTTAGCCTGCAAGATCCCTCTTCTGATCTCAGTGAATATCTGGCGATTTTTCTTTTTTGCACCTGGAAGTCTGCCTTGAAAAAAATAGGAACTCGCTGATAACAGAGCTTCTCCCGGAAATAGAAAGCGGCACAGAACATTCACATGCCCCTCTACCCCAAGATAGCTTCTCAGATGACCAATGCATAGAAAACCACCGGAGCTATCTGATGGCACAATTCATAAGGCAGTCACTCTTCCCAGATAAGGACACCCTCGGCCGACTTTGACTTAAGCTAAAAATGTCATGTTCAACCGTTTTGTTTTGTTTTACCCTCCAGGGAGATAAAATAAATATTAGTAACATCTCCGTCGGTTCTTACAAGAAAGAGTCAAATGGTTTACTTAACTGTAAGAAAACATAGCCCACAAAACAGTAAATCCCAACAATCAGGACTGAGACATTTTAGAATGCTACCACAATCTATGAGAAAGTTTTCCGAGTTCTCAGCTCTGGAAGTCAAGACTTATAGAAAAAATAAATACTGAGATTAGACCATACATTAGCCCACTTCCCGCACCACAGCTTATGCTCAAAGACTGGGGTCTTCAGAGGGCCCTCCGACCTTTTCTAAGAGAAACAACTTTTCCATACATAGACGTTTACCACATCAAGCGGAACAGAAAGTAGGAGAGGCACCGCTGTTGAGTCCATGCTCTGATTTATCATTTGTTGACATTCTATCCACACGTCCCTCCATCTCCTTACAAGTAGCTCTCTGTGGTTCTTCCTGCAAATATTTTGATAAAGTCCAAACAGGAGCGGGAAAGAGAAAGGCTGTAGTGAAAAACAATAGCTTACCTTGCCTGGGCACTGCTGGGTTCAGACGTCCTCCCCGAACATGAGACTTCCTTGCTTTGAGTCTCCCATGAATTTAGAAACCATTAAAAAATATTCAGAGCAGAAATATGTTAATTACTCAAGCTGCCCCACAACAGTGCAGGGAAGTGTCTTGAAGAAAAAAGTAAAGGATATGTGTGGAGGGCGAGCTCATGCTGTCGGACGAAGTTCTGCAACCGTCTTTCTCAGTTTAAACAACCTCCCACTCCTTCTCCCAGGCACTTGCCAACTTCTATAATTTAAAGCAACTGCGATCCTTCCCATAATACTCACATTTCAAAGAGTTTACTATATACACTCGTTAGGAATGAGGAGGAGTGGACAAGGTTCTTCTGCAAACCCCAGACGGAGGCAGATGCGAACAATGGTCTCAGGTATCTGGAGGATTTGCCGTCTCTTTGCAGCCATCGCTGTGTGCACTGCGTGCATTTGAGTCCCTGAAGCCTTTGCGAGTAGTATCTAGAGATTGACGGGCATCATTTCCTGAAGCACTCAGGGACGTTTATCCAGCAAGTTAGGAAAGGGGCTAAACCAGCGGGATTGTGGCAACAGGGTTGTTTCTCTGTGATTTCACCGTAATTTATCACCAATGTTTTCATGAAACAGGAAAATACTTAAGATGATGTTACTTACATTAGTCTTGTTTAAGCATTAGTCCACATGTGTGTTATAAATTTAGGAAGGACACATTCTTTGTAAATTATATCTATGTAATTGAATAAATCTTCTGATATTTTAGCCTATAATCAGAATGAATCTTCTGGCATTTTAGTTGGTGACTGTATTTTATATTTTACTAAGCAGTTCTTCCCACTGTCAACACACACACACACACACACACACGCACACACACACGAATTAAAATTATTAAAGTTATTTGAAAATAACTTTAATATTTTAAAATTAAGTTTCAAAATATTAAAATTATTTAAATTAAAGTTTAAAATTAAAACTTTTAAAGCATGGTTTAAGTATTGATTTTAAAAGTATTTTATGGTTTATATCAAAACAGGTCTTGCTTACTGCCTGCTAAGTAACCTGCGCCTCAGTAAATACTAACTGAGCAATGCTTATGTTTATAGCAACTAACAGTTTGTGTCAATTTTGATTTCCCCTTCAAAATGATCAATATTTCATAATTGGGGTAGGAATCAACATATGATAATGTATGACTTTGACAAACTTAATGACTATTTGTGCAATAAAACTCCATCAATGAATAGAAAGCATCAGTTAGACCAATAGACCATTCAAGAATGAACAGAAACATCCATGTGGACACATTCCATTAAGAAAGTTCACTGCACAGAATTATGCAAACCAGTTCAGGGGTAGAACCTCATTATTTCAAAAGCTATCAATCCTTTCCTTGTGTTTTAGAGTCCTGTCAAGTAACTATTACACAATAGGTAGTATTTAAAATATTTTGTAGTCTATAAATAATAAGTACAAACAGAAATGACCTAGGCCTACAGAGAAATGAACAGGCTTTAAGTTTTCTATACAAGAATCAGAGGAATAATGTGGCCTCCTTTGCTTGTGGTTCTGCTGGGGAGTGATCTCCAGGCAGAACACAGTATGGAGAAATGCACTCACATGCTGCATCCACACTCCCTGTAATCCTGAATGTGTTGCTTTACTTTAAAAAAAAAAAATGAAATTTGGAAAGTATAAGTACCAATGTGTCAAACAGTGGTTTTTGTACATTTGCATACCATCAAGTATTTGTTTGGTAAGTGCTAACCAGGTACCTTTCTATGCATTAAAGATTTAGTAAGTCATCTTATGATGTTTTCCACAGAAGCTAGCACGAGAATCCTGACCAGTGCCAGAGTAGGTGATAGACGTGGATGCTGCTCTATCAAAACTCTTAGCTTAGGGGCATTAGGTGGCAATAGATGAGTGTGACAGACTGGATACAGGTCTCAAAAGCCAACAGTCCATGGCTTGAAGTGGGAAACCTTTGGTGACCTGGATAAGAGCAGTAACTTGGAAGGCAATGTGTGGTAAATAACTTTTTAGCTCTAGGGAAAGGGATGGGAGAAGATGCATTATGTGACTGGCCACTGCTAGGTGCAGCTGGCAAGGTGTTTTGAGAATGAGACCAGGCCAGGGAAAAATGGTCAAGATATAAACTCAAATGAAAGGAGAAAGGGAATCCAGGGAGGGAACACCCATTTTATGGTTTGAAGGAGCCTACCAATATCTTGACGGTCTAAAATGCCTATGTTACAAATTATATTGCTGGAACTTCTGTAAGCCCATATTCAGAATGTCTTTCTAGTCTGAAAACAACTTCTTCTGCTGGGTGTGGTGGTGCACGCCTTTAATCCCAGCCCTTGGGAGGCAGAGGCAGGCAGATTTCTGAGTTCAAGGCCAGCCTGGTCTACAGAGTGAGTTCCAGGACAGCCAGGGCTATACAGAGAAAGCCTTTCTCTTAAAAAAAAAACAAAAAACAAACAAAAAAACAAAACAAAACAAAAAAAACCCTTCTTTTTCTATAGGCTGGATATGAATGCAGGCTTATGTGAAGGCACACTCTTCAGTACTTACCTCTCTGGCCAAGAAAAACGCTGCCATTTGGGAGTGTTACCAAAAGGAAGTGGTGTCAGCAGCAGAAAGCAATGCAGAGAACAATGGGCATATGGATTTCCTTGAGGGGAGGTCCAAGGCTCTCTTTTGTCCATGAAGAGGCAGGTCCTTTACTATCTGGCTGATCAGACTAGGTTATCAATAACTGTTGCCTATGACCCTTTTGTGAGTGAGAATTTATGGTTACACTATTGCTGCTGTACCTTTTGTAGGTGTGTGTGTGTGTGTGTGTGTGTGTGTGTGTGTGTGTGTAAGAGAGAGAGAAAGAGAGAGAAAGAAAGAGAGAGAGAGAGAGAGAGAGAGAGAGAGAGAAAGAGGCAGAGACAGAGACAGAGACAATTTTGTCTGTAGACTTCTTTTTAAGTTTCCAGATTGGTCACAGATCTAGTACCAAGCCAGGCTTCAATTTGTATAGACTGTATGGTTCCCCCAATCCATCCAACCTCTTGAATGCTGCCTAACAGTTTCTCCAGGGCAAGTGAAGAGCACCTTTGTAGGGTACGCGTTCCCCTTAGCAGTTATCTCTGGGGTGAGTGAAGAGAACCTTCGTAGGACATGCATTTCCCTTAGCCTGATGGTTGGGCAGATATTTGAGATAAGTTCTGGTTCCATCTGAAAGCTTTTCTAAAACACAGCAGGTTGTTTTTACTCAGAAAGAACGTCTGCCCTTCTCTGAATGTGATTATAATGTTCAGACATTTTTCATGTATTAAGCTTTCAGCTCTCATGGTTAACTTTGATTGCCCTCAGCTCGAATGCTGCAGCCAGCCAAGTTTCCAATTATATCTTGAAACCCAGGTGGCTTCACCGGGATTTTCTAATAAATCTCTGCCAGGTTCTATCAATTATACAAGGACATGAAGAAAGAGGCTAGGAGGAGGTACACACCTTGTCAAGAAATCCCAACTTCCCTTGGGAAGACATTGTTAAGTTTGGAGATCGGAGATGAACTACATGATCTGTGTTTAGAATAGTAGAGAAAGAGAGAAAGATGAGTTCCATTGTTGAAGGAAGGCACTCAGGAGGTGCAGCCTCTCCTCCATAACCAATTATACACAGATGATGATATAATGCTTGCTGCTCTTGGCCACTGAAGACATGGAAGGACCAAAGTCATTTCTGAGGTTTGTAGACTCTCCCTCTCCCATCGTGGATTTTAATCTTGGTGCTGTGGTTTGAATCTGGAATGACCCCCACAGACTCATTTATTAATTTTGTCCTCACAATAGCATTATAGGTGGTGGCTGGACCTTTAAGGGGTGGAGCCTCATGTCAGAGTTTTATGTTTCAGATATGTATTTGGCATGTTACCTCAAGGGAATTGTAGGATCCAGAAGTCCTTCTCTCATGTCACTTCTTAGCTATGAAATGGAGCCTCCCCCAACATTCTGTCAATCAGGCATAGCATAAAATTTCTCAAACTATAACTCAAAATAACCTATTCTCTTTGTAAGTTTACTAACTCGGGTATTTGGTTACAGTAATGGAAAACTGACTGGCAGAGAACTAATATGAAGGTGCCATTTTCACTATCTTGGTGATCAAGCTTATTGTAGAGTCAAAACTATAGAGCATGACTAGAAAACATTGGCTGGAGGCTGCAAGACTAGAGATCTGGAAGAAATATTGAGGATATTCTAATTTATCCCTTCACTATTCTCATCATCTTCTTCACTATTGGTCATTAGCAAAGGCTTGGCAGGTGTCCACATTATTTCTACTTAGCCTTTCTCAAGGGAAGGGGAACACGATGTCACAAAGCCTCAGAACATCTCTGAGCAACATCAAATATGCCTGCCCCTTTCTCCACAAATACATGGCTTTCAAACACTCAAAAGTAACTCTTTGCTTTCTTTCCTACCAAGTACATTTTTCCTCAATTCCAGTAAGTCTGGATTTTGCATCTGCTCTTCAAGAGACATGATTTCAATTAGGCTGGCAACATGGTTGGCTGCCCTCCAGTGAGTCAATATCTAATTAATGGCTAAATGCCTCTTGTGGAGTGTGGTAAGGTGACCAAAGAGTCAACATTTGAGCTACAGTTCAAGTCTGCTATCACCCTTGAGAAGGCACCTTCTTACCCTTGGCCTCTGGGGATGTGATCATGTGGATTTATCACTCTGAGACATCCACATGCAGAATCACTTTCCAGTCAATTATTTGTGATTTAGAATAGATAGGATCAATTCACCCTCTGTGTGGCATGGTTCTTCTCTGGCATCTATTTGAACTCACTTCCTGGAAATAATTCAATCCCTCAGGTTTAACATTCAAGCCTAAACTATCTTCCCTTAAATGGAGTCTTCCAGAATGGCACTGATGTGTCATTATTAACAGTCTTCCCAGGTGCTTAAGACTTTAAACATACATTATTGGTTTTGTTTCCTTTTTATCAAAATATTGCACCACCAAATCTTGCCTGTCCTTCCTTTGCTGTATTTCTAAAGCTAGTATCCTTCTGGGACTTGCATTATTATAATTTTTATTCTCCCAGTGTTTCCTTGGGCTATTGTCTATTAATCCAAACTTTGCAATGCTTCATGATAAGGGATATATGGTAAAATAAATACAGGAATTTCCAAGGAGCATACATCAATTAACTATCCCTAACATTAACTTCTTCAAAAACCTAGTCACTGAAAATGTTAGCTATGGATTATTCTTCATAAATCTGCAAATTGTCTGAGCTGTTCTGATGATTTTGTCCATCACAGCTTAGTCAATTCTTCTGGGATTTGATGAGCTCCAATTACTTTTTGGCTGGAACTGAATTTACAATGTTGTGGCAACTGACTCTGCCTCATCTGTTTCCTCCATCAGACAATTATATGCACCCCCAGGCAACTGTATAAGCCTGAGAAGATTTCTAGGTAGAAACAAACAAATGTCTCTTTATAAGATTGCTGATGACTGATTGGTTCATACCACTCTCCTGCTCAGAGTCAATGTAAAAAGGACATAAACATGGTCTATGAGTCTGTTTTGTTGTTGTTGCAGTAATGCAGTGAATAAGGTTGGGTGCTTTACAAATAGATTTATCTGGTTTGTGATTCTTGTGACTTGATGGCATATGGCATACTAGTATCTTTTCCTTCATATAGCATTGTAGATAATCAAAAGGGGGCAGGTAAATGCAAAAGGGATCAATTATGTGGGATGGGCTTGATTTCCAATAAATCATTCACATGAGACGTAACTGGGATCTCATGGGAATTACTCACTTCTTCCCAGCTAGTGGTATCAATGAGATAGTGAGTCATCTATTAGTTCTTCCACTAGGCTCTACCTCTTAAAGGTTCAAGTACCTGTAGCATTATCACACTGGAAACAAGATTGCAGCACATGGTCCTTTGCTGGGGACACATTCAAACCATGGGACACAAATACAGGAGGGATGCATTCAATCTACTTATAGGTAAAATGCTCCAAATTTTTCAATAAACCCTTGATAGAATACAGAAACTCTCCATGATGGAAAGACCATGAAGAGCACATTCAGGAAGAGGGTTGCTATAGGAAGAGGGAGGGCAGCTCTGTGTCTCTTCTCACAGCTCTTCTTCAGCTCATTGAAAGGAAGCTATGCTACCTACGATCTTCTCTTCACATTATCATCTTGATCTTGTCCAGTTGTCCTTTAACAGAGGAGGATTGTAAGTGGATCACAATGGGGGACCCATAGTTCTTCTGGAGGAATTCTCCTTCTCTATGGGCATGCGAGGGAACTGTGTATCTTTCATGGGATGAGATGCTCCTCTTGTCATGTTTATTCCAGAAGAGGTGGGTTTTGAACTTTAGATTTTCTTATAGGTACAAAAAGCCATCTTTACAGAGGAGGACCCCCATCATCCTTTCATTCTGTTTTATATCTCTGGTGTTCCTAGTTTATTAAGAAACTAGGCTTGGTATCTTTACACATTTTGGAATGGGTAATAGGGACAGAAAATGCTTACTTCTAAAAAATCCACAGGTCCTGTGCTTCAACTCTGTTTCCAGAGCAGCTCTTCTCTCCAGCCCAGAGGTGGTATGAATGGGCACCATCTCAGCCAGTAATAAAAGCCTGCCTTTGCTTCTTTCTTTGATACTAACTTTCGCTTGCATAGCTCTCTTGGCAGAATAAACAATTGCTTACAAGAACACTCCATTCTTTCAAGCTTCAGTCATTTATCTCTTGTAGAGGGTACTTGGTACTTCCTGCTTCATGTCATAGCTCTCTCTCTCTCTCTCTCTCTGTGTGTGTGTGTGTGTGTGTGTGTTTTTCAGTGCTAAAGCATGTGTTTTTCAACACACTAGGGTCATGTCTTAAACTTTCTTATAGCTTTCTAATATTTATGATGCCTCACATAATATCTAGAATTTATTTATTATGTGCAACCCCCTAAAAGGAGAGTGTTTGGGAGGTTGTGCTGTAAAAAAAAGTGTGGTCAAACTTAGGAAGCAGAGTTTAGGTATGAGAGAACATTTTTATATGTTTTTCAAACAATTTCTAAGTGCTACCAGATATGATGTTTGGGGCAGGATGTTAGTGGGTTATGAATACTGACAAGGAAAGAGATAGATGATGAGAAAATGAGATGCTTGTGCTCTGATGCCAGAATGAAGGCGGAAATGGGAAGTAAGCCAAGAAAACATTTTTTTCTTGGATTTAGTTTTAGGGATGGACAGGATCTTTGGCTCAACTCTTATTTTGCCTTCACGAACAAAATTATTCCTGGTTATGAAGTGTGAATCTTTGAGCTCATAAGGAGCCAAGACATAAGGTTATATAAACCTGTGAGTGGATAAATGTCCAAATTTGTTTTGGAATAAGCCAAAACTTGACATAATACATTTTCATTGATAACAGTGGTTCTTTAACTTTACATCATACTCTGTGGTGTGAGCTTGATTCTTTAATCCAAAGCCTTAGACTGCATTTGGAAGAAAAACTAGCACTCCCAAAACATGAGGTATACAATAATGTATAATTTTGAATGTTATCAAAACTTACAATAATGGTACCATGGATGTAGGGAAGCCTTCTTGGGTAACGTCCACTCCTGGGACGTGTTGACATAAAGTCAGCCTCCAGCACTGATGAGAGGTGTAGCTTTCTGGAAGGTTTTGTGAGGAGGTGGAGGTTGTGAACACCACATGGAGCTCTGGGAAGGATATGGATTGTGTCTCAGTTGTGTGTCTATGCACCGGGAGCTTTGTCCCCAGACTGATGATGGCATTTGGAGGGGAACAGAAAGGTAAGAGATTGAGGCTTTCAGAACTCCTTGGCTCAACAAAAGTTGATCCACAAAAGGGATTAAGGGCTGCTTTGGCTCAACAGAAAATAGATTTAAAAAGTTTTATAAGTTTTAACTTCTTTGTGTTTCTCAAAAGAGGTTTGTTTGTTTATACATATACTAGCTAGCAATATGATTTGCTATGATGACTTATATTTTATCTCAAACTCTGCTTTTGAAGCCTTAATTCTCCATGGGAGAGAATTTAGAGATAGGAGCTCTGTGAGATAATTAGGTTTAGATGAGGCCTAAGAGTAGGCCTTTGAGTAGGATTATTACCCTCATAGGAAGAAGTTCTTCATATCAAAACCATAACATTACCCCCAAACAATTGAAAGAATATGTATTTAAGAAGTTAATTAAAGATGTTATTAGCAGCTCAATTGATAATGGAAGAATCTGGAAACAAATATATCCATCCACAACATGCTCTATTATATATATCTTAACTATTCAGCTAGAACACTGCCAACAGCCCAAATTCAGTAATGAGAGAATGAATAAACAAATTGTCACAAATCTCTGCAATTAATACTATTCAAAACAAAAGTCAGATAACTGCCACGTGTTACACAGATAAATGCAAACAGTAAGAAGACAGATCCAAACGAGAATATGCTGGAATGATTCAATTACGTGAAGTTCTAGGAAGGGCTGGTCAGTCTTACATAGTAGATCAGGGATTGAATGGACTAGGGGTAGGGGAGGAGCTGGAACCTTGGAGCCTCCAGGAAAAGTGTAGAGCCCCTGGCACATTCTATATTTTGATTGTTGTTAGGGTACAATGATAGAGAGTTGTCACAACTCTGAAGTATCCAGGAGACAGGTTTGTCTTTTGTTATAATGTGTGGTAGTTTGAATATGCTTGGCCCAGTGGTGGGAGACTTCCTGGCCTGGAATGAGCTTGAAGTGGGACCCAGCATCAGACTTTGCTTTAAAGACTGATGAACTCTGGCCTTCTGGATTTCTAACTATATTGGATGCTTGCTGATAACTTCTAAAGATTCTAAAACCTTTCTTGCTTATTCTATGGGGAAAAATGCTAGCTTCTTGTCTCTTAAACTCTGTGCTTTATTAAGCTTTATAACACTCTGTGCTTTATTTAACTCTTTATGCTTAAATAAGCATTAAGGAAACAACTCTTTCTTACTGTTCTGTGCTGAGAACTTACTGTTCTATGCTTCATAATGCACTAAACCCTTAACTCTTTCTTAATTCTGTATTATTTGTGCTATAAACACATACTGTTTAACAGCAGGGAGTTAAGTGAAAGGATTTATTGCTAGTGCTCCTTTCTCTGGTGAATCAGACAGAAGCATCTCTGGCTAAGCTCATTAACTCTTTGTTAACCAAAAAGGAAGGAAAGGAAAAGAATGAAGATGCTTTATAGAGTCAAATATTCACAGACACATTTACATTCAAACATTCATATGCTCATACCCTGGCCAGGTCCGACCATCTGTCACAATCAACTCCACACATATCCATGCATGCTTACATATATACACTATACCTATGCACACACTTTAAACAAACAGACATACACATTTGGATGGATGGATGGATGGATGGATGGATGGATGGATGGATGGATAGGGCAAAGCTCCCCAAGCCAAATGATACCACCAACAACCTTATTTCCTTTCTGTGGTCTTGTATACCTTCTTAGACAAAAAGCTTTCTAGAAAATTACTTCAGAGATAAAATGTTCATAGAATGGGAGTTACGGAGGGATGTTGATATTAAGTTCAAAGCCGTGTTTCATTCTAATATGCTCATTATAAGATCAAAGCAACAGTTTTTACATGGCCTCTCCTTATCATAATGTACATTTGTGACTTTATCCTTGGACCTAAATGTTTTTCCTTGAACTCAAAATTGTCCCAAGACTATTTTTCTTTTTAGTGTTATTGTGAAAGCCCATTGTATTTCTTATTATGCAGCCTTTACTTATTATTCTGAAGAGTGGGCGCATACTATTCTTGGTTAATTTTTATTACATCGATCTAGCAACTAAGACTATTTCCAAAAACATTCTTCCTAAAATTATTTGAATCAAGTCAGGAATTCTATAGAATCATTTTGTCTGTATAGCATCACTACAAGTTAGTACATCTTCTCAGGTCTATAGAAATTTGCTCAAAAGGGTGGGTCAATAATACTTAGTGATTGTGATATATTTAATAATAATAAGGAAAGAACATTAAAAACAGGAATCTTTCCTCAGATTTAATCTTCTTGGCCTTGCCAAGAGAAGCAAATTCAATGTAGATTTTAGTCTATGGCAGAACTATCTCAGGAAGATCACCTGCTAATTTTTAGCTTCTCCTAGAGGGCTCTTGGCAGCCCAGGGAGTGGCACTGTTAGCAATGCTTGGCCCTGAGATTGGCACTATTACGAAGTGTGACCTTGTTGGAGTAGGCATGGCCTTGTTGCAGAAAGTGTGTGACTGTGGGAGTGGGCTTTGAGACCTTCCTCCCTAGCCATGTGAGAGACCGTCTTCACCCATTTGCCTTTAGAACAAGATGTAGAACTCTTAGCTCCTCCAGCATCACAACTGCTTGAATGCTGCCATACTTCCTGCCATGATGATAACGGACTGAACTTTGAACCTATAAACCAGCTCCAAATAAATGTTGTCCTTTATAAGAGTTGCCTTGGTCATGGTGTCTCTTCACAACAATGGAAAGCCTAACTAGCACATAATGTGAAATAACATTGATTTAAAATGATTTTTCTCTCAAAAATAAGTTCTGTAATTATCTTGAGAATTTGGATTCTTTCATTCAGCTTACGTATGCTCTTGAAAACAATGCATGCTGCAATAGTTGGCAAATATCAGACTTGATTGATTTTGAAGCATCAATTGAGATGAGTTCAGTTCAATTGCATGCAAATATGTTTCTGATAAATGCTAAAAGTCTTAAAATGGACCGAAATTTGATAGTTGTTATAAATTATTGCTTGTAAGATGATCTTATTTTTACATAGTTATTTTAATTTTTTTTAAAATCTAGGAGCAGTGTTTTAAATAAACAATTATAAAGTTGTGTTGGCTGTAATCACTTGGTCCCCAGGAAAGTTTCTGGACTCACCTTTACTTCCTCCTCCTTACGGCATCCATCGTCCTGAATTTAAATGTCACATAACAGTCCAAGTTTAGCCTAGAAGTTGCAAAGCACCAACTTCAGTCAGGATTGGTCATTAAATTACCCCCAGGCTAAACTCCCAGTGTAATTCAGAGAGTGGAGACTGGCATCTGGTGGCCAGATGCTCACACTCAAAAAAAAATTTTTTTTGAAAAGCTTTCCAGATGAAATGAAGTATGCAGGTGGCATCACTTAGCTTGATGATTTGTCTTGCCTTCAGGAATGGGGTCCCCGAGAATTTTCCATTTGAGCTGTTAAATTGTCCAAGAGAAAGTGGCTCATCAGAGACTCAGATCCGGCCCAGTGTCTAAGTCCTGTGGCTTGGATGGGCTCACACCATTACCAAACCCAACTGGCCTCCAGGCATGAGGTGGGACTCCGCAAAAAGTTGGCAGTGTGGAATTCCTCCAGGCTAGCTCTTCTTGGCCCATTCTGAGGCCACCTGCTTTCCCAGCTTTTGCTTAGTGAGCCAACAGCAGAGCCTGGGGCCATAAGAGAGAATTTAAGATTATGTCTTCAAAATGGCTTGTAGGTATCTGGTCTCTCCTTTCCTGAGGTCATCCTTCTGACGTCTTGATGTTTGTAGGCTAACATCCTTGAGTAGAAGCATCCAAAAGTTACTTTCTCCAGTTGAGGCTTCCCAAAGCCAAGTTCAGTGTTGGTTTGTGATGTTCTCTATGACGGTGGTGGTGAAGTCTAGAATCTGTGTTTCTTGCCATTGAAAATGTCCATATCACTCCCAGGATTAGATTGAGTCATTTCGGAGGAAAGGCCCTTGATCTAAGACTATCTCCCTAAAAGTGATTTAAACGTCACCTGGGTCATATTTGGGGTGCAAATTGCAAAGAGCTCTGCAGAGATTTCCTAAACCTACAGAACACATACTGTCACCCTGTGCTGCCAGCTTCCAGGTCCTGAGCTGCGTTCTGACTGCTGATGTGCCTCTCTAGCAGAGAGAGCAGTTTCTCTGGTCTCAGCCACCAAAGAGCAAGCCTGTCACTCTGCAGCAGAGAGATTCTCCCCTTGAATAATTACTGAACAAATTAATAAATCATTCTATTACCCTCCTGCACTTCAGCAAAAATGTACTTAGTGACAGAGTTGCTTTTCTAATCATCTACTCCAGACTGGTCAGAAATACTTAGGCAGAGCATTTAACAGAAAGAGGAGGAAGTATGTTTGCTTTTAACCAGAAGTTGGAGTTTGAATATTAATTTGGGGGGGTTGTTTGGTTGTATTGTTTTTGCTGCTTGTACATTTTCTGTCTAACAGCTGCACCCTTTACTACCGCTAATCTGGAGAATTTAAAATGAGACAAAGTACACAGAAGTGGAAAAAACATCAATGAAATTATTCTCAATGATATTCTGTTATACTTATAGACTGGAGCCTAGCAAAAATCATTGTCAGAGAGGCTTCATCCAGCAAATGATAGAGCAGATGCAGGAAAGCATTAGGTGGAGCACAGGGGACCCCATGGAAGAGAGAGAGGGAAGATTGTAGGAGCCAGAGAGGTCAAGGGTACCACGAAAACATAGCAATCAATTAACCAGGACTCACAGAGGCTCACAGAGACTGAACCAACAACAGGGAGCCTGTACGGTCTGACCTAGCATCTCTGCATAAATATTATGATTACATAGCTTGGTCTTCTTGTGAGACTCCTAACAGGAGGAATGGAGACGGACTCTGACTCTTTTGCCTGCTTTTGGGACTCTTTCCTCCAACTGGGTTGCCTCGTCCATCCTTGATATGAGGGTATGTGCCTAATCTTATTGTAACTTGTTATGCCATGTTTGGTGGGTATATCTTGGAGGCCTGTTCCTTTCTGAAGTGAAATAGAGGAGCAGTGTCAGGGGGAGAGGAATAGTGGGTAGGTGGGTGGGTAGGAGGCTGGGAGGATAGGCGGGAGTGAAAACTGTGGTAAGGATGTAATGATGAGAGAAAAAGAAATAAACAAGTGAGCTCTGTGTCTCATGTCTTGTGTTATACTTACTGTGTGCAAATCCACAATCACAAATACTGTAAAAAAATGTGCTTAATGGAACCACTGGTATGGTGCAAAGAATTTGCCATTGGCAGTGATGGCTAATCTTGAATGATGGCTTGATAGGATTTAGAATTACCACAGAAAGAAGCCTCTAGACACATCTTTGAGGGAATTTTTTTTTTAGATTAGGTTATCTGAAGTGGGGAGATCCACTTAAATGTAGGCAAGCCCTTTCCATGGACTGGAGTCCTGGGATGTAGAGAAGAAGAGAACCAGCTGGACACCAGCATTCATCCCTCTGTACTTCCTGACTATGGATGCAAAGTGAGGAGGCACCCCAAGCTCCTAACATCTTGACTTCCCTGGGACAGCACCCTCCAAATATGAAGCAAAGTAAAACCTTCCTTCTGTAAGTTACCTTTTTAATGTATTTTGTCATGGCAACTAGTAAATTGCTTTTGTACAGTAGTCTTCTGGAACCCCAAATGTACACAGCTTTAATCATAGGAGGTGTATGTCTTACACTGTGACACAGCCAACTTCTGAAGGTGATTGATCTGGGGTGAGGATGATCTCATCATGTAAGTCCTTAAAGATAGAGAGCTTCCTCCAGGTGGCGGCAGTACTCAGCAGAGACCGGAAGCAGATGAAAGTTTTCAGCAGTCTGTTAAATATGCGTTGTCATTTTTGTGAATGGAGGCAGCATAGTGAAAGGGAGTGCAGGCAACCTTCAGGAGCAAAGAGCAAGTCAGCTTACAATAGATGAAGAAAGAAAGATCTCATTTCAACAATGTCAGCGAAAGGAAGCTGAGCAGACAGCCACACTGGTGAGCTTGAAATGCCTTCTTCTACCAAGGCTTCAAACAGGAGTCCAACTGGTTTTCTACCATATCAGAGTTGTTAGATTCTGAGTCTAGACTCCAGCTGTCTCTCAACTTATCCTGCCTCCAATTCTTACCTACAGAGGTGTGAGCTCAGGACTTAGTTTGATTTGAATGTTTATGATAATTTGTTTCACAGATTTAGAAAAATGAGTTCACTGCAAATTCCCACTAGGATGACTCCCACTTAACAGCTGTAGATGGAATCTGGGGCCTTTACTTTCTAATAAAACCCCCAAATAAGTCAGTGTTGCTCGCCAAGGATTACATTTTCTGTAGTAAGACCAAGCCTGTGCATTGTAAGAAGATTGGTTGCTATGACTTAAGTCTTGGTCCAGAGGATGGGAATCTGGGGATGTGATGGAACCTTTAAGAGGCAGAATGTAGTATGAGTGTGGGGTTGGGTGGGGAGGGTCCTGAGATCATTAGAGGAAAATCCTCAACAGGAATGGTGGTCCCTGGTCTCCTTCCTTTTATTTTTCTCTTGCTTCCTGAGTCACAAGGTGAGTTGTTTTGTTCGGTCCCCATAGCTTTCTCCCCACGGTATCCTATCTTGCCATCATTCCAAAAGAATAGAACCATGGGATCCTAGAGTGGAATCTCCAAGGCTCCACTCAAGTATTTTGTTAGTGTGATGAAAGCCAATTAATACATCAATTTCTTTCCCCCACACCAATCCCCAGTCAATGATACTGCATTTAGGAAACAAGGGAACTCTCTTTAGCCATGCTTACCCTAAGAGTGTGTGTGTGTGTGTGTGTGTGTGTGTGTTTATTACTTTAACAGAAGATTCTGTCTATCCATAGCATACTGGGCAAGAATGCTGAAGACAACTTCAGTGCCCTTCATTGGGACAAGACACTCAGTTTCATACACACTAAGAGGTGTATGAAGACTTTACTCAAAGGTTTATATAAGCTCCCTATACCAATGAACCTTGTGAGTAGCCTATACTCCATCAGTTAAAGGCCTTGATTGGAGAAGCAGATCTCCCCGAGAAAGAAGGAAGTTTGTCTCAGGATTTACTACAGATGTCTTGCTCAAGCTGATTGTCCACAGTCCTGCTAAACAAAATTTGAGCTTGTTTGTCCAAAAGTATGTGAACTAATCTCTTAAAATGAGTATTTGATAGTATCTTTCTCCTCACCTCACTCCATTTGTTTGGTTGTTTCTCTGCAGAACTCTGACAGGAACACAATGGTGGAAAGGAAATGTAGGCTGAGTTACCTGGAATGATTAAGACCAGAAGGTGTCTTGGCTATGGAATATTTGTATATCTATAATAAAATAACTTGGAATGAACTCTACATTTAGACATATTGTATTATACACCTTGTGTAGGCACTCGAAAGTACTTTTATACAACACTGTGTGTATGTGTGTGTATTTGTGTGTTTATACACCTAGTACATGTAGAGGCTGGAGGCGGAGGATGTCAGGTATCCTGCCTTATTATTTTATACTCTATTTTCTGAAAACGGGGTCCCTTACTGAACCCAGAGCTGACTATTTTGGCTAGACTGGCTAGGAGCAAGGTCCAACTATCATGACTCTAGCTGCTCCAGTCTCCAGCACAGGGGTTGAAGTTCTGCATTTGGCTCTCCTGGACCTTTTTACATGGATTCCTGGGATGCACATTCAGGTTTCCCGCTTGCACAATACGCCTTTCTTACCCATACTGTCATCTCTCCAGCTCCTATTCCACAGTTTGACCTTTGTTTTGAGTGTGGTCTGTCACATGAGGTCAGGTTAGGTGTGGAATTTCCCACTTGAAGCATCACGACTGTGTCAAAAAATGTCCAGCTTTTGAGCATCTTTGCTTTTGGATACTTGGATTGTGGCTGTTCCTCTTGTGGTAATAAATGCTCATCTTATAGTTTAGTTAGTGTTTATTCTCCTGTGTGATTATAATGAGCTGGCAATGTGTTGCATTCCTCCATGTGCGTTGTATGTATATATTCATGTGGGCATGTGAATATGTGTGGCTGTACGAGGACATGGTTGCAGATATATGTGGAGTCTAGAGATTGACACAGGTATCTTCCTGTATTATTCTCCTGCTTATTTATTTGGACAAGGTTTATCATTGATCCTGGCAAGAACACTTAGCTAGGCTGACTGACCAGTAAGGTCAGAGGATTGATCTGTTTCCTCCACTACCATGCTGGAGTTCCAGATGAACTTCTAGTCCAACTTTCCCTTGGGTTCTGCAGGCCTGAGCTCAGGTCCACATGCTTTCAAAGTCAGCACTCCACCCACTGAATTATCTACCTTGCCCTGATGTCCTTTATTCCTTTTCTTACTTTGAAGATTTATTTTTGATGTGTACAAACATGTGCCTGCATGGACATATGAACATCCAAGTTGCCCAGAAAAGGGTGTCAGATCCCTTGGAACTGTAGTTACAGTTAATTGTGAGCCAGCATGTGAGTGTTTTGGAAAAACAGCAAGAGCTCATAACTGCTGCAGGATTCCTCAAGTTCCTCCCATCAGAAGAGTATGTGATAGCAGGGTTTCATCAGGTTTCAGTAACTACAGATGGCTGAGAGAATTATCTTTGATTCAGCAGCCAAATGAGGGATCATTTTGTAACCTGCAGGGGATTGCTGGAGAAGGTAGGCAGGAGGGAAGTGCTCTTCCTGAAATATTGCCATGCAGTATGGTAATGATGATGTTGGTCTGCCTTTGAAGTCACCATTGCTCACTGTCCACACATGCCTTCCAGTGGGCTTGTCAACAGCTTACAGAGCAAAGAGACCAAGGATTGCTTGGTGGTCTGGATGAAGATGGAGCAATCATTTCACTGTGCAAATGTCCAGTTGAAGAGCAGCAGAAAATCTATGCATTAGTTTAGTTTTTGCAGAATAAGAATAATTTTATTTCCACCTTTCCATCTAAATTTCATGACTAAAATGTGGCTGTCTTCATTGACACATGAGTATGTGGGAGTACTTAGACTTTGAGCTTCTCTGTGCAAGTTTAGTCAGCAAGACAGACATAGAACCTAGTTTTGTCTGGCCTTGGGAATGGCCTCTTTTTCTTTGCCACAGCCATCTGGCCAGGCTATCAGTGTGTTCTAGGGTGTTGCCAAAATCACTAGAATGCGTAGGTATCAGAAACTTTTCTTTGATCTTCTTTTCTGAGACAGGGGAGAGATACAGTGATTGGTCAGAAAGTTGTAGGACAGTGAGAGTGTCTTCAAATGCATCTGATCAGACGAAGAAAGAGGGGTGGATTTGGCAAGGAAGATAGAGACTGGTAAGCACATTGTAAAGGAGATGTTGTTAGTGTTTTGAAAATTAGGTCAGTTATGTTAAGACTATGCATTTTTAATACAGATCAAAGAAGAATTTTTATAATGAAATGATTCTCTTGATGATGAGTTATATTAACATACCTAGGACAAGATCAAACTATAATGTTTGGGACAGGAGAAAGAACAGTAAGATAGGTGAGCTTGCTTGCTTGCTGTGTACAGATTGGTGGAAAGTCAATACCAGGCTAGAGAACTGGTGGCCAAACAAAGCACTGGTAAGTCAAGGATAGTAGTTCATTCGCCTAATTTTAGGACAAAGCAGTGATGTATTCCCTCATCAGAAGACAGTGACTGAAGTTCCCCATATATAGGGAAGTTGTAAGCTAGAGTCTGGCTGAAAGAAGCTAAGCCCACAATACTCTATGGATATTCATTGCTATAAAAGTTTGCTCAATGCATGGTGGGATGGAGGGATTGAAGTGGACTGAGCTTTTGCTCCAAAGAGAGAATTGGAAAGTTTTGCTCTTCATAAGTAATGTCATTCCCATAGCATAGCATTGTTGACTGGATTTTAGTAAGTGGGTTCTCAACTTGTTTTGTTCCCCCTCTGAAAATAGCATTCTTCCATTTGCCTGGAGTCATATGGATGATGATTAAAGAGAGGAAGACTGTAAGTGTTGATGAGTGGAGTGGGGTGCTGATCCAAGAGGGAAGAAGGCTCCACTTCTATATCTGCCAGGAGAAATCCCATCTTCATTAATCAGGAGGCCACTGTATGCCAGATGCTGTTCTAGGAGCTGGAGATTTGGCAGGGTTCATAAACTTCCTGGACTTGCCTGCCTAGGGTGGTAGAGAGGGAAGCTGGGAGAAGGCAGCCTGTATGTTGAACGTGTGAGCTCACACAGTCTGTTTACACACTAGAGAGAGCAGTCTGTTAAACTCAGAGTTGACCAGAAGTTTGGGATTCTTTGCTTGGCTCACCCTCACGTCGCTGATAAATCAGGAACCCTTTTGAACTGTTCAACCAGGATGGTTAGTCATGTATTCCTTTTTTTTTTTTGGCTAGTTACCACCCATGCACTTTAGAGAAGGCTCTATTCTAGGCAGTAGATGCACTGAGACAAGAAGTAAGAAAGGTTCTGCTCTTCCTCCTCTCCCTCCAGAGAATATTCCAGAGGATAGAGCAGAAAAGCTAGAAAAAAGTGAACCAAGACCATATCCCACCAATTTTTAGACATTTCTCTTTAAAGCTCTCTATTTTGACCTGCCCAGTTATTGCCTAAGCCCAGGGAACTCTCAGAGTTTCATAATCTGGGAACTCTCCGAGTTTCATGAGAGAAGACAACATTGTGGTTGTAGGGTTAGGAGAAGATGTGATGTAGCAGTCTAAGTTCCTGAGCTGGTGGGTTCTGTGCTTTACTGCCCTTTGCCTGCTGTAAGCTAATCTTCCATAAGGTATAGTGCAAAGACAAAAACCTCTGTAACTCCAAGCAGGAGTACTCTCACTTGTGATTTGCTGACTGTGGACATTAGGGCAATCCAACGAAATACACGACACCAGTTAAGAACAGAAGATTAGCAGACAGTTTTAGTATGAGTACATCTAAAATACTGTATATAGCCTGTTTATATGGAAATGGTATTTTTTCTGTGTGTGTATGTGTGTTAGGTATTTCTATAAAATGTGGACACGTGGGTTTATGTACACACAGTGACATTTGACATGTTACTTCATGCACGAATCTTCAAGATAAGCAAAATATAAAAGCTTGAATCAAAAGGATAAATATTGCATGGAGTTTCTTTCTATTTGTTTCTCAAGATACATACATTTATAGAGGCAGAAAGTGGAACAGTGGCTTCCAAAAGCTGGAGCAGGAAGATAGGGTTATGGTTGAGAAGGCATGGAGTCTAGTAGGGATGACAAGCAGGATGACAAGCAGTTCTGGAAATTGATGGAGGTGAGTGGTGACTCGGTGACCTGTTCCACTTAAGGACACTGACCTCTTCATCCATGATATTCTATGTTATATATTCACAATAAAAATTCACATTTTGGCTTGAATTCAACACTTTTCCTATGTTTCACTTTCACATCCAAGTTAGAACAGGGGCTTTCACTGAGATTGCAGATCAGGAAGCAAAGGTGGAACTATGGTTTCTGGCCCACTTACGAGTTCTTGTGGTCTATTCAAAATCCTAAGCCTTCACCCTTATTTGTCTCTAGACTTCTAATTCAGTAGGAACATGAGATGGTGAGGTGCCTCCAGTTTTAATAAACTTCCTGAGTGCATTTCCAAGTGCAGCAAAGATTCATGAGAAGAACCTAGAAACTTCAACCAGGCTACAACTGAAATAATTAATGCATCTCTTGCAACCTCAATCTGCTCTCCCCCTGCTTTCCCCTTCCGTAAGAAACAGCTTCAGAAGTTGTAAAGACAAAAAGTTCAAAGCCATTGAAATTCAACTCAAACAAGAGAGTCAAGAGGCTTAAATAAAATATGTCGAGGTTGATTTCCTGCCCTGGCATAGACTTTATTAATCCATTTTTTTCTCTTTGTAATCTTTTAGCTTTCTTCTTGTGTACTTTGCATATTTTCTCCCTGAAGTTTTCAGTCTTTACTTTGAACTTAGCTCTTTGAGAAATTCCGCCACACACAATATTGATCTTTGTCTTACTTGTCCCTTTTATTGGGGGAAAGAATGTAATTTCCCACTAGGTGTTAATCTGTAGATTAAAGGGGATTTCAAATAGTCTTCAGGGAGATGGTTTAGAAATTCATTACTGGCAAGAAGTATGCAAACCAAACTTGTAGACTTTCAAAAGTCATTTTAAGGAAACAAGACAAAACTATGTCTACTTGCATTTCAGAACAACAGACTGTCTCATTGTTTGGCATTAAAATATACAGTGAAAGTCAGTGCTAAGGACTCCCATCCCAGTAGGGTAATCAAGTACACTGCCTACCATAGAAGATCTTTCTTTCTTTATTTTATTCAGCATTGTCTTGGGCTCTACACAAGGCTCATGAGGTCATCCTGGGAGTAAAAATTCCAGAGATACTGCTAATTCACCCATTCATCACTGCAAACGCAGGAAAGCCCATTTATTAAGAGTTTAGATGACTCTGGGAGAACAAGCCTATCATATAACTGTTGATGCTAGTCAGTGCCTGGAAAATAAATTTTTCTCTAGGGTATGTAGTGAGGGAACTGGAGAACATGTGGAGAGAGTTAGAGTGTCAATTTTGGGCACAGATTTTGTTTAAATTTTGTTCTGCCTTTATTAAGTGTAAAAGCACTTTCCTAGGTGATTTTAATAGAACTCCTAAGCCTCTTTATAAAATACTGAGGTTCTTTTCGTTGTGCTCTGTAGCTATGTCCACAAGAACAGAAAGTTGGTTGTACCCTACAATGATGCTAATTGTAAGAACATTAGTAATAATGATAGACTAATGACACATCTATTTTTCATAAGTCCTGATGTATTCTATTCTCTGTGCTGGATATCTTTTGCCAAACTTCATTATTGTTGCTGTTATTGTTGTCATTATTATTATTATTATTATTATTATTATTATTATTATTATATCTCCATACAGTTCTCATCACTTTATTACAGGTAGGAAGACCAAAGCACATTATGAGAGTTAAGTAGAGTAATTAGAATGGCAGGTTCTTGAGAGCCCAGATTTTTGTTCATATTCTGTTTTCTTTAATGCTTGGTTTTTAAATAAAACTTTTGTTCTTTCAGTGACCAGGGTAGATACCAGTCCCCACAGTAGTGTGTAGCTCGTTGTGCAAATATATGCTTCAGCATCCAGTAAAACACCTGCCTCGAATGAGATGGAAAACCATTGTGTAGACCCATCAATGTCTCCCATAAGTTTATCTCATAGAGCAATCACTGCAGGAACATCATGCCAAGCACAGAACTGAATGTTGTACATTTACCAATTCATTTAGTCCTCAGTGCAGTTCTGTGTAAGTAGTACCATGGTGTACTGGTTGGTTTTGTGTGTCAACTTGATACAAGTTAGACTCATCAGAGAGGAAAGAGCCTCAGTTGAGGAAATGCCTCCAAGAGATCTAGCTAAAAGGCATTTTCTCAATTAGTAATCAATGCGGGAGTTGGGGGGCTCAATTCATGGCGGATTCTGCTGCCCTGGGCTGATGGTCCTGGGTTCTATAAGAAAGCTAAACAAGTTATGGGAAACAAGCCAGTAAGCAGCACTCCTCCATAGCATCTGCATCAGCCTCACCTTCTAGAATAATCACTAAAATCCTTAGCATCATATTTTTCTCACTACTGTGATAAAATACTTGACAAAAAGAAACTTAGGGAGGGAAGGGTTTATTTGGACTCACAGTCTGCAGGCACAATCCATCATTATGAGGAAGGCATGTACTGGCAAGAGTGTGAGGCACCTTGTCACACTGTGTCCTTAGACAGGAAGCTGGGAGTGATGGATGCTGGTGCCTAGCTAGAGTCCTCCTTTTTTATTTGGTACCCAGCCCAAGGAAGGGTGCCACTCACATTCGGGGTGGGGCTTCCTCCTTCAGTTAAACTTCTCTAATATGCCTTCACAGATAGGCCCAGGGGCATGTTTCCTAGGTGATTCTAGATATCAGTGAAGTTGACAGTGAATGCTAACTGTCATATACAGTTATTCAAAGATCTTCACACAGCAGCCACAACCCACTAACCCTTGTCACTGGCCATTAGCTATGCTGGCTAAGTGAATAGACTTCTGACCTCCCAGTTCCCCCCAAATGGCCAAGGTGAAATTCTGACTATTTCATACCTCTTGCTCCCTTCATGATGATAAAGTTAAGGCATGGGGACACTGGGGTCTTAGGTAGCATCAGCTGAGAGATGGCAAACACTTAAGCTCTCAGTATTCATGTATTCTGGTAGCAATCAAGTTCATTTATCTCCTCCACATTAGCTCAAACAGTCTGTGATACAGGTTCTGTGCCATGGAGCGCAATAAAGAGCTGGCTAAAATATTATCCTTGCCATCTGCATGTTTAGAGCTACTGTGGGAGACAGCTAAGTAATAGCCCTTTAAAAAAATACATGTAAAAAAACTGAACATGTAAAAAGAAATGTTCAAAAGCCACAGCCGAGTGACCTTGACACACCACAGTAGATTTCACACACTGGAATTCAGTTGTTGATTCATAATCCTTCGTCTTAGGACTGTATTTTTAATGCATGTTCTGAGGAAGAGCCCATTAGTTCTCAGAATGCTGGAGTCAAAAGCACCCATTTCTGACCTTCACTCTGCTAACTGTATCTGCAATTCCAACAAGGGAGCAAATTGCCACCAGAGTATTCCTCTTCTTTTGTAAGAAACATTGTAGACATTAAGAAATATTCCCTCCCTTCTATCAAAAGCACCCATGCAAACTTTGCCCACCTGTCTCCTCACTCACCTGGGTACATGCCCCCCCACCATGGTCATGTCCATTCATTCATCCATTACTTTATTATGCAGGAGATTAGGGTGAGAAGAGTGTGAAATGGCAGAGCCGGACCTGTAATCAGCATTTGATCTCACTATGTTTCATTTATTTGATGTCTCAGTGAACTCAGACTGCAATCAGAATGGAGACCAGATAGCTGGTCTCCATGGGCTGAGAGATGGGGAAGTGCAGGCTTGAGGTCCTAGCAGCAGATCCAGTGTGTGGGGAAGGCTCACTGTTTGCTCGTGGTGACTTGCTGCAGCGTCTGGTCCTGCTAGAAAGCAACATTTCCACCCAGAGCAGAAGCGCAGTCCATGCTCCCCTCAAACTCCTTAAAGAGGACACTGAGCTCATCTGCAAAGCAGAGCCCTTATGACTAAATCACTTCCCCCAAACCCCATTCAACTAATTGATATAAATGTGGGGCTGACTGAAGCACTCAGAACCCAGCATCCTGTTCACCTTTCATGCAGTGTTGGTCCCTAGGGTGCAGAATGGCTCTGTCAGGTCTGAGGGGGCAACTGGACAAACAGTTTATTGTGAACACAGTGATAAGTGTGACAGGAAACTCTTTTTTACTTACTTATTTATTTTTATTTTTTTATTTTTATTAGATATTTTCTTTATTTACACGTCATATGATTTCTTCTTTCCCAGTTTCCCCTCCAAAAACAAACAAACAAACAAACAAAAACAAAAACAAAAATAAAAAAACCAAAACAACAACAACAAGAACAAACCCCTGTTCCCTCCCCCCTCCCCTTGCTCACCACCCCACACTCTCCCTCTTACTGGCCCTGGCATTCCCCTACATTGGGGCACAGAAACTTCACGTGGCCAAAAAAGGAAACTCTCCTTATATCTCACTGAAGAGCCTTTAGAACTAAGGCCTGGCTGCTCCTAGGAGACGGCACACTTGTTTGTTTTTAATAATCCTATTAAAGAAAAAACTTTATTTATTTTTTATTAGATATTTTCTTTATTTACATGTCATACGATATCTCCTTTCCCAGTTTTCCCTCCAAAAAAAATAAAAAAAAATAAAACTAAAACAAAAACAAAAATAAAACAAACTCCCATTTCTTCCCCCTTACCCCTGTTCACCACCCCACCCTCTCCTGCTTCCTGGCCCTGGCATTCCCCTACACTGGGGCATAGAACCTTCACAGGGCCAAGGGCCTCTCCTCCCATTGATGACTGACTAGGCCATCCTCTGCTATACATATGCTGCTGGAGCCATGAGTCCTACCATGTGTACTCTTCGGTTGGTGGTTGAGTCCCTGGGAGCTCTGAGAGTACTAGGTAGTTCTTAATGTTGTTCATTCTAAAGGGCTGCAAACCCTTCAGCTCCTTGGGTTCTAAGAAAAAAGTTTTAATAGAAAGGATTCAGGGTTTGGGGCCAGCAAGATTGTATGATCATGCTAATATTTATTGCCTGTGTGATCTTTGGCTTCTGTTTAGTCTCTGAAATAGAGACAATATCTCAACATGAATGGAACCGGACTATCCATTAGGCTACTGTCAAGATCAAATACACAAAGGTTGTAAACACAGATTTGCACAAAAATCTTAAACTGTGGGCTGTGACCGCAGATTCACCCACATAACTGAATGGTTGGGGTTATGAAAAATCTGGCAACAGAAAAGAGTTTCTGAATATACTACAATGAGAAATTAATTCACAATCAAATGCATAAGAGATCTGAGATGTTTCTGACTAACGTGCCTGTGTTGTCCCAGTGCAGTGTCTCTGAAGCCTTAGTTCTGTGCACTTTGACCTGTGCGTGCTACTCAATGCTGTTGAATAGTGCCTGGAATTCCTCAGCTTAGACTCAAGTCTACTGGATTGCAGTGTTTTTACTGTACACACAAAGTTTCTGCTCTAATAGAAACATAATGGTTTAATTAGAACAAAGATAATATTTTTCCGACATCATTCTTCAGAATAAAATATCAAATTACCACATCTTCAGATCGGATTGCATTAGAATGTTTGGTTTAAAGATTCCTGTTTGACTTGAGCTTCATAAACATCATTAAATTAATTTTGGCATGGGATTAGACCAGAATTTCTGGTTATTTCTGAAACGGCCTCAAATAAATACCTGCTATTTTGTACTATGTATTTGGAACAAAGATATAGATTAAGTCTGAAAATGCTGAAGATAGTTTGTACCCTGAAGAATCAAATGCTCATTCCAGAATTACATTTTTCTAAAGTTTACTTTTATTTGAAATTATACATATACGTTTTCTGCATAGGATGTGTATGTGTGTATAGTGCCCACACCATATGCTTTTGGGCTTCACAACTGCCTCTAACTGCAGCTCCTGGGTATCTGACTCCCTCTCCTTGCTTCTGTGAGCACTGCACACAGATACACATAAAACATTCTTAGGCCAAAATGAACTGTGAAAATAGCTTAAGAGTAGAAACTTACTACCTCATAGATGGTCTGTGAAGGCTACCTCCCACCACAAAGCATTTCACTCCTGGAGACCATGGTTATCCTTGATATTTAGTAGACTAGAGGATTAGATTCTGATAATAGCTCCAGTTCTCCGGATATAGCAGTGAATGAATGATTTTCATTTCTTCCAAAGCCAATAAGCCTTTACTCCCCTTGTCAAATCCAAGCTTTTCTGTGAATGTTCCATCCGCTCCCTTTGTCATGTGTAAGCTCTTCTGTGAATGTTCAGAGTCAGTGGATCGTGGAGCCCACTGACTTCTGTGGTTGTTGGGACCAGTTAGCTACAAGATGAAATTTGAAGAACCCAACAGTTGATCCTGGCCACTGGCAGCTACAGAGGCACTGTCAGTGGACTCTGCAGAAGCCCAGGATCTCTCCAGGAGAGTCCTAGCCTCCTGGAGAAACTGCTTCTTAGGAGGAAACACTCCTAAGATTCCTTGTGTTTGCACAAACCTGGTGAACTCTTAACACATTCATAAAGAGAAGTGTCTGGGCTTCGAGACCCATCTTGGCTGAATAATTGTGCCAGGAATATGGCACAAATTTGTTTGTTTTCTTATAGCTTCTTTTCCACACACCAAGAAGACTTTAGGCAAAAATTTGTTTCCAAATGGTAAGGTAGTCCCTTAAGGGCTGCTGGAGGAGGTGGGGGAGGTGAGTGTGTTATCCTGTGGACCTTCTCTTCTCCACTTCCATCTTTTCATGTTCTGAGCTTCTGAGACCTGAACTAATTTGAAAGCTATCAGGTGAAATTATTTTAAGTTGCTATCTAGCTCTTGGCTTGAGGAATTCTGTTCCCAGAGTCAAGTGATGTGGACCTACTGATAGAAAGCAACCAAATCAATGCAAGTATTTTTAGACTCACTTTTAGATGTAGAGAATGGCACATCAGACTGAAGTGTGCAGTAGAATCATCTGTGGAACTTATTAACATGCAGATTGCGAGTGAACAGGCTTCTCCCTCCTTATTTTAACGAGACCCAGGATGCTGGGAAAGCTGTGGAGGGGCTTGCACTGTACCTTTCAAGAACTCAGAGTTGGGAAAACAGAAACTTACCTCAGGAAGCTAGGCTAAGGGAGCTCTTGCATTATGATTTTTGTCTATTTTGTTTGTTTTGGTTTTGAGGAGTTTCATTTTACCGAGGGTGAATTTTAAAACCTCTATGAATATGTACTGAGGGACCTTAGTGGTTTCCTAGATTCAGAAGAAATGAGTGGTCCCTGAATGTAAGGAAAAGAGTCACAGTCTGTCAGCCAGTGTGTGTGGAGTTACATGCCAATGATTTGATAAGCTCTTTAAGTGCCTGTGAATAGCTGCTGTGAATGGGCTGTCTTAAGCACAGTGGCTTAAGCTACGTAAAGCTTATATATATATATATATATAT
>NW_022196905.1:37405110-37421704 GCF_008632895.1 Mastomys coucha | reverse complement strand
ATATATATATATATATATATATCTGTACATATACATATATATATCTGTACATATACATATATATCTGTACATATACATATATATATCTGTAGGTGGGCATTTACACTGGCTGCTATGGATGAAAATCAGGGTGTCCCCAAAGCTGTTTCTATTCTGGAGGCCCTTGGGGAGCTGGCTCCTTTGTCTTTTTCTAGAGCTTGTCTGACTGTGACCCCTCTTCCTTCACCTTCCAGGACCCCCTGATTACATCAGACCAAGCGAAAACATCTGCCTTTTGGAGCTGTCCAGAATGGTGAGAAAAGCTAAACCAGAGGGCAAGATGTTGGATTTCCCAGGAAGGAAAAGATGCGGCATAGAGAACTAGAATGACAAACTACATAGAAAGAGATGAGAAAATCATTGTGAGAGGAGAAAACATCTCGTGAGGGGCACAATGAATTAGTTTAATGCTGTGAGTTTAATAGATTTGATCAAGAAAGGGAGAACTCTCCCCTTTCACCAAGGGCAGGGAGGCCCCAGCTAATAAATCATATTAATCAAAATCCAAATAAGAAAGGAGCCATTGGCAAGGGAAACTTTAAAACTGAAAACTAATGACAAAGATTGAGGGTGAAACTGAAAAAAGCAAACAAACGGAAAACAGAGTATGTGGAAATAAAATTCATTTGACATGCAACTACAGATGGCAGGCTAACCAAGCCAGACCTCCCTTTGAGCTGACAGAGGAGGAAGAATAGATCTAAATTGGGGTTGCTTGGGCCCTTTAAAGAACCATGCCCTGTGCTGATGTCCTCTTGTTGCTGATGTGGTTAGCATGTGACTATTGTGCCACGAGGTGACCTGTGCAGCCAAGTGCCACAGAGGGAGTACTGACTTGCACTTCATTTTAATTCATCACCAGCTGTGTGACCCGTCTCGAATCATGCAATCTCTCAAAGCCTGGGTTTCTGTTATTTCTGACTCATATTTTTTAGGATTAATGAAGTTAAATAAGAGAACACATATAAAGAAGTTGGTGAGTTTTTGGCATGTGACACATGTCAATTGACGGCCATACTGTGGTCCCTTTTCTTGTGTGCTGTGACCAGTCTTTCATTTCTTCCGCATCTTTCCATCTTGCATTAGTTCCCGTTACAAGACCCTGGTAGTAGTCCCTCTAACCTAGTGAAATTTATCGTATACTTTTTAAGACTATTCTCTCTACTACACTTTATCACACAGAATCATTTGAAAAGTCTATGGAGCTTTCCTACTTCCTTGAGGATAGAAGTCTGATTTTGTCAGCTTATCATTTGATGTCTTCTTTGTTTGACTGTAGCTTTGCTTTCCTACTCATGGTTTCCCAACATCAGCTTTTGACTTCAGCCCAATGAACATAGCCTTGATGGGGTCATTTCTGGCTCCAACCTGCTTCTGGCCTTTCAGTTGGGTAGTTCTCACCTTCCATTGTATCCAGTCCTCTAGAGTATCTTCTACAAGTTGTTCTGTGTGTAGTGTTGTGGCCTCTAACAAGGAGAAAAGACAAGATAAAATCTGATGGCAAAGCCACTGTAGTCCAGAAGATTCCAGCAAGGTGTACCTGTGGGAGCTGGGGTGGGACAGACTCTCAGAGGTGAAGGAAAGAAGATGAGAAAGCAGGATGTTGTTACACAAAGACAGCCTGGAAACCCTTGTCAGAAAGAGAAATTGAGTAGAGATGTAGAGAGTAGCGAGTGAGTATGAAGTGAGGCTAGAAAGGCAGATGTGCATAGAACCATGTACTTTGGACAGCCAAAGGTTTTGGAAGGCATCTTCAGGCAAACCAATCATCCCTGCGAAATCCATCCATTTGGACCTCTTTCTACTACTTCAGCAGTGTTGGAAATCCATCCTGACACAAATGGGAAATGCTGGGCTATCATGTGGAGCGTAGTCAACCCAGACAGTCATCTGTATCCCAGTGCAGTTAGTGTAACAGATAAAGAAATCTTCGCTGTTTCAAGCTGCTGTGTTTTGGTGGTAGGATGATATTTGTTATTCTTATACTTATGGGGTCTGCATCCCTGGAGAAGGCTGACTTTACCTAAAGAAGGAAAAGGTCACCGAGATCCAGGACAGATTGTAATGTGGTTGTGGCCACTCTTCAACCCACAGTGAGTGTGATTACTTATACAAGATTGGGCTCATCAATATCCATGGAATGGGGTGGGGTGGGGTTGGGTGCAGGCCCAACAGTTAGTGGTTACAGTTAACAGTTAATCTTAAGGTTGCTGGGAGAAGAAAGCAATTTTCTCCTGTGAATAACTTCTTATCATGATTCTGTAAGCAATCCAAATGAAACTCAGCTAGTGAAAAAGACCCAAAAAATTAAATTGGGACTACTAGTGAAAAGGAAATGAGAGAACCAGAGAGGGGAACAGGGAGGCAAATATGATTAAAATACATTATGTTGATGTATGAAAATATTATAATGAAACATACTGTAATACATAATTAAAACTGTCACCTGGCCCTTCTCCTCTTCCTCCCTACGTTTTCTTACATTTGTCCCCAAGACTCTCAGGTTCGTGGCTGGGCACCCTCCATGCTCAGCAGGGAGATAGGAAATGCTTGCAGAGATGAGTGACTTCTTGGTTGAAGCTGCCGAGGCTGGAGTCTGAGGGCTGGCTTTGTTTCCTGGATCATTAGGTACAGAACACTTTGTGTTGTCTTTAGTGGTGGCCTAAGCATTTCCGAAGAGCTGGCCTCTCCACTGTAGTGGGTGACCAAGAGATAGAACTAGTTTTGGCACTGTGGTCTGACCTGATGATTTTCCTGGGCTTGGGGCAAGGCTGCCAGAATTTTTTACACTTTGCTAATTCCTTAGGTGGTGCCTCCGCTGACTGAAGTGTGTCCTAGCCAAGCTAATTTTGTTTTGAGAGGCAGCATTGAACTGTATGGGATAGTTCATATTGGGACCATTCAGGATCAGCTCTGCCAAGTAGGGGACTATTTCATGTCAAATTGCACATCAAATGCAGGTGGAAGGGGGAAGGATGCTCAAGGGGTAACTTCCCCTTACCCTGAATTTCCAGTGCTGTAAACAAATCTGGAGTCTTTGGCCCATGTTTGCAGTTAGACTGCTGTCATGTGGACAATTAACTCAAGAGTAAACTTTTGAACTTCAGGGTGATTGAACTTCCTTTGGCCCGACCTGGGGTATAGAGAGTAGTTTTAACCTGCATGTACCCCTGGGGGAGAAACTTTCAAGAAAACCTCACTATATCACATTTCTTGGCAAGCATGGTTTTTCTACTTACAATGTTCTTGAGAGTTGTAGCTAGCCATCCTTCAACAGTTGTTTACCCGTGCCTACAAACCATCCTGGATACCCACATCTATGTGTGCTAGGTGCCTGTACACTGATCTTCCATGGTCTCTTGATCTTGTGTCATTTGTTACACTTTGGAATAAAGTACCTAGATGGAGCTGCCAGCAAGTCAATTTGTGTGGTATCCTGTTCTGGAAGTTTGTACAGTCTTTCACCCAAGGCCCACACCAGCCCAGAAAGGTGGGTGCTATTTGTCCAAGGTCAGTGTCGTGTTTTTCCTCAAGGTCATATAGCAGATGGCACTTTGAAGTCAAAGGAAGGAACTTCCAACCAGGTATCTCTCGCTGTGATGGCCTGACACCATGTACTTAGGGCCCATTATGTGTCTTTCTTTGTGTCTTGAGTACTCAGTGTAATCTCTGGCATGTGTATTCTGGAGCAGACTAGTAGATCTACCAACACTGTAATCTACACACAGGCCATCTCTTGTGAGGCTAAAATTTGTGCAAGAGTAGGGCCCATGGTTTTATGTAATTGCCTTAGAAATGTACAATTCACAGACAATTGAAAGAACAACCACAACAGTGAGAATGCTCACCACATGCCAGGCTCCCTTAGAAGCACATTATAAGCATTGAAGCTGGTGATATTCATTACAGCCGCGTGAGACAATTTCTCGTGCATCTATTTCATATGGTAGGACATTGAGACACATGTTGGTTTGGAAACTTGTGCAAGTCTATGTGGAAGAAAGTTATAGATCAGATTTGTGACCACACCTAATCTGTAAATAGTGAAAATGCTGTCACGACTGTCATAGTGAATGAAAGAACAAGTATGGCTTTGGATATTTGGCTTGCTACCAGCATAGCTTCCTCCATAGGAAGGACTCTAGTGCTAAAAACTAGTTGACACATGATGTGGCATCAGGGCCCTTTTCCTTTTAGCCAGCATTGAAGACTGACAGGTATGGAAGGAGGCCTCCGGGGCCCTTTTCTACTCTGCCAGCTGTGGTTTCTATAGTACCTCAGTGTGTCTTCTGTGCTTTGGCTCACAGAAGGTTCAAAAGTTATCCTTGCCTGCTAATGGAGAAGAGAACGGTCTCCCAGACATCACACAGACCATTGATTGAATTACAGCACCAGAAGCACAGTCCTCAGAGTAGTGCACAGCTGTTGCGCATCTCTCTCGTCATTATGACAAGACAGCTAGCTGAGACAATGATCTCAAAGGAGGAAAGAGTTCACTTCGGTTTGCACTTTCAGACACTGTGGCCCCTGCTCAGTTAACTGAATTGTTCTTAAGCTAGTGGCATGGCAGAAGCCACATGGTGGAAGGGCAGGGTGTAGAAAAGCTGTTCACATCCCCAAAGCCAGGCAGCAGAAATAGACAGAAGGAAAGGGCAGTAGACAAGCTCCACCTTCAAAGACACACCCCTAAGTGAGCTACTCCTTTCAAGCCCCCACCTCCTCCTTTCTACAATAATGCCATCCTTTTACAAATCTACCAATGGCTTCATCATCCCTTAACTGCTTAATGGATCCACCATCTAGAAACCAAGTCAGCTCGTGCAGACCCATTGGCTTTAGGGAGACATTTCATATTGAAATTATATCAGCAGTAAAGCAGAGAGGCAGCTTTTCTTGTGTCCTTCATATGTGCCAAGCATTGCAGAGGCCAGTGCAGATCTGTTTCCCTTCATTCTCGAGCCTAGAAGAGCTGAAGATCTCATTTCAGATAAAGTAGTATTGACTTAAATTCATTTGCCTGAGCTTGAGCAGTCAATACAGACCCGAGGCAAAGATTTCGAGAATCTCTGCATTATCCGCAGATAGTTCCAGAGTAGAACTATTATTTGGTTTGAGACAAACGCCTTAAGATTGTGTTTGCCATAATAAGGGACACCTCACAGTACAACCAAATCAGTGCTTCTGTGATAATGCACTTCCATTCCTGATGGCTTTTTTATTCTTGTTATTACTATAAGGAACTAAATACAGCCTAAGCTAAACACTCTTAAAAATTATGAATTACTGTCCTTCACTTAATCTGGATACTGAGTTCAACTCAAATCCTTGTTGGGAGGAAGTGATTTCCTTCCTAAGGGACAGCAGCACATGGTTCAGGAAAGCTCACCCCATGATGTAATGCTTACTCTCTCTCCAAAGAACCTCTCTGTGAGTCTGAAGTTGCTCAGGGTCCTTGGGGATCCAGCAGCACTTTTAGGGTATGATTTCAACCACATTTCCTCCTTGGAGTTCCCCTTCACTTTCTGCAGAAGATGGTGACAAGTGGATGCTGGCATGCAGTATCTTTCTTTATAGAGCCATAGCTCTTTCTCTGCAGTTGTTTCTGACTCTCCTTGTAGAGAAAAAGAAAGATCCATATTTCTAGGATGAGCTGATGGGTTCTGGTATTTAGCCAGAATAAACAGAACTTTCAAAGCCAATAATTCACTATAAATTCCTATTTTAATGGGGCATTTTCTCAAGCATACAACAGTCTGAAGAGAAGGTTTAGATGTGGAAGGTAGATTTAGCCATGTGAGAATTGAGTTGTCCTGGGTACTATCTCTAACCTGCAAACCAAAAGATAAGTGGAGGTTCTCCCTGGTGTTGGTAGGCTGGATCATGTCTCCATGTAGGGGCTGATGAATCACTCAGAGAAAGGAAAGGGAGCAGGGAGCTGGAAAAATCTCTACCTCATCCATGATTTATTGGTTAAATGTTATCTTTCCAAATCACTTAACTTCTTCCTATCTCAGTTTCCTCTGCTGTTAAAAAGAGAATATTTCATCAACTCTCTTGAGTACCTGCAGGATGTTGTTAAAGATCAATTAGTTTAAGATTGGAAACATTCTGTGGTTTGGGGATACTAAAATATTTTTAAAATATACTGCTAAGTCTTTGTTTAAGTAATGAGTACATCATACCTGCCAGATACAAGGTCTTAGTCTAAGCACTGAACCATTATCACAATGATATTTTATGCATTTAAATCACTATGAAATCTTTAAACATGTTTAGCTCAATCTTCTGTTTGGCGCTCACTTGCTGATGGGAATTCAAGGCTCTGAATGACGCCATCTCCATCCATTGCTTTTATTTAATTACAAGGCTAACCTGGATAATAGAAAATCACTTCTAAGTCATCAGTCATACATGACAGTCTGGGCTGGCTTCTTCCACCTTGTGTTTCCATTTCAATGAAGTTGGGCTCATACCAGAGAGCTGCCAGGGCATAAAGGCATACTGAGAAAGTTAATCGCTGACTTATCACCAATGACAAAGCTAAAAAGTACCTCTCTCTCTCTCTCAATCTCTCTCTCTCTCTCTCTCTCTCTCTCTCTCTCTCTCTCACACACACACACACACACACACACACACACACACACACACACATGTGCGCACAGTCCTTCCTCCCTGTCCTGATATTTTTTTTTTCTGAGAGAGTGGTCTCAGAACTTCACCTGCACATGCATGCTATTACTGGGAACTTCTCTTACTGACATAGTGTCTCTCCTCAAAATCAATATAGCACAATTATGAGCATGCTCATTGATAACTGAACACCAGTGGCTCAAGGAAGCCACTATGTGGTATAACCTGCTTCATCTCAGACCTGCTGCAAAAGGTTGAGTACTAAAAAGGGTTTTCTAGAACACCACTTATTGGGCCCCACCCAGCATCATAACTTGCTATCTCCCGGGGAAGATGTCTAAGAGAGTCTCATCACTTCCCTAATCGACTATATATAACTTCTTGAAAACTAGACACCATAAATTTGGTGACATATTCATCCATTCAGTTCCAATTACGCTTTAAGCCCTGGTCTGAATAGTGACGTGACTGACCTCAGAGTTCCGGGTAACACTTTGCCTCTGAGACGGAATCTCTCCCAGACAGCATCCCAAAATCACAGTGCTGGTTCCAACATTTACTTAGAAAGGAGGCAGTTACTCATTCATTTAGGCCTGTCAGGAAGGAAACAGATCCTGAGAGGATGAGGACCGTTTTGTGCATTTCTGTAAGACTGCATGCCAGGACTGTAGCATGTCACCAGCTCTGCAATCATTGAGGGAAAGAAAACAGTGTTCCCAGGTCTTTGAAGAAATTGTACGCATCTGCTTAGAAAATTGCAGGGCTACCAAGCAACACATTTCTATGGGGTTTTATTTCCCCTTGCCATGTGGGCATAGGGCTCAAAGCACTCACATCGGTGTTTTACTCACCCCCGAGATGATGTCTGAAGTGTCAGGAAAAGACGTGAAAACCTCTTTAGGAAAGAAACTTATTTGTGAGTGGGTATCCTGTGGCCTCGTTTTCTTTACCCCATATGCCCACCGTCTGAGCTCTGTATCCCACCCCACTACATCCATTACTGGAAACATAGGTATACTAACAAGGACATAGTTTGATGATCCATAATAAGACTGACTTAGTGGGAATTTTATCATCCTGGTGGTTGTCCGGTGGCATTATTAGATTGCTTGGCTTCCTGGTCAAGGTCAACTCAAATGATGACACTAGACAGATGTTAGGTCACGTTCTCCGTTTAGCACTAATCGCTGTTTGTCTGTGCTCCTGTTTGGCTGTTAACTTGTTCATCTGTGAACCAAGACTAATCAATTGCTTTAAAGCAGTTGTTCTCTACCTTCCCAAGGCTGCGACCCTTTCATACAGGTTCCTCACGCTGTGGTGACCCCTGCCATAAAATTCTTTTTGTTGTTCCTTCATAATGGTAAATTTGTTACTGTTTTGGATCATAATATAAGTATCTTTATTTTCCAGTGGCTTTAGGTGGAAGGGTTTTTTTCAACTGTGAAAGGGGTCACAACCTACAGGATGAGAAGTACTGCTTTAAAGGGTTAAAGGGAGGTTCCAACAAGGGACCCTTGGAAAGCCATGGACATAGAATATGCTGTGGAACTGAAGCCTGAATCCACTTCTAATATTTGACTGCTGACACTTGAAGCTTCACCTTTTTTTACTGTTTGCTTCTCATCTGTGTAGGCTGAGGAGAAATATCAGGCCATCCTTCTTTTGGAGATAGAAGGAAAATCAAACCAAAAAAGTCACAGTAAAATCTTTTGGTTCATTCTCATCCTGATCCTTGCTCTTGACCTTCATATCAGCTTGGTGACTGTGTGCTCAAAAAAGTGAACTTTTCATACTTTATGGCATGGTGTGGATTGGTGTGGTGTTGTGTGTGTGTGTGTGTGTTTCTGTTTGTCTGTCTGCCTTTCTGTCTATATCATGGTCTTTGATATAAAAATACATTTTTGATGGGTGTGGCCCTTTTATTTCTGAATAACAAATATTCTAGCCATCATCATCATAATCACCATTTAGAAGATGAAACTTTTGGCTCTTAAATTACATGCAAGATATTCTCAGATAATATATGACCCGAGTACATAAATTCATAGTTCCACGGAAGGGAAGGAGTTATGATGCTAAACAGATGGTAGCATTTTCAAAAAGACCAGGGGGTTAGGGGAGCATTGATAAAGGATGGGGCTTGTTTCCTTCAATGCATCTATCCTAGGCTGTTAATTAAATCAATCTGAACACTGGAGATCACATAAAAAGTATACTCACTCCAGTGCAGAAGAATCACATGCTACATACACCCAGTGCGTGGTAAAGGAGACCTCTGTCTTTCCAAGCAGTACCTATATAGATATGGAAGAAATGTATTATGCTGACTTGCAAACCATAGCTCATTGGTTTACAAACAAAAACAAAACCCCACAATTCTGTGATGTAATGTATGACCCTTCCCTTACAAATGTTCTGTTTATGAATGTGGAGATGTCCTGGATGGCTGGGGAGCAAAACAGCATGCTCTGGAGGTCATGTCAGACATAGCAGGTTTCTTTACTTCCTTTCTGGACCAATTCTTTTTTCTATGTGCAGAAGGAGGGGGTAGACATGTCTAATGTAGAGGTCATGTTTACTGCAAACCACAAAGCCCAAGCTTTCTTTCCATTAGGTTGTTTCTGTTGTCTTTCTCCTCCACACTGGTGAAGCCATGAATTTATTCCAGGTTGCCTGGTTCAAGTAAGAACCAATGAAATTTAGGAATGGACAGTGGTTCTAGTGTTGTAATCTAAGGGAATTGAAGTCTTGCAGTAAGGGATGTGGTAGGAGATGAACAATAATGAGGAAATATAGCTTGGGAACCAGTGGGAAGCAATTGGAAGGACAGAAGTAAATTGAAGGCTGTGATCAAGGTGAACTGCTGGAAGCTTGCTTAATTTACATTCCAAATGGTCTCCTCACTGCATACTGCACAGTCTTCTCTGTTTAAAGACAACTGGACAATTTGCATTGTGTTTTCTCAGGCAGTTGATATGTAGCTGGGGCGTATTGACAACTTAGAAGGAGCAATCTCAGAAGGGGGTGAGAACCAGATGCACTGGTTCTTATAAAGTTGCCAGGAGAGTAATTCTGATTTTTTTTGTTTGTTTCTTGTCCATAATTTGGACATTGAAACATTCTATGATTGTTTTTAAATCTGCTCCACATGATCCGAACACACAGTGAATACAATTCTGCTTGCCAGACAATGTTTTCCCAGTTCACTTGCTGTTGAAACGAAAGGAATATAATTTATGATTTTTGCTAATTCATCCCAGTTACAAGGTGCTTTTATAATCATACATACACAGAGGTAAGGTGATGGGGCTCAGAAGAGATGAGCCAAAGAGTCTGAGAGTTGGCTCGTGTGTGCTCTTGTTCGTGTGCGCAAACTCATGACTTTGGAAACAATGAGATAAGAGATGGAGTGTTCCAAACAGGCAAGTGCACTCTGCAGGGACCTTCCAGAGTGAGTCAACATTCTCTGCAAACCATGATGACCTGTTAGTCCAGAGGGATCTGGAAACAGGTGCACAGGGGAAAGCCTGGGGGTAGAGTGGCTTAAGTACAGGAATTAAGCCCTCCAGGGCATTAAAGACAGAACTTTGTCTTGGTAATGACAAAAATAGCATAATTTGGTCACCTAACACACTTTCAAGAACTTGGCTTCTATACAAAATTCTTTCTGTTGTAAGTAAGTAAGTAAGTAAGTAAGTAAGTAAATAAGTAAGTAAGTAAGAAAGAAAGAAAGTAAGAAAGTAAGGCTGTTGTCCATTTTGCAGGACTTTATTTTCTGTTGTATGTCATCATAACAATAGTTATTAATAAAACAATTGGTTCTTTTTTTCCCCCAAAAAATATTTTTCCCTTACCAGTGAGAGGAAACCATGAGAAGAAGGGAGCAATGCACACGATTTATGCAGTGAGTAGCTTAGAGTTTGTGTTTGACAGCTGCTGTCTAGAGCATTGCTTCACTGCTCAGAAGTCTGCGCGCACAGCTTCTGTATCCTGTCCTCTGAACTGCCTTCCTCCCTCTCTCTCCTGGTTTCATATTTAACAGCTAACTGTGAGTCTACTGCAGGTTAAACTACGATCCGAAGCCAAAGGATTTTAGCCAAAGATGATTGAGGACCCGGTTCTGTTTTTCAAGTAGCTGCGGGAGGAAAGAAAGGCACCAGTACAAAATAAGACACCTCCATTGCTCAAGGAGAGGGGCAGCATGCTACAGGCCAGAATCATGGCCATCACTGGGTTTCCCTGCGACCTCCACCATGTTACTGGACTTCTTCTTCAGGCACTCTGTTTTTTTTTTTTTTTTTGGCTGTTTGTTTAATCTTTATTATTATTTTTTAATCTTTTTTTTTACAGTTACTATTTTCTCCTTTTATTTAATGAGCAATAATCTAACAATAAACAATGAATATCTAAACTGACTTTGGTACAACCTCACTATATAAAGCACAGTGGTATGAAACTTGTACAGATAGGACTGGTTAATTTCCCCAAATACTGAGGTTAAGGGTGTGCATAACACACTTCTTCATTCCAGGGTGTAAGGCCTGGACTGGTCAAGGAGCTAAGAGATATAACGTGGAGTTGGGTTCTATGTCAGAGTAAGCCAGTCCTCCGAATTGTCAAAGTCTTCAAGGATCCTTTGCCAGAGCTCCTCTGCAGATGGACCTGAACCTTGAGCATCCTCTGGGGCTTGGGCAGCAGCTGCAAGGCCAACTGGAGCTTCAGCTACTGCTACGTGAATCTGGGCTTCAACTGCTACTAATGGAACAGAGTCTCCAGCTGTAACAAGGGAATGGCCAACAAGCACATCTTCCTGACTATGCCTGTGTCCATCACAGGCCTGATAATGAGACAGAGAAGATTCATGGCTGCAGTTGAGTTTGGGAATGGAATCCACATCGAATGTGCCTGAATACATGGACTCTCCATTCTCAGTGGCAACAAGAGGTATGGAACCAGGAAAATGGGTTGACTCAAAAACAGCATTAGAGCTTCCAATTGTCTCTGGTGGAGCTTCTGAAATATTCTGGATATTTGTCTTCTTGGACTTAGCCCGCTTGTTCTTGGACCAGGTCTTGATCTCTGTCATTGTCACATGAACCAATTCTGCCAGCTCCCCAAGTTTCTCCTTGTCTAGGTACTGGCATGCATCAAAATGTTCTTGCATCAGGTGCTTTTGTTCTTCAGAGTATACTGTGTGTTCTTTTCAAACCTTTCTTGAAGCCACAGAGCAAGGTTGATTGTTGCCATATCTACCTGACAAGTGCCATAGGTCCAGGAATCCAGAGGGTTGCTGTAACTTGCTCAATTCTCTGTTTTCTCTCTCTTTTTTTTTAAAGCCCAGTCATTATCCCCCTCCTGGTTCACCCTCTGACTATTTCTTGTCCCATACCTACTTCTGCATTTGCAAGAGGATGTCCCCATCCTTACCATACCTTCCTACTCCCTGGGGCCTCAAGTCTCTCAAAGGTTAGGTGCATCTTCTCTCACTGAGCCCAGATCAGGCAGTCCTCTGCTGTATGTCTGGGGATCTCATATCAGTGGGTGTAAACTGCCTGGTTGGTGGCTCAGTGTCCAAGAGATCTCTGGGATCCACGTTCGTTGAGACTGCTAGTCTTGCTATGGGGTTGTCCCGGCTATTCAAGATCATCCTTAGCTTTGTGGCAAGTTCAAGGCCAGGCAGAATATGTGAGACTCTGAATTAGAGGCAAAACAAAATCAAGTCTGAGTAACTTTGGGATGTTGGGCACCCTTCTTTAATAGTCTTTAATCAGCCTTTCAGCTCACTACTCAGCAACTTTAATCCAAACTGAACCGAACCGTTATTCTAAAAGAATGGGGCTCACTCAGGTCAGCACTGATGTCTAAACTGAGAACCACAAAAGAAACATTCAACCATAATTTCTTCTGACAATGGAAGAATTCTGCATCCTTGAAACAGTACTTTTTATTTCAAATGATACAACAAACTTGTTTCATGTGAAAGGAGGTACCGATGAAGAGAGGGCCCTTGAATCTCCTGGAGCTGGAGTTATAGGGACCTGGGATTTATTCCTTGCAACCCAGGTCTTCTGCAAGAGCAGTAATGTGCTGTTAGCTGCAGAGCAATCTCTTCAGCCCTGTGCCTTTAGTTTTCCTGACAAGTTTATTCTTCTATTACAATCCAATATAGACAGGTTTTTTTTCTCCTTGATATCTCCTTAAACAACATTATCTCGATGTCTTCATCTGCATGGCCTGCATCTTGACGACTTAGATGTTTATAACAAGCACAGTTTTCCTTCCCAACTTTTCAGAAAAGTTATTCAAAGACAACTTATACTCACTGTGTGCAAAGTCAAATATCATGATTTCTCTTATGTATTCCAGTCTAAGACTCCCCTAACATCATTGTCTCTCTCAGAAGAACATTTTGACCACTTTGGAGGCATGAGGTCTAGGATTTTCTGGTCGGATTATCTTGTTGGTCTCACTCTCCGAAATGTTTATTAGTGTGATAATGTTGTCAAGAAATGTCTGCCTTCTCCACATACAAAACATGAAAATGGTAACAAATGGAATACATTTTGTGACTGATAAGAGGGAGAAAATGGTTTGTGACTTGGAAACTTTAGTTATGTGAAAGTCAAGTACATTCAAAAATATTTTTTTGAAATTTGCTGTTGTGCCTCTAAAAAACTCAGAGAACTTATCAGCTAGATGAAAGAACTGTGGCAAGAATGGCTAAAGAGCAGTCATTGGAAATGTCTGGGTCCTGCTAACATTTATTTATTATTTATTTTTAATTTAAGTTTTGAGAATTTCATACATAATATATTTACTTCATCACTACCCATCACTCTCCAACTCCTTCCATGCCTCCCACTCTCTTTCAAATTTATGATTTCTTCTTTAATTATCATGATTAACACACACACTCTTGTTGAGTCCATTTAACGTTGTTCATATGTATATGAGTTTAGGATTGACCATTTGGGATTGGATAATCTCTCATTTTCATCCCAAAGAAGACTGATTCTCTTGTTCTCAGCAGGCATTAATAGTCTGTAGCTTTTTAGCTATGGGTGGGGCCTTGTGATACTGCTCCCCAGTCACACTGTCATATCATCTGGTGTTGACATTGTGCAGATCTTGTATAGGTAACCATATTACCCTGGTTCCATGTATGTAGCTTCCCTATCCCACATATAGAAGACACTATCTTACAGCTGACATCCTAGTACTCTGGTGTTTTACAGTCTTTTGCAATCTTTCTTCCTTGATATTCTCTGAGACTTGCATACAGCAGTTGCCTTATCCATTGTCAGTTAGAATTGGACAACCCCTGGTAAGTTGCTCTCTGCATTTTGCCAGTTTGGGGTTTGTGCAATGGTCTTTCTCTACTGCAAAAGAAGCTTCTTTAAAGAGGGGTGAGAGTACATGTATCTTTAGAATGCAGTTGGAACCCATATTGGTTTAGGAAAATGGCAGTAGTAGTTTCTCCTCTAGGGTTCATGATGTCACAGGTCAAATGGTAGTAGTAGCTTCTCCTCTAGTAGCAGTAGTAGATACGCCATGGGTAACTGGCTAGGTTGACAGAACCAGGAAGAAGTTCTGTCCTATTGATTGCTTCTTAAGGCTAATTATATAGGTGTTGGTTACTCCCAAGATATAAGTGCAACCATTGTACCCTATGGTAGTTTACCATGTTGGTTGTTGTGGTTTATAGGCTTTAAATTTCCTCACTACCATGGCTCACTTTTCACCTTCCAGTACTGTGAGACTAACCATGAGGGAGGAGTTTTCAAGCCAGTTCCAGTCACTCCTTGAGATCCTGTATATAAAATGTGTTATATCTACAGCAGTACAGTCTTACCTTCAAGTTTTGGTAGAAAGCCAAAGGCAGTTGCAATAGACTATATTGTTTTGGAAATCTTTTGAACTCCTGTGACCAACCACTCAAAGGAGGGTTTCCAGTGCCTGCCATTGTAGTTTTTGTTAATCTATGACATTGGTGGGAGCATTATCATTCTAAGTGCTGTAAGACATATATGTATGTATATATGTATATCATATACACATTATATATTATATATGCATTTTAAAGTAATAACAATATGATGTTTCCTTATAGATTTTTCAATTGCAGAACTTGATCTTGAATGAGATTTGCATAAAACTCAAGATACATAGAAGTTTCTTTGCATATTTACATTACTTCATAGCTTTGATGGAATAATAGGGTACTAACACTTGCTCCAGTAATGCTACTAATCGGGACACAACCTTGCAGCAGTCATGACTGGCAACCCTATGAAGTCATAGGTATTGAGAGTATCATAACTCTACCTGGAAACGTACTGTGGGGAGCCGTGAAGCTGGACAGGCATTCGCCATGGCAAGATGGTGCCTACTTCCGCTGTCGAGTAAACAACTGTTTGCACATGTGCGTAGAGAACTGTTTGCGCATGTGCGTAGAGTGAAAAGATGCCATGTCACAGCCCATTCTGGGGCGTTACGTAGGGTAATGAGCGGACAGCCAATCATGGGCAGACATGCCACGCTGTGGGCAGACACGCCACACTGTGGTGTATATAAGCAGTGAGGATTTTGGGCTCGATCTCTTTTTCCCTCTGGGAGAGGACAGTAAACGTCACTGCAGAAGGAACCTAGTGTGTCCGCGTGTCTTCTTCCCGGTGAGACGACTGCGCGGGCTACAACGTACCATGTTGACTCTTCCTCAAAGACTCTATTCTTAAAAAGAACACGTGCTTTATTGCTTTGCTATTAAACTGGTCTTGTGTGCTGGTCCATCTGTTCACATTTGTTATAATTTGAGGTACGCAAAATTATGATTTTAATGTTCTGTATTGAAATGTCCTAGGTCAAAGTCATAAAGTAGAGAGATGGGGTAGGAATATCAGAGGCATAGCATTTATAGGAAGCATTCTCTTTAAAGGGAAAATATAGAAAGCTAATTTGGTGCCAGATGAGGAAGGGCCCTAAATTTCTCTCTGAGAAGAGTCTGTTTTATTTCTTTATTTTCTGCAGACTATATAGAGATAAAGAAGACTTTTAAACAGATTACTGCCAAAATAACTCATGTTGAACCAGACTGAGTCAATACAGTATAGTAGCTAATACCTCATTTGGAATTAGAAGATGAATTTTATCCCTGTTCTACTATTTGTTCACTGAAAGACTTTATTTATTTAGTCTGCATGCGTGTGCATGTTCTATGTGGTGTTATATGGAGGTTGACGTGGTTAACACCAGATGTCTTCCTCAGTTGCTTCTACATCTTACGTTTTGAGGCAGGGCTTCTCACTGAACCTGTAACTCACCATTTTGGGAAGACTGGCTGACCACAGAATTGTGCTTTTTTCTCCAGTGCTGGGGGTACATGTGTACTGTTTCTATCAAATAGAGTGGAATAGAGCAATTAGAGACCAGAAAAAGATGTTGTGCGTGGAGGTCCATAGGGGAATTTCAGCAGGAGGAGAAACACTGTCAGGGCTGGATGTTATAAGTCCACACAGTCACAGGTTAAAAAAAAACCAGTAGCTTTGGTGGATGTGAAGACAACACTTTCAGTGAAAGCAGAAGCCAAAAGGTGAGTGGTGAAGTGGGTGGAGAGTGTGCAAACCTTTCTTCAAAGGGGTCTGATGGTAAAGAATGGGAGGGAGTAAGGATTCAGGAAAAAGGGAAAATTGTCAAAAGTGAGAAAAATTATTTTTGAAAGACTTTAGGCTTTTTTTCAACTATATGTTTCTCCAGAGGAAGACATTGTATTTCCTGGAGTTGACATTACAGGGGTTTGCAAGTTGATATGGGTGCTGGCAACCCAACTGGGGACCTCTGGAAGAGCCACAAGCACTCTTAGCCACTGTCTTAGTCAGGGTTTCTATTCCTGCACAAACATCATGACCAAGAAGCAAGTTGGGGAGGA
>NW_022196905.1:37379391-37404966 GCF_008632895.1 Mastomys coucha | reverse complement strand
GAAGCTCCCTTCTCTGTGATAACTCCAGCCTGTGTCAAGTTGACACACAAAACCAGCCAGTACAGCCACTGTGCCACCTATCCAGTCCCATGATTTATTTTTTAATAGCTCAGTGTCCTGGAGACTATAACCTTCATCCCTCTGCTTTCCAAGTTCTGGCATTCTAAGGGAGTATATCATCATGTCTGGCTGGAAATGAACTTCATTAAGAAGAAAAGAGCATAGGAGCATAGGTGAAAATGACCTCTTATGCTGACCACAGTCTGCATAAGACGACCCTGGTCTACACATAAAAAGCTCCAAAGTATCTGAGAAGAATGGAATGAAGGCAAACTGGATTTTGAGTATAGATTTGGAAAGCCTTCAAGTAATGAAGCATTAGTCAGATATAAATTATAGGTGTGGCAGCAATGATATGCTGACTACATTTGGCTAGGGTGATATTTTCTACTGAGATTCCATTAAAATGTGAATGGGGAATGATGGTAATTCCTAAACCCCAGGAAAATGGTTGGTGGATGCTGTAGGGATAGTCTCAGGCTGAAATGGATGGGAAAGTGTTCTAAGATAGAACCCCAAAAAGCAATGGGATGATCTGTCTTCTCAAGAAGTTTGGCTTAAGACAGACTGTAGGCATTTACCCTATTAATACCATGAACTTAGTAAAAGTTATATCTGACATGCGCCGTATCATTTGTGTTAATGTCCCTTTCACAGCTATGCAGAGAGCAGCAAAGTAAAATTTGAGTCACTTGTTCCCAGCTCTCTGCTTTCTCGTTTCAGCTCTCACACTATAGCCAAATACCCTCCCCTCCCCACACTCAGAGCCATGTTACTTTTTCCCATTAGTTAATTTATTTATTCACCTTACATCCAGGTGGCAGCTCCTGCCCTCCTCCCCTTCCAGTCCCACCCTCACAATCCCTCCCTCTTCACTCCCTCTCCTCCTCAGAGCTATGCTTTTTTATTTATTATTTATTATTTATTTATTTATTTATTTATTTATTTATTTATTTATTTGGTTTTTCGAGACAGGGTTTCTCTGTATAGGCCTGGCTGTCCTGGAACTTACTCTGTAGACCAGGCTGGCTTCGAACTCAGAAATCCACCTGCCTCTGCCTCCCAAGTGCTGGGATTAAAGGCATGCACCACCACCGCCCGGCGCTTATTTATTGATGTTTTTTTGTCTTGCATACTGAACATGATTTTAAAGTTTTAAAAAGGTCCACGGGAGCTGGAGAGAGATGGCCCAGCAGTCCAGTGTACTCTGGCAGAGGGCTCAGATTCAGTTCCCAGCATCAGGAGGTCACAACTCCAGTTGTGACTCCAGTAACTCCAGTTTCAGGTCCTTTGTGGCAATCTGCATGCATGTGGTGTACCAATGGACATGCAGGCAAACACTCATACACATAAAATAAGAAATAAAAAAAGAAATCTTTAAAACTGTCACCAAACTCAGTTGTGAAGTGCCACCTGGAATTCCTTCCTACTCCTAAGAAAATAGACGGTTGTAATTCCTCTCCTAGAGTAACTGTGTGCTGTAAGTGAAGCTTCACTCACACAGAGTGCTGTGGGAGCTTGGTTCCGTGTTAGTGAATCACATTATACACTAGATGACTTTAAATATAAGCACACATAAAACAAGGCTGTGTTTGGCTGCTTGGCAAAACAGACAGAGATGTAGGAACACACCCTTTCCTCTGACTAGGAGCAGAGACTCCAGGAATTTGTTAGTTCAGAGTATTGTTGTAACTTTACAGAGGACAATAGTAAGAGTAAAACGATGTGATCGAGCATCCGGAGACAGGCCAGGAAGTTGACAGTTCTCTTAGGGAAAGGGAAAGATCCCAAGGTGCAGAGGACCAGCCTCAGCTAAGTCTGGGTTCTGAGAGGGGTGTTCAAGAGCGGTGAAACAAAAGACTTGAAGTTAAATCATGGGTCCAAGCTGCGAGATGGCTTCCCAGAAGGCTCTCTCCCTTCCCCTCTTCCACTATCCCCCTCTCTACCTCTGTGTGTGTGTGTGTGTGTGTGTGTGTGGTCTGTGGCCTGCTCTGCTCTAGACTGCTTTTTCTTGCTATTGCTATTTTGAAAACTCTCTGGTGGAGACAGCTTTCTTTCTGCTCAAGATAGCTAACTTTCTGTTAGACAACTTTCTCTTCTAGTAAAGATTCTAAAAGCATTCTGGATAGGTCAAGGGTTTTCTGACCAAAGTCAGAAAAACTGCTATAAAAAAAAAAATTCATGGATCCTCTAACCAAGTCATAAATTCTGTTAGAAAAATTCTAAAAGTAATTCTTAGGTATTCTGATCAAAATCAGAAAGCCACAAACACAAACACACACACACACACACACATACACACAAACACACACACACACACACACACACATACACACAAACACACACACACACACACACACACACACACACACACAAGAGCTGTGTTCAGACTGTCTTCTCTGGATAGCTGTTAGAAAACACTCTAAAAGGGCGGTGTCAGCTCTCTAAATAATTCTTCATATTTCTGACCTGGAAATACTGTTAGAAAAAAAAATATCTTGAAGAGCTGTGTTGGCTCTCCAGAGATGTTCAGATAGCTTACCTTTCACTAGAGAAAATTATAAAAAAGAACTGCTGTCTGCAGTTGCTTTCTGCTCGATCCTCTCATGCAGACCAAAAGCCCAGTTTTTTTTTATTTACATATCAATTAAGTTATTTATTTCAGATTCCCTCTTGACCAATCAGCATTTCCCAACCTTGACTCTTAGGAGACAGCAAACATTGCAAAAGAATTCAGAGATCTCCCTGTCTCTGTTAAGTTGGGACCCCACCATGAAATTACCATTTCTACCATGCCTGAGCCTAACTTTGTTTTGTACCAGACTGATTTTGAAGTCAGGAATCTGCCTGCTTTCGTATCAGCCTGCCTTTGTATCTTTTTGACAAGCTGGCTCAATAATACAGTTACCTTTGCTCCTTTAGATTCATGAAGCCCCTCATATAATTCATATTGCATCCTTATTTTTTGCATACTTGAGGAATTGTATAGTTTCAAACTCATGTTTTTAGAGTTCTTTTCCACATCCTTAAGGCATGTCCTGAAGGTCCCAGCGTCTACCATTTTGCTGACACATTAGCCACACCTTTTCTTCCCTGATTCATACTTCTCTGATTATCCTAGAGTCATTAACATTAACAGAGAGGACATTCCTCAGAGGAACATGAAGGTATGTACAGTATTATACAAACAAGCCTGATGCCCACACGGCCATCAACACTTGTGGAGGCCCACGCTTGATGGCCCTGTCTCAGGAGCAGGAACCATGTCACTCCACCCCCACCAAGGCCATCCCGGACTCAAAATTAAGGAAATACATTTTCTAAAAGATGTTAAGATGTTCATTGGAAGAGTACCTCCAGTGAGCTAAAGGCAGCAGCGGGGAGAAGGTCTGACTGATAGCCAAATATTCCATTTAAAATTCAACTCTTTGCTACATTGGAACTGTTTGTCATAGCACGGAAGTTGCATGACATTAAAAACACATGTGTCACTCAGAGAGTGTCAGCATTTTAAGAATGTGCTGGGAAGCTGGGTGGCTTGGGAATTTTATCCCTGTCTTGTTGACAGCTCAACTCCCAGGGAGAACTCTTAGTTCTCAGACTTTTCAACTCTGTTAGTTTCAAGCTTGGTTGACCAAAATGATGGGATCCCAAAAAGTGTTTCTGAATGACCAAGTTATATGCAAGAGAACATTTCTTGGTGCCTCTTACCTAGCCTTCACTGGAATCTCTGGTCTTAATGATAAAATAACAGTGATTCATTCATACTGATTTATATAATCTGCATAGTGCTTGACATGTTTTCAAACTTGCATCCAAGCTATGCTGAAGTTGGCATAAATTCTAAAATTCTCAGGTGAGAATTCAAAGCTCAAAGGTGTTAACTCAATGTGGTGACTGGCACTTAAAAGCCCTTTCTCCCTAAAGAGGCCTTTCACCAAGGTATTCTGTCAGGGCAACAGAAAAGTAACTAAAACATTCCAGATACTCCAGTGATTTTGGAATGGACTTTTAGGATGCTTTTGAGATGTGCTAAGATGCCTCCTAATCATATGAGATAGTGATAACAGTCAAAAGCACTTTATAAAGATTTTCATTGGCCATTTATTATGCTTTTATTTAATTTATAAATTATTAATGCACAGTTTTATAGTTTATTCACATTCATGCCTAATATTTTGTTTTAGGAAACAATGTTACCTTTTTTCCTGGAGTTTAATGCAGGGACTCACAACACTGAGCAAGAATTGATATGAAATAAAGGAAAACATCAGAGAATTCCATTATTGTTTTGTGTGTTTTGAGGGTTGGTTCTGGTCTCTTACACATCCGAATTACAAATCTACCACTGGATTATACCCCCAGCCCCTGACCTTTGATATTTTGGACACATTCATTCTTGATCTTTTAATCTAAGCTCTTGTCCTTGTAGATGTAAAAGCCAAGAACAAGAAAAGGAAGTTATATCTTCTCACTGCACTGTGTGGAGAAAGTTGGAAGTCCATATTCACTCTGAGTGTCAGTCTAGGATAGACATTTGGCCAAGCTTAGAGTCCTAAAGGCCTGTGGTCAATGCAACCCTTGTGGTCCACTCTCTCTGCGTTTCTAGGCAATGTACTTAATATTCATGAACTTTAGGTTCTTTGTATAGTAAAATGGGAATGAAAATTTCTATTGTCGGGGGTTAAGAGGACCATTCATAACATTTGCCATGTCTAATATATCCAGAGGAATTACACATGGAGACGAGGACACCTGCTTTATTACTCATAAGGCTGAGCTGAGCAAGGTTGATGTGCTTCCTTAGCCACCCAGGTTCCTTAGCGACTCTTGCAGAATCCTACCTCTTTCCTGGCCTCAGAACCACTTACTGTGAAGAAGTAGCAAAGGGCTACACTGTTAGCTTACCGAATTGAGGATCAAAGAGACCAGTGCCCATTAGTGAGAGTGGAAACATGAAACTGCTGCTGAGCTCTTTTTCTTAATACCATCAATTAGTGAAGCCTTTCTGACTTTCCCGGGGTGGAAGGCATAGCGTGATTTCCCTTCCTTTTGTTATAGGGAAGGAGATGCTTAATGGAAGTCTTCCTGGTTGGTACCCACTGCATTTCCTGTTCTTCATGTGCAGGTCATACAACATTGGCAGAAGCAAAGTCATAAACCCTAACTCCGATTTGATTATTCTTTCATCTGTGATGAAGTAAATGGGTACATTGCATAGGACAAACAGTCCTCAGTGTGGCTTTGAGATTCATTTCCAAGCTCCTCCCACATTTTGTATAATAAAATTTTGTAGCAAATCAAAAGGCAAAACAGTTACTATATGTGGGAGCCTCTTTAATTTTTCTATCAAATGTATACCGGAGTACGTGCGGGCATGCGTGCGTGCATGTGTGTGTGTGTGTGTGTGTGTATGTGTGTGTGTGAGAGAGAGAGAGAGACAGAGACAGAGACAGAGACAGAGACAGACAGAGACAGCGAAACAGAAAGAATTAGAGGAAATAAAGGATAGTCTAGGAAAGTAGAGATAAGAATATTATAGATGCTATTGCTTAAGCACCTGGTGCATCTAAGATCTGCAGAGCAATTGCAGAGTGGGCATTGTTTTCACTTTGCAAATAAACGGGCACTTGGAAATGAATTCTCCCATCAAGGCTTGTTTCAAGCCTTACCTGCTTAACACTGCAGGTTGAGTTAAGAGCTCATCCTTCTCCTGTGTGGATGGACAGATGTGGAGAGAGTGTGGACCATTCTCTAGGTTTAGTAGAAATCCCGGCAGGATCTCTACATGGTAGAAAGTGCAGTGAGGTGACACAGACTGCGTATGACAACACACCTCAGACAAAGAGTGAGTCCTAGGTGGAAGGGCAGTGAAGTCACTTATGGATGCTATCCTTATTCTCATACAGAGAAAGCAGCATTGCCACATTTAATGACTTGTTGAGGAAAGTTAGGGTCACATGGAAAATTATATATAACCAAGTTTTCAGAGTTAACGATGTCCAAATGACCACTGCTAACATTGCCAGGGCTCACCTTAATTGCTGAAGGCTAGAAAATTAGCTGATCCAGCAGGCTATTCTTTCTTCCTTCCTTCCTTCCTTTCTTTCTTTCTTTCTTTCTTTCTTTCTTTCTTTCTTTCTTTCTTTCTTTTTTTAAAGTCTGGTTCTGGAATGAGCAGATTCTTGTCATTGCACAAGTTTCCTGGTAATTTGTCTTCAAATAGATTCATCTAATCAGGATGCAGACTTTCCTCTCTCTTTTCCAAGCTTCCTTTGCTTCCTTCTCCCAGCGTCTAGCAGCAGGTACCAACATCAAAATCCCCCAAATCAGGGAGAGTGAATCAAGTTGCACCAGAACAGAGGTTTGAGCTGAGTTCTGTCCAAATCAAGACCCTCATGGGGCAAAACCATCCATTCTCCCAGCAGGGCACATTTCAAAATCCTTCCTTTCAAATGCCAGACTTTTAATGATCTCTGCTTACAAACCACTATTTTACTGAGATGCTTGCTAACAGTGTTAATGGGAATGTGCAATCCTGTTCTTAGGTTCATATGTATATATATATATATATATATATATATATATATATATATATATATATATATGTAGCCAGGCGATTGTATGCTCATTTAGATATATTTCCAGGGACACGAAACTGAAATTCAAGTCATATTGTAGCTTTTTGGAGTCTCTTGCACCCCCAGTGAGAACACACTCGGTCCCAGCTGTCTGGCCAAATGCTATTTTGTCTCCCACCCTCTGCCAGCTGCTTCTTATCTTCTGTCAAGACTGCTGAGCTAGGGATGTAGGGAAAACAGTTTTATCTAGGACTGGGAAGAAGGATTTCTCTCTATTGCTAATTAAAGTCTGTTGGGAGTGAATTCAGCTTTGGGAAGGGTTGTTGAGGAAAAGCTACTTCTCCAGCCGTTGCTGTGAGCCAGGCCAGGCATGACATCAGAAGGTGCTCTGCTTTATGTCCAGGCTGTCTTCTGTGTGCCTACTTCTGCTCCTCATCTCCTTCTCCAGAGTGAACTGCAATGACAGGCAAAGAATGACCCTGGAGGTCTTGTTGGAAACTCGAAATCCTTACTTCTTCCCAAAGATATTATTATATGCCTTTTTGTTGTTCCAATGTCCTTCCTCTTGGGCTCGAGTCCCTTCCTAATAAATGAATGCTCCTCACCTGACCAGTCTTGTGCCTAACCCAGCCCAGTTGCCACGACCTCTCACACAGGTTGTAAGAATAAAATGATTGATCTCCCAGTCCTCCTTAGAACTAGGATAAAATAATTTGACACATTACCAGCAATGCAACAATAAGTTGAGATCTGCAGAATATACTGTGTTCTCTTCTTTTCTTCTGTATTAAATGATGTTTTGATGTCTACATCTAAAGCCATTACCTCTTGAGATGACAGACACAGGAAAAGACCAAGGGAGTTCCAAAAGATCTACGTATGGTACCACATTAGGGTTAACTTGTTTTGTCCATCAGTTGGTTTGTTTGTTTGTTTACTGAGTCAATATACTTTTACCATTTGTTAGCATACACATACAAACACACAAACACACATGTGTGTATGTACACACCTATACATACATATTCACCATAGCAAAACACTCCTCCGATCAATACAAATTTATCAGTAAACAAACTAGATCAAGATTCCTGTTATTAATCTTACAATTTACCAGACAAAGGCAGGCCTTTGTCAATAGATATAATAAAATATTGTAATTTTACAGAAAGAGAATGTGATAGTTTGAATGAAAACAGCCCCCATATGTTTGAATAATTTGTTTCCAACTTGGCAGAAATGTGGCCTTGTTAGAGGGGATATGTCACCAGAGGTGGGCTTTGAGGTTTCAAAGCCCACACCAGAGTAGCCAACCACTATCTGATTGGATTTAGAGCTCATTCCGTGAGATGGACCTCACGCCTGACACTGCTTGAGTGGCTAAGAACCTGCCACTAGATAAGCCGTGAACCTTACTGAAAACAACACTGCTGTTCTGCTGAAGGGACATAGCAATAAAATGATCCCTAATGCCATTCTGCTCGACTTATAGATGAGTGTCTTGCTCAGCCATCATCAGAGAAGTAGGACAGAGTGCAGAGACCCATAACTGGACAATGTGCAGAGGGTGACAGACCTTGGAATACAGAGTCCTACATGGGATGTTTTCATCAAATGCCTTCCCTCCAGGTTCAGGAAACTGCAGAAAAGGAAGTGGAAAGATTGTTAAGAGCCAGTGGGAATGGAAGACACCAAGAAAACACAGCCTTCTAGACACCACAGGCCTGACACACATAAGAACTCACAAAGCTGTGGTAGCGTGCAGAGGGTCTGTACAAGTCTACACGAGGTGGGGTCCCAGTGCTGAGACGAGAAGTGGACACAAGCCCTACATCAACTCTCTCACAGACAACCACTTGTAAAGAAAACAAAATTTTTCTCCAATGAAGTCTCACTGGGCATACAAATCACACCTAAGGGGAGACCCCATGCCCAGCAGTGGATAGACAACACAAAACAAACTCAGTAGTAGTTTTGAAGGTTTTTAAAAATGTTTTATCTGGACTTTTTTTTTTCTTATAGGTTTTTGGCTTTATAAACTATGGTTTCTGGTTTTGAGCTTTTAGGAGATTTCTATGTATTTGTCTTTGCATCTATACGTGTGTCCATGTTTGTGCGTGCATGTGTGTATGTGTCTGTCTGCATGTGTGTGTGCACGCGCATGTGTGTATGCGTGCATGTGTGTGTGCGTGCATGTGTGTGTGTATGTGTGTTTGTGTGTGTGTATATTTTTCTTTAGTTCCTTCTTTTTCTGTTTATTTTCTCCTACTTTGGTTTGTTTGTTTTGATTTGATCTTTTTAAAAAACTTTATTTATTTATTCACTTTACATCCCAATATCAGCCCCCTTCTCCTAGTCACCCCCTTTTGCAGCTCTCCCTCCCCCCCAACTTCTCCCTTCCCTTCTCCTCTGAGAAGAAGGAATCCCCACTGGGTATCCACTCCCTTCGTACATCAGTCACTGCTGGACTAGGCTCATCTGTTCCCACTGAGGCCAGACAAGGTGGTTCAGTTAGGGGAAAAGGATCCATAGACATGCAACAACTTTAGAGGTGGTTCCAGTCCACTTGCTGGGGATCTGCATGAAGACCAAGCTGCACATAAGCTACTCAAGCAGGAGGCCTAGGTCCAGCCCATGCTCACTTGGTTGGTGGTTCAGTTTCCATGAACTGGGGTTCATGGACTCCAGGTTAGTTGACTCTGTTGGTCTTCCTGTGGAGTCCTTATCCTCCTCAGGTCCTCGATTTTTTTCCTTGACTCTTGCACAAGCCACTCCTTCCCCCAGACACCCCCCCCCCGACCACCACCAACCTCCATCTAATGTTTGGCTGTGGGTCTCTGTATCTGTTTTGGTCAGATGTTGGGCAGAATCTCTAAGAGGACAGTTATGCTAGGCTCCTGTCTGCAAGCATAACTGAGTATCATTAATAGTGTCAGGAGTGGGTCTCAATTTAGGCCAGTCATTAGTTGGCCATTCCCTCAAACTCTGCTCTATCTTTGTCCCTGAACATCTTGTAGGCAGGACACATTTTGGGTCAAAAGTTCTGTGGGTGGGTTGTTGTCCTTATCCCTCCATTGGGAGTCCTTTCTTGATACAGGAGGTAGCCACTTCAAGATCTATATCCCCTACTGCTAGGAGTCTTAGCTAGACTGCCCTCAGAGCTTCCCCCATCCCGGCTCTTTGTCCTGTCCAAGAGATGGTCCACCTACCCCCACCCACAACTGATTCCCATCCTCTTTCCCCTGCTCTCCCTACACCTAATAGCCCCCTCTCCCTTCTTCTTTAATTCCCCCTTCCCTCTCCCACCCTATGCTCTCCCTCCATGAACCTCTGATATCTATTTTACTTCTCCTTTTGAGAAAAAGTCAACGATCCTCCCTTGGACCCTCATTATTTGGCTACTTTGGGCCTGTGGATTGTAGAGTGGTTATCTTGTACTTTGTGGCTAATATCAACATATAAATGAGTACATACCATACATGTCCTATGGGGTCTGGATGACCTCACTCAGGATATTTTCTAGTTTGATCCATTTGCCTGCAAAATTCATGGTGTCCTTTATAATAGCTGAGTAGTATTCCATTGTATAAATGAACCACATTTTCTGTATTCATTCATCAATTGAGAGACATTTAGGTTATTTGCAGATTTCAGCTATTAAAAATAAAGCTGCGATGAACATAATTAAGCAAGTGTCCTTATGGGATGCTGGAACATCTTTTGGGTATATGCCCAGGAGTGGTATAGCTGGGTCTAGAGGTCCCACTTTTCTGAGTCACCGACAAATTGATTTCCAGAGTGAGTGTACAAGTTTGTACTCCCACAAGTAATGTAGAAGTGTTCCCTTTGCTCCACATATTTGCCAGCATGGGCTGTCCCTTGAATGTTTCATGTTAGCCATTCCGATGGGTGTAAGACGGAATCTCAGAGTTGTTTTGATTTTCATTTCCCCAATGACTAAGGACCTTGAACATTTCCTTAAGTGCTTCTTGGCTATTATAGACTCCTCTGTTGAGAATTCTTTATTTAGCTCTGTACCCCATTTGTTAATTGGGTTATTTGTGTTGTTGGTGTCTAACTTCATGAGTTCTTTGTATATTTTGGATATTAAGCTCTCTATCAGATGCAAGGTTAGTGAAGATATTTTACCCATCTGTAAGCTGTTGTTTTCTCCTATTGACAGTGTCCTTTGACTCACAGAAGCTTTTCAGTGTCATGAGGTCCTATGTATTAATTGTTGACCTTAGTTGACCCACTGATCTTCTGTTCAGGAAGTTGTCTGCTGTATCAATGAGTTCAAAGTTATCTCCCACATTCTGTTCTATTAGATTTAGTGTATCTGAGTTTATGTTGAGGTCTTTGATCCCCTTAGACTTGAATTTTGTTCAGGGTGATAAATATGGATCTGTTTGCTTTCTTCTACATGTAGACATCCAGTTAGACCAGCACCATTTGTTGAAGATGCTCTTCATTTTCATTGTGTGGTTTTGGCTTTTTTTTTTTTTTTTTTTTTTTTTTTTTTTTTTTTTTTTTTTTTTATCAAAAATCAAGTGACTGTAGGTGGGTGGATTTATTTCTGGGTCTTTGATTTGATTCCATTGATCAATGTGTCTGTTCCTATACTAATGCCATGCACCTTTTATTACTCTTGCTCTGTAGCACAGCTTGAAGTCAAGGATGGCAATTCCTCCAAACATTTTATATTGTTCAGGATGGTTTTGGCTATTCTGGGTTTTTGTTTTACCATATGAAGTAGAGAATTGTGCTTTCAAGGACTATAAAGAATTGTGTTGAAATTTTGATGGGGATTGCATTGAATCTGTAGATTGCTTTAGTTAAAATGGTCATTTTTACTATGTTAATACTACCAATCCATAAGCATGAGAGATCTTTTCATCGTCTGATATTTTCCTCAATTTCTTCCTTTAGAGACGAAGTTATTTTCTTTTTTCTTTTTTCTTTTCTTTTTTTTCCAAGACAGTATTTCTCCGTGTAGCCCTGGCTGTCCTGGAACTCACTCTGTAGACCAGGCTGGCCTCGAACTCAGAAATCTACCTGCTTCTGCCTCCCAAGTGCTGGGATTAAAGGCGCGCGCCACCACTGCCTGACTGTAGTTCTTTTCATACAGGTCTTTCACTTTCTTGGTTAGAGTTATACCAAAATATTATGTGTGGCTATTATAAAGGGTTGTGTAGGCATAAATTTTTGCCACCTGCTTTTAATAAGGGTTCAACCTCTTCTCTAGGCCATCCCCCAGCAAAGGCAGTGGAAAAGAAAAGTTACTAGGATATGGGGGAAGTGGACCTGTTCAGCAAAAGTTTTCCATCTTCTTTGGCAGCAGTGCAGTCCATAGCAAACAGCAAATATGGTTCAACAGCTGCAGACTAGCCCTCTAGCCAGGTAGACACCAGACAGGACTCCTCAGTCCTTTCAGAAAGCAGACACCAGGGAGCTGTAGCTGTACTGCAGTATCATGTTAACCCACTCTATACTTTCTGGGGGACACACACACTTCTCACTACCACCCCAGTGTTCTGGATTCCCCAAAGGGCACACATATACAGCTTTATATTTTAAATACCTTAAACACATCAATAGCTGGTCCACTCCCTAATTCCACATGGCTAACATACACTCCGATAGTCTTGTTAATACTTACTAAATCTACGTTTTATCTTTGCTGCCCTAGACCCTGCTGAGCTTCACCCCTGGGTCTACTTTCTCCGTGTAGCTACATGTCAGCTGTCTCTATCTCCTGCACCTTTCCAATGTAATCTGTCTCCTATGCCCTCCTCATAGAGGATTCCCCTCTTCCTCCTTCCCCAGTCCCTTCCTGGGAATCCTAAAGGTCCTGCCTATGTCTCCCTGGCCAGCCATTGGCCACCAGTAACTTTACTGATCAGTCAAAAACAAACTGGTAACAAGATTCCTTTAGTCCTATGTCTGGGGCACTGTAAACAAGTTTTTAGGTAAGATAATTAGCATAATAACATAAGCCACTACATAGTTCAAATCTGAAGAAACTACCAAGCTAATCAACTGGCCTGAAGTGAGGCCACAGAAGTGGCAAACTGCAGCAGGAACCTCACAGGCAGTTTTTTTGTGAGTTTCTCTCAATGGCAGCTTTACCACAAGTTGAGCTCAACCACGCTATGTAAGGTGAACCAATGCATGCTTGTCTTTACCAAAGAATACTGAGGCAGAGCAAACCAAACCAATGCTTAGTGCTAGTATCCCACTGTCTGTGGGGTCATGTTTATACTCCTTCATCAAGTGTCCTTTCATGTGTCTACTATATCCAAATATCCCTTCACCCATGTGTGCTTCAGGAAAACAGTCTTTTATGAGTTTGCTTTAGCAAGATATCCTTTCACCTGTGTGCCCCAGAACATGATTTGATATAACTAACTTTCTGAAGAAACTTGAAATTTCCACTTCAGGACTGATTTCTTTCCCAGTTGTTTATCATTTGTGTGAAGGAGGGCTACTGATTTCTTAGGGTTAATTTTGTATTCAGCCACTTTGCTGATGGTGTTTATCAGCTAAAGGAGTTCTCTGGGAGAATTTTGTGGGTCATTCATGTATATCATCCATGCTGACTACTTCCTTTCCAATTTGTATTCCTTTGATCTCTTTTAGTTGTCTTATTGTTCTAGCTAGGACTTCAAGTACTAAATTGAATAGGTAGGGAGAGAGTGGACAGCTCTATCCTGTTCCTGATTTTAGTGGAATTGCTTTAAGTTCCTCTATATTTAATTTGATGTTTGGCTATTGGCTTGTTGTACATTACCTTTATCTTGCTTAAGTACGATGTACTTTGTATCCCTGGTCTCTCTAAGACATTTAGCATGGAGGGGTGTTGTATTTTGTCAAAGTTTTTTTTCAGCATCTAATGAGAATATCATGTGGCTTTTTTATTTCAGTTTGTTTATATGGTGGATTACGTTGATGGATTTTCATGTATTGAACCACCCCTGCATCGCTAGGATGAAGCCTAGTTGATCAAGTTGGATGATGTATTTGATGTGTTCTTGAATTCAATTTGTAAGAATTGTATTGACTACCTTTGCATCAATGTTTATAAGGGATATTGTTCTGAAATTCTGCTGCATGTGGTTGTTTTATAATGAGAAAGAGCAAGAAAGGGAGTAGATTTGAGTTGGTGGGATATGCGGAGGATCTGAAAAGAGTTGGGTAGGGGAAAAAAGCAAAATCAGAATATATTGCATAAAAAATATGTTTTAAGAGCCTATACCACAGTTCAAGTTAACTCTGTCTTTCTCTGCCTTGTGCTTGTGGATCACATGTAAGCTCTCAGCTACTGCTCCAATGCCATGGCTTCCTGCCTCCTGTTGTGCTCTTCACCATGATGGCCGTACACTCAACCTCTGAAGCTATACGCTCCCATTAAACATTTTCTTCTATACATTGCCTTGGTCACGGTGCTTAGCTACAGCAATAGAAATGTAACTAAGACAAAAATAGATACTAGGAAGTAAAAGGAGGAACTCAGATCACTCAGGCATCTTATGGATCCTTTCAGAATTTTCAACCCATCTCTAGATGCCATCTAGTACTGAACATGATGCAACCATTGTGCACAGTTGTCATACTATATTTCTTATTTAATGATGGTAATAAAAGCTGGTGTGTGAGCAGCATAAATACAATTTGTTTTCAGATGTTTTGGATCTTGAAAACACATATAGAATAGCAGGTGTATAGAAGGGAAGGTGGACTGTAATTATTCAATTTCAGATTATCTTACTTTAAATCCTACTTCCTCTGCTCTTCACAAATGCTTCCTTATGTTGATAACTTTATTTATTTGGACTAAAACACTTCCTTAATTCATGAAATGTGCCATATTGATTTTTTTATTGCCACCAGGAACTTGTTAATAACAACATCTCAAATCCTGATCATGTGTAATTTATAATTCATGTTAATTTATAATCTTTTTCTTAATAAGGAAATATACACTTTAATATTGTGAACTAAACTAATAATGAACATCCAGAGCACTTATTTTTTTAATTGCTTTCTGCTAAGTTTTACATAAGATTTTTGTTATTTACCATCAGGGGAATCTTTAATTCCTCAGAACACTAATCTCTAGAGATTACGGCAGAGCAAACGGCTATTGGTTTGGTTGGACTGGAATGATCTGCATTGATAACTCAATCCTGACCAATTATTGGAAGCTCTGAGAACACTGTTGAGACTAAGAAAATGGGAGTAATAACATTACTCTAAGAAAACTGTTCTGTGGAAGAATTGACATGGGCCAACCACACTCACCCAATTGCTTATACACTAAGTTCTTAGAGAAATATTTACTAAGCACTTCTGTGTGAGGCACTGTGCTGGGATCTAGGGGGAAACAAATGATCATGTGATTCCACTGAAAATTAAGCTTGGAAATTCTGTAAGTGCCATGTTCTTTAAACAAATGGTTCCTATTTGTGAGTCTGGGAAGAGGACACTAAATGGACAGTCTCTCTGATTGATGAGCTGTTGGTAGGTTTGGAGTCAAATGCAATCTGTTTCTTGATTCTCAAGGATGTTGTTATTCACTTTCCAGGCATCCCCTGGGAGGCATGGAAGAGATGAAAAAGCACTACACCACAATGCAAGCTGCTTTGCAATTTGTGTCCCATGTTCCCTGAAGGAGAAGATATATGCTAATAACTTTGAAGCAACTGTTATTTTTTTTTTCAGGATGGTGAGAGAATGTGAGTGAACATTTAGCTTTGTCCACCCCAAACCTTGTATGGCTTGGCATGAAGAATTAACCTTGATTTTTATGCTTAGCAAAGCATGGGACACGACATACATGTTTGATGAATAAAGGACTACATGCCACCATACAATGTTTCCAACTGGAGTGGAGAAGCCTGCCCTGGTAGTGATGAGAACAAGTTTACAGACTCCTGATCACATAAAGGAGACTCTGATGGGACCCCAGATGCTGGTCTTTAGATCCATGATGGTGTTTGTGTTAAGGATGTGCATTCCACGGGCAGATCCTGACAAGGACTGAGCACAGTGGGAGTAATATGCATGCTAAATGTCCTAGTTAACTATATCTACTTGACACAACCTAGAACAGAAGCTCTCAGTCTGTGGGTTGTGACCTCTGTGGGGGTGAAATGATTCATTCGCAGGGGTTTCCTAACACCATCAAAAGATATAGATATTCATATTATGATTTGTAATAATAGAAAGATTATACTTATGAAGTAAGAACAAAAATAATTTTATGGTTGGGAATCACCACAATATAAGGAACTGTATTAAAGGGTCACAGCATTAGGAAGGTTGAGAACCATTGACTTAGAGTCACCTGAGAATGGAGTTTCAATTGAGGGGATACCCACATCCGATTGGCCTGTGGCCAGGTCTTTGGGAGACTGTCTTGAATGTTAATTGATGTATCAGAGACTATCTCACTGTGTCTGCCACCATTACCCATGCTGATAGTCCTGGACTGTACAGAGAGCCAGTGGAGCATGGGTCTGTGACAGCCAGCAAGCAGTATTCTGCCACAGTTTCTGCTTCAAGTTCTTCCTTAAGTGCTGCACTGATTTCCTTCTGTGATGGACTGTGACCTACAAGTTGAAATGAATCTTCTCTCTTAAGTAGCTTTTGATCTTAACTTTTGTCATAACAACAGAACAAAACTAGAACATGAAAGACCTCTCTAACTGTACATTGTATAAAGTGTCACAAAGATCTTTGCCAAGTCTACATGGCAGGTATTCTATGGACCTTTTACTGAACTTATTACCCAGTACTCCTTTCTTGTGTCTTATCATATCCTAAGATTATCCTAGGTAGAACAACTTCACATCTAAAAGGAAAGAAACACACAGTTATCCAGAAGGGAAAGAGAATAAACTCAGATAACACTGGAAGACTAAGAAAGATGGTGTCCCATGATGACCATCCACAAGCACACATGTGAGCTTTTTTTATGTCCATGACAAAGAGATCTAAAAAAATTTGGTATGCAGATTTCAGTACATTGTAGTGGTCAAGATAAAAGAGATCCAGAGCAGCCATGGGAGCTTTGAACCAGGAGCCAGACCATGGGTCTGCCGAACATGACCCCTGAAGAAGTACTGGCTGGAAGAAGGCAAGGGTTCAACAAGTGTTCATTGAGGAAGATAGTATGGGGATCCTGATAGATGACAATGACACTTATGACTGGTCAAACCTGTACCCAAGGCCAGTGTTGGCTGTTACTAGGCAGGAGGTATCGGAAGTATTTATGAATGCTGCTTCACCGCACTTGCCTCATCTATAAATCAGGGACAGTCATCCAAGCACCACGGTCACAGAGAAGGTAAAATAAAGTGAATGTAGAGCCCAATACACAGTGGACATTCACAAACACCCTGGGCTCTGCTGTAGAAGAAGAGCTCAAATTGAAGTGTCTGTTTTGATTCCAGAAAGCAGGGGGTCTGTGGGAGCATAACTGGGAAGCTCTAGAATGTTGATCATTTTGATAATGCATCAGTTTGATGTCATGTTCAAGTGGAATGAGATGTCTCCTATAGCCACAAATCTATTATTTGTGCACTACTCCCTCTAGCAACCAAAATGAACTCAGAAGGCTTTCATCCAGGGAAGGAATCTACTGCTTCTAATTCCTGGGGAGTTTAAGGCCACTTTGCCTGTGGCTGGACAAAGCACCCCACAGTAGGTGCTTCTCCTCCAGGTTAATTTATTCCAGATCAGGTTTCCATATGAAGAGATGGGGTGGCTTATTGACCTCTTTAGGTCTATAGTGTCTTTCTGGAGAAGACATGACATCTATCTCCAAGTAATTTCAACTAGACACTTTAGGAAAGCCTTGCTTTGTCTGTCCTAGTTCAAATGCCTGTCCCTGAGCCAGTTCCTCTGCCAGGGACCAGAAGGGTCTGCAATTAGTCAGACCTGGTTCTGTGTTTGTCTCTAGAGCTCAGAATAAGAGCAGGGTGAAACGATTTCTCGATACTTGTATAACCTGAATCATATGCTTCATAAATCTGCCCAATGTGCATTCCACAACAGTTTATATTTTAGTTCTATAAACAAATTTGCATTAAAATTTACTGTTTTTAAATTGAGTTAAATTTAAGAAACTATACAGAGATAAAACTTAAAATTACATATTTGTTATATACACACACACATATTAAACTTGTGGGATTTGGAGGAGGAGGATTTAGACTTCATTCCTTTGAATATTTTTTCCCATTACTGCAAAGAACACAATATTTCATTGCTACAGGGTCACATGTATTTCCAGAAATGAAATGTGGTTACTAGGAATAATCAAACTTATTCAGAGTTACAGGTCACTAGGAAATTCTCTCAGAATTTGAGAGAGAAGGATGGCTTGGCCTGCATGTTAGAGATGCATGTGGGGTTGGAAGTTTTGAGCATGGAATCATCTTCAAAAGATTCCATGCATTTGGCTGCCACGGTTCACAGCCTCTGGCTCCAGGTCTTTCTTAAATAATCAGATTATGCAAGACTTCTTTCATTTATTTACAACTTAGAAAGAGAATCTTCATCTAGGTACAGAATAATCACTTCCTCTTAAACATGCTGGGACTTGAGTGTACAAAGGGAGTCATGTTAGTTCCTGTGGCTGAAAGAACACACCATCATGGGGTGGATCTCTGCCTTTCTTTCCCTTTTTCCCCTCCATCATCTCTCTCTTCTTTCCCCTGCCTTAGATGATTTTTAGATGGGGGGGGTGTTTTGGGAGCCAACTACTCCTGGTGGTGATGAAATTCTTTCCAACAAGGAGGATGCAGGGGCACATCTGTGCTCTGTCAGATAGTAACACATTGGCATGACAGAAATGTTCCCGATGATGCAAATGCATTTGGCTGCCATGGTTCACTGCCTCTGGCTCCGGGTCTTTTTTTTTTTTTTTTTAAAAAAAAAACAGATTATGCAACACTTCTTTTATTTATTTACAGTTAGGAAGCATCCCTTATTTAAAAAATGAAAAACATGTAGTTAATAGCAAGAAGAGAGAAGAAAGTGCTCATAACCCTTCTGCTCACCCTCTTGCCCTGCCACAAACCATCTTGTGTGTATTGCTGGTATCGCCTCATCTTATCTGTGTAATTCCATTTCATGTGAGGCATGAATTTCAAGAATGAATTCCTACAACTAGCTCTGCTCACTTAAAGCTAGTAGACAGCAAAGCTATTTAATTTTCATGGGAGGTTGGTATAAAGCATCAGGAGTTATCTGTCTAGGAACACCGGACCCTCCCCCCCCCTTCAGTTGAAGGACACCTTTGCCAAGTGTGTCCATCTTACAGCGCCATCAGCAGGGTCTCCACATTAAGGTTTGATTATCCTTTTTAGAATTGGAGGAAATTATTGTTTCCTTTCACATTCTTTCCCTATCCCATTGCTTTCACCCTCGTGCATCATTCCAGGGAGTTTTATGGTTTTCTTCAAAAGCACTTAAAAATAAACAGCCTGGTGTCTGATCACATCTATTATTTAGTTCCAAAGTTATTGATTTTTCAGAAAGGTTTTTCTCATTTTAGTACCATGATTTAATGGATTTTTGGTTGTTTGGGGGTTATAACAATAATAACAACTGAGAAGAAAAACAAGAGTGAATTTGAGACCAACAATCAGATTGATTTGAAATTATCCACCTTGAGCCTATGTATACATTTGTGTGGCTAGGGAGATGAAATATTCCTGACCGTTTGCCATGGGGCTCTCAGAAATAGCATACATATCAGTGCACTTTAGTGTACTCATTTGTGTGTAAAGTTCTTTGAATCTTGAATGTTTTTAACAAATTGATGTTATTTTGATTTTAGGATGAATTTCTGAAGGTTTCTGTATTCTCCTACCCAGGAGATACTGTCTCCTGCCTTTGCCTTTCTGGAAGTATGTGTGTGCATATGTGTATATGTGTTGCTCTGCATACTACACGATATTCGGTACCTCGCTTTTTTGAGTCAATAATATATCCTGCTTCCCAGTTTATCATACAGACAAGAACAGACTCAGCCAGAAGAGAAACCACACATCTCATGTGTAGAATGTTATCTGGCAGTAATGGACAGGTGGCTACAGACACCTATACATTTGAGAGGGCATTTGTTTAGATTGGTGAGGTTTTACTTATGTGTATGAGCTCCATGATGCTTAGCCAAGATCATGTCTTTCCCAAATCTCACATTTTAGAGGAAATTAAACAAATATCCACCTCTGTTCTGGGTGCTGAGACAGTACAATAGGCCCTGGGGTCTGCAGTTCATTGTCAACAAACCTTCATGAGACAGAAAATGAAACAGAAACAGTGTTAGTGGCCAATATAGAACAGAGAAAGAAATCAGGAGAATTTAGTTTGATTCTGGGAGTTGTGAAAAACAACCCCAAGGAATGAATACATCTGTGAAGGTCTAAAGTATCCCTCTGCAATGAAGGATGCTTGTGTTGGGAATGAGAGAAAGAGGGTAGTTCTCCAGGAAGGCAAAGCAGAACAATCAAAGATTTGGAGAGGAGGGAACACAACAATCAAACTTCTGAGATACATCCAACTCCCTAGAGCCTGAATCAGAAATAATGAGGAATCATGTAGAACATTCAAGACACAAAGCTTCAAACTAATGCAAGACGTTTAGTGAAGGCAGAGGTGACCAGTGTCAATCAGGAGGATCTCTGAGTGTTTATTCCTAGGAGAATGAAGGGAAATTGGAAGAGAACTGGGGTTTTGGAAGGATGAAAGGCTCTGATTGGATCAAATACTCTGATCCTCAAATCTACAGCCAATCTCCAGAGCCTCTTTCCTTATTTTTACAAGTGTGCTTTTTCCCTTTGGCCAAGCACTAACAAGTATTGTGTGTCCCTGGAGAGCTCTGCATGCAGTCTAGCTTATGCTAAGCACAGACTTCATTCAACTGCCACTCAGCTGGAGGCCCAATGAACATTTAATTGGCTCTTTGGCATTCATTTACCAGAAAAGAGAAAAGTTTAAAAGTCCATGAAAATATGAAAAGAATAAAAATATCTTGTTCAAGTAACAAATAAACATACCAGAGTATAAAGCACAAAAGAATGCTAGGGACCATGTTTGAATCTTTGTTTTTTCCGATAAAATACTACAGAGTGGAAGTTACCCCATGGCCTTGGTATTGTCTTCCACCATTGGGGGGTCTAGGCTGGGTGGGTGAGGCAGATTCGCTAGCTCCATTTATTTTCTTCTCTGGGAACTTCTAGGAACATTCCCTAGGTTGTAGCATATGCATATTTCTGTTAAATTGAAGTTAAGTTTAAGGAGTCTGTAGGATTCCCTGTGGTCCTCAGACTCAGTTGTCCAGTGCTCACTGAACACTGACTCTTAGCTTTCAAGCATCAACTTGTATGTCACATTCACAAAAGGATCATAAATAGCATGTATAGCAGTGCCCCTTATTATCACTTGCTTAGTGCTCAGCCACTGCCCTGTGAACTCTATAATGCTAAGGACCACCGATATTTTAGTAACTATTTCACATTCACTGATGACAAAAAGAAGCTTCTCTGAGGAAGGTTGAGATGCACTAATCTATTTGTGCGAAGATAAGAAAAGGGGGCATGTTTATGAGTATTCCTACTTAGCAGAATAGTATTAGGTTCTCAGCTATGGCCTGTGATATACATAGTCATGGATATTTGACCTAGTTAACAGTACCAGATATGTGTTCTATCATGTGTGTCTTAAATCCAGTCAGAAAGTAGTCAGCAATGATTTTAAAATTGAAATATCAACCAACTCTGAAAAACATTAGGGATGCTCTATATCCTAATGAATATCAAGCCAGGACTGCATCCTCTATGTAAAAGTGAGCACGGACATCTATTTTATTAGTAAGCAGATTCACCTTTTATTGTAGCAAGTGTTCAACTTCTTAACTAAAGAACTTTTTTAATTTACCATGGTTTGTTATCAGTAGATGTTTAATTTGCATAGTTATTTTTTTATGTACAGAGATACTGAAAGTTGAAATAATTTCTTGGGTAAAAATGGTTCTCAAGTGAGAAAAGTCTGATAAACTCTTCCCTAAGGTGATGGGGGCAGCTGCTCACTCCTGGTTATGACCCACACTGTATTTTATTGAAATCCTATAAGAACCTTTAGACATCTTTTCTAACTTGTTCTCAATGCCTCTAGCTGAATGTGTGTTCATTGTCTTCCTGGTACTTGCTTAACACTGATACTTCCTTAACAAATTTTACTTAAGCATATAAAAATGGAGGAGGGATTCAGTGCATTCTGACAGAGCTCCTGGGGGAGAACCCACACCACCCAGAGCAACAGTAAAGGAGAAATGTTGGCATGAGACACATATGAGGCCAATTGTGGACGGCAGTGAGTGGCTCTTACAAGAGATAGGTGCTATAGAGGTCTAACCTTTACCACTCTACAGAGTGCTCACATCAAGGAGAAGAGCCCAGACTTGAGGTGGAAGTACATGTTGAGGGCTCATTACTTATTGTCCTGTGGGGATTGCTGCCTCACAGACATCCTTTCCACTGTTGAAAAGCAGAAAGGTCACACTAAGTGATGTGCAAGGTATCTGTCAACACTGGAATTTCCCAGTTCGTGTTTCTGTGATATGGTCTGACTATGGAGCAAGTTTTTTTTTTTCTTTAAAAAAAAAAAAAGCAAGGAATCAACATTGGAAGGAGTCTATGCCTCATATGGGTGGAGGCATCTTAGCAACCTTAATAAACCTCTGCCTCTCCCTTTAACCGTGGACTTTTAGGTCATCCATACTCACCCACACACTAGCGGTCAGTTCATGGCAAGAGACTATCAACCCCATTGGTGGCAAAGATAGAGTTTCCTTCATTGCCTGATTCTCCAGTGTGGAACCTGGCACAACAGCAGTGCTGAGTAACACAGATTGTTGAGGAAATGGGTTTGTGGTGAAACTTCTTGACTTTCCCTAGTCACAGCCTTTATGCTTATTTATATTCTCTATTTTCCTGGCTCCTTATTACATTTGAGTAAATAATGTGTTCCTGGCTCCATAGTTTTTGCTTGGAACTCAAGGCTGTTTTGACTTCTCCAGCTGGGGACTGATTCTGCCCTGTGGGTACCTTGCATTCACACACTCTTTTACACTTCTTGGAAAACTCCATTCTCAAACATGCCTTTTATTTTTTAAAGATTTATTTATTTATTTTATGTATATGGGTACATTGTAGCTGTCCTCAGACACACCAGAAGAGGGTGTCAGATCCCATTACAGATGGTTGTGAGCCACCATGTGGTTGCTGAGATTTGAACTCAGGACCTCTGGAAGAGCAGTCAGTGCTCATAACCGTTGAGCCATCTCTCCAGCCCCTCAAACATGCCTTTTCAGTGCTAGACTTCATAAACCACAAACTCTCCAAAATCTCCAAATGTGAGTGTAGTAAGTGTCCTCTATGAGCCTCTGCTGATTTCTGATCTGTATTTTATCCCTCATGCATGTTTCATTAACTTCTACTTGTAGAAACAATGGATTTTTGAGAAATTACTGAGCTTTATATGTCAAATATGGTTTTTGTATACCAGTAAAATAATCCAGAAAATTTTAACAAAGAGGGAAGTATTTTCAGTGGTTTGGACAAGATTAAAATAAAATCACAGTGTGCTACAATATCAATTTTTAGTCAAAGAGGGCCTACTACCATCTCTACCATCTTAGCATAGGGCTTCTTAAACTTTATCTGCTTGTGATCTAGTTCATCCAAGCAATTTTATATGATCCCATGTATGTAGATAAATAAAAACAGGAAGTTTGTAGTTACCATGAATTGAGAGATGGTGATGTACTTGCAGGCTTTGTTTGTCTGTTCTTATTTCCTTTGTCTCTTGGACACTTGACTATTTCTTTCATCACATTCTCATACCAACTGTAAGGTTTCCAACTGATTCCTAACACCAACTGAGTGTCCTAGATTTCAGTTCAGCTCCACCACTATACAGACTCCATGGTTCTACCCTACAAGACTTCTCATTTCAAATTTTGATCACAAATCCTGGACTACTTGTACTTACTTTTGCCTAGCAGATAAACTGAGGGTTCTTACCCTCCTTAGGACTTGGCATCTGACAGAACAGATCACAAGAGTCAGGAAAATACTTCACTTCTGTTTCAATAAGCAGAATACTTATAAAGAATACAATCCAAGAACAGCCAGTGCAAGAGATGCAGAGGACAAGGAAGGAGTGGGGGGTGGGGCACAGTGCCTCCACGCTCAGCAGTTTACCTTAGATTACTTCAGATGCTCTACCAACTGAAAGTGTCCCAGGCCCAGGCATTTGGACTTTTAGGATGGAGGTTATGCTATATTGACATAACTGATTACATCTTTCAACCTTGGTGACTGCACTCATAGTGCATACAGATCTTCCCACCTCCTCAGCGATCTAAGGGGTCTGAGCATGGCAAATTCTATAACCTCATGTTTGTCTTGCTCATTGTTGTGGATAGCCTGTACTATCAGACGAACTCTTAATTGGACAAATAAGGGTAGAGCCTGTGATTGGGCAGTCGAAGGAATAGTCAGAGCTGAAAGTTTTAGAGACAGGGAGGGGGATGGTAGGGGGAGAGGAAGAAAAAGATAGACAAGACAGAGGACAGAGAGAAGATGGAGGAAAAGGAAAATGAACCAGAACCACCACGTGGCCTGGACAAGGCATAAGTAGCTAGGAATTCAATCAGTGGGCCATAGAGTAATGAGGGGTATATTTGTCCAATCTAGGTGTTCAGCTAATAATTATATCAATTGAGTTTTGTATTCTTTGCACGGGCATCTTGGGTGTTGGAGATTTACCGTTATAAATCTGACTGGCATATTACAAGTCTCTAGAGTTATCATTTTAGGGCCTAAGGAAATCTGAGTGGGCAGTAGCTGTTGTTCTGCAGACTAGCCATAGGGGGTGGATGTCATGGGAAGTGCGAGTGGCTTGGCAGCAAGCTGGCTATGGGGGCTGTCGAGACCACCATTGCTGGTGATTAGCCAGTTTAGCTGTTCCTTTTTTAAGCCTACACACTACAGCTGGTAAGCAAGACTCATGTTGAAGCAACCTAAGATTAGACAAACAGTTATCTCAGTCTATAAACACTCAGCACTCCAAAAACATCCAGAACTTTAGGCATTATGCACATTGCATATCTTTCTTCCTAGAGTAGGAAGGCCAAACACAAACCTTTTGTTAGGCTGCTTGGTCGTTTTAAGATGGCCTTATTCAGTCTCACTGGCACTTAGCCATGTGACTGACATGTGGACAGTCATCTTCCTCATCTGGATAGTGGAATGTGGACATAAGAGATAGATGTCACCAACAGGGCTCCTCTCTAAATTCTATGGTGACCTCTACATTTGCTTCTCCTTTGTCTGTTGTTGGGATATAGTGCATTTTTCATGGAAGACACCATTGCATACAATGAATCCAGTATATAAAGTAGTCTGAAAACCCAAATAATAGCACAGTGTCCAGAAGCAAAAGCCTGGGATCTTGAATGAAATGTGCATCCTGTACTGGTTCGCTGTCATGGAATGGGGGACTAAAAAGAAATAAGCCCAATTTTTGCAATTACTTATATATTCTAGATATTAAGAACTTGTCTGAAGGACAGCTGGCAAAGATTTTTTCCTATTTTATAGTTTGGCTCTTGGTTCTGTTGATAGCTTCTTTTAGTGTGCAGAAGCTCATCCAAGTTCATTGCTCCTCTTTTCATAATTGCAAGGAAATAGAATTCACCTCTATGTCCATCAGCAGATGATGGGATAGTAAAGATATAGCACACACACATATTTATTTGTTTAACTCTATTTAGCTATTAAGAAAATGTAAAATGAAGCCGGGCGTGGTGGCGCACGCCTTTAATCCCAGCACTTGGGAGGCAGAGGCAGGTGGATTT
>NW_022196905.1:37377722-37379327 GCF_008632895.1 Mastomys coucha | reverse complement strand
AAAAAAAAAAAAAAAAAAGAAAAAGAAAATGTAAAATGAATGAATTCATATCAAAATAGATGAGGCTGGGAAATGACTCAGAGGTTAAGAGTTCTTGCTGTTGTTCTAAAGGACTTGGGTTCATTTCCCAGCACTGACATCGGGCAGCTCGTAACAATCTGTTATTCTAGCTCATGAGAAAAATCTTTGGCCTACAGAAGCATTTGCACTTATATACAAATGCTCACATGCACACACATTTACACATAATTAAAAATAATAAAAGTACATCTTTAAAAGTAAAATAGATGGAGCTGGAAAACATTAGCAACATACCCAGGCTCACAAAGACAAATATATGCTCACTTTCAAATGCAGATCCAACACTCTAACTGGTAAATGTGTGTATCAAGTGGAAGAAAATGTGGGTGAAGGTCAGAAGACTAGAAGAGGCCCATGGCCTATATTTTTTTAAAAAGGATATTCTATGGAAGGAACATGGAAGGCAATAGGGTGGAAAGAAAAAAGGAATATTAGGGTGAGAGGGCACAGTGGGAAAGCAGGGCTTGGGAGATGAGGGAGAAGCAGGTGGATAGTGGGGATCACCTGAGTGAAATATGTGTGAAAAATCCTATGTAGACTCTCAGTGTACGAAGCAAACATCACTTCAGAGAATCATGGATTTTTGTGCTTTGAAAGAACAGCAGCATCTTAAGGAGTGGAAGAGAAATTGTCATCATCATCTCTGGTGCCCAATGATGACTGTGCCAAGGCTATTGTCCTTTCCCTAAGGTGGTGCTATCTTTGGCAAAGTGTTCAGCACATGACCTTTCTAAATTAAAGTTCTCCACCAGTAAAGGATTTATGAAAGTAACTTAACAGTTAGGAATGAACAGATAGGTTTCTTCCCTACTGAGTGAATCAGACATATCCTATCCAAACCCAGTATGTGGACTGCTCCCTTGGTTATCCAATAACCACATCTTACTTCTCTTCAACCATTCCCTATTGCCCAGCGAATGTGAAAAAGCAAGTTGTTTCTTAGTTGGTTTTGGTCATGTCTCCAAGAAACATCATCACAAATAGAATGGGCAAGAAGCCAAGGACAGAGGCACTTCATCTTGCCCTCTGCTTCGTTTGTTCCTGTTGATATCTGCCATTTCCTCTGCCATAGGCAATGAGCTTGCAGGTGTTGCTACAGCTGGGATCATCAACCGAAATATGAAAAACCCATCATCTGGGGAGACTTCCAATGGCTATTTGGAATTATTTACAGAAGAGTAAATGATTTATTGCTCTATAAATGCAATATGGCTAAACTGGGTAAATTGGTCCATTGGTAAAGGCCGGACGTTCCCTTTTCATTCTTTCCAACTTGAACATCAGAAATGAAATTGAGAAAATATTTGATTATCCTTCAAGAGAAGTCCCTGATGTGAATTTTTCATAGACCAAAGGTTCTTGACCATGTAGAATAAGAATTGGTTTAGTGTCTTGGGATCATCAGGTTTAGGTGGAATTCAGACAGATGAAGTTAAGTATGGATTTTTGCCATTGTTGGTGACTGTGAGTTGAAGAAAGTAAATACACACGCACACACACACGCACACACACACACACACACAC
>NW_022196905.1:37376617-37377712 GCF_008632895.1 Mastomys coucha | reverse complement strand
ACACACACACACACACACACACCACACCACAAAAAAACCTTCCCAGACTCCAGTTTGCACATGAGTGTTTAAAAATTATTGTTTTTATCACTAGAGATGGTTGTTGAGACACTGGGGTTGCTGTGACTGTCTGTCTCAGATTCCAAGAAAAAGAGGTATGTCCTCCCATGGGATGACCACTGCAGAATGGTTAGAGGTTTTTTCAGAAGGTCATATTCAGTCATAAATTCTCCTGAGGAGGAATACTGGACTGCCAGAGGGAAAGATATTCAAGGCATCTGATGACCAGAGCACAAAGCCAGGCCTAAGACCTTCTTCTGTCTCCTTTACACCAGGGCAGTCCTCCCTCCTGATACAGGACCTGGTTTGTTAAGCTCCTCTACTCTCCCTGAGAGATGGACTCTTGTTGGGGATTAGGTTTTTTTTTTCTTTAAACTATTATTGCATTATAATGAGAAAAGTTACATAATTTCAATCTATCTGAATTTGTTAACATTTAAAAACATATTTTAATTAAATATGATTGAATCACATTCTTGTTCCCCTTTTGTACCACCGCTCCTCCCATAGACACCCCCTTCAATACCTACAATATCTTTTTTGTTGTATTCCTTAAAATTTATAAAATATTATAACAATAAAAATAAGTATTATAAAAGTTGTTTGATATAAAACAACAATCAATTTAACAGTCTTATGTAGATGATCATTGACAGTAATAGTGAAAATACATTTTTCTCAATATAAATTTTAAATAACTCCAAACATATTAGCTGTATACATAAAAATAATACATCATTACTAGTATTTTCTTAAATGAACATGAATATATAAAGTCTTTTGTTTGTTTTGTATTTAGTAGAGTTTAAAATCTTGGCTCTTACTGTGATACAAGCCCAAAATAGAACAATTTTTAGACATTGCGTTTCATTGTAATAAGGCTGTGTATTTCAATGACCCTTACATCACCAAAGGATTTTACCTCCATCATAGCTAAGCTCAGAGTTGATAGTTCTGCTGCACCAATAAATGAATTGTAGGCTCAATTTTTGGAAACAGACTTCCTGCTATGGTCAAAGCTATTTGACTTGAGTG
>NW_022196905.1:37370611-37375624 GCF_008632895.1 Mastomys coucha | reverse complement strand
GTGCTATTTATGTCTTTCTTAAGGTCCTGTATCATCATCATGATAAGTGATTTTAGATCTGAATCTAGTGTTTCCAGTGTGATGGTGTGTCCAGGACTTGCTATGGTGGGAGAATTGGGTTCTGATGATGGCACGTGACCTTGGTTTATGTTGTTTACTTTCTTACGCTTGCCCCCCACCCCATCTGGTTAACTCTAGTGCTACCTGCCCTTGCTTAATCTGACTGCAGCCTGTCCTTCCTGTGATCCTGGTTGTGTCAGAACTCCTCAGAGTCAAGCTGTCTCTGTGATCCTGTGATTCTGGGATCCTGGGATTCTGGGCTTGTTAGATCACCTGGGAGTGTGATCACCTGGGCTTTCTCTGTGTGTTGTGGGACTGGCTGCAGAGCTTGCGCCCAAGGTCTGCTCAGAACACTAACCCAGATATACCTGAAGGAACCCTCACTGAGCTGGCAGAGTTCCTGTGTGCCTGGTCCCGTTGTTCCCAGTTACTCCCAGTGTTGGGACAGATATTGGTTCCTGCTCACCTCTGATCCTGGGTGTGTCAGAGCACCTGGGAGTGGAGCTTCCTCTGGGTGTTGTGGGACTGGCTGTGTAGCTTGCTCCCAAGGTCTGCTCTCTGATCCTGGGTGTGTCAGATTGCCTGGGAGTGGAGCTTCCTCTGGGTGTTGTGGGCTGGGGATTAGTTTTAATGCTTTATTTTTCTTTTTTAACAGTGACAAATATTTATGCAACGAATGTTAGGTTTCTCAATTTCATAAAACAAATATTAAAGGTAAAATAAGTCAGAAAGCTCATGATATAAAAATAGTAGGACACATCAATAACTCCTCTATCATCTTTAAGTAGGTTTTCCAAACTAAAATTACCAAACATCTTCTCTGTATACTACAGAGTAGATATGAACAGCCTAAAAGAGGAATACATCTTAGAGTATTTTTCCTGATGAACATAGTTACAAAATTTTCCTAAATTAATCTTGGAAACTGAACAGAAGCAAGCATTAAGATCACATCCTAGACCAAGACAATTTCAATCTGGAAAGAACCCATAAGTATGTTTGGTAAATGTAATATAGTACATATGTAAACTTAGAATAAAAGGCACAGCATCATTTGATAGAAATTCTTTGGCAAAGTTTGGAAATCTTTGTGGCCTTTAAGACACCAGGAATAGAAGTAGATGCTTTCGTATAATAAAAGGTGTTTCTGACAAGTTTTTAAAGCAAATTATATACTAATTAGGAAAAAATTGGAAGCATTTCTTCCAAAATTCAGGATGAGGCAATGCCACTCCTCTCTCTCTCTCTCTCTCTCTCTCTCTCTCTCTCTCTCTCTCTCTCTCTCTCTTTCTCTCTCTCTCTCTCCTTCTCTCTCAGATATTTTCTTTATTTACATTTCAACTGATATCTCCTCTCCTGGTTACCCCACCAAAAAAATATCAAAAACAAAAACAAAAAAACAAACCCTGTTTCCTCCCCTCTCCCCCTGCTCACCAAGCCACCTTCTCCCACTTCCTAGCCCTGGCTTTGTCCTACACTGGGGCATAAACTTTCATAGGACCAAGGGCCTCTCCTCCCTTTGATGACCTACTTGGCCATTCTCTGCTATTCATATGCTGCTGGAGCCATGAGTCCCACCATGTATGCTCATTGGTTGATGGTTTAGTCCCTGAGAGCTCTGAAGCTACTAGTTAGTTCATATTGTTGTTCGTCCTAAAGGGCTGCAAACCCTTCAGCTCCTTGGGTCCTTTCTCTGGCTCCTTCACTGGGGACCCTATGCTCAGTCCAATGGATGGTTGTGAGCCTCTACTTCTGTATTAGTCGGGCACTGTCAGAGTTTCTCAGGAGACAGCTATATCAGGCTCCTGTCAGCCAGCACTTACTGACATCCACAATAGTGTCTGTGTTTGAAGATTGAGTATGGAAAGGATTCCCAGGTGGAGCAGTCTCTGGATTGTCCTTCTTTCAGTCTCTGGTCCATAGTTTGTCTCTGCAACTCCTTAGATGGGTATTTTGTTCCTCCTTCTCAGAAGGAACGAAGCTTCCACACTTTAGTCTTCTTTCTTCTTGAGTTTCTTGTGGTTTGTGGGTTGTATTTTGGGTATTCTGAGCTTCTGGGCTAATATCCACTTATCAGAGAGTGCATGCCATGTGTGTTCTTTTGTGATTGGGTTACCTCACTCAGGATGATATTCTCCAGATCCATCCATTTCCCTAAGAATTTCAAAAAATCATTGTTTTTAATAGCTGAATAGTACTCTACTGTGTAGATGTACCACAATTTCTGTATCCATTCCTTTGTTGTCATTTGGGTTGATTCCAGTTTCTGGCTATTATAAATAAGGTTGCTATGAACATAGTGGAGCATGTGTCCTTATTACATGTTGGAGCATCTTCTGGGTATATGGCCAGGAGTGGTATAGCCGGGTCCTTTGGTAGTACTATGTCCAATTTCCTGAAGAACTGCCAAACTCATTTTCAGAGTGGTTGTACCAGCTTGCAATCCCACCAGCAATGAAGGAGTATTCCTCTTTCTCCACAACCTCTCCAGCATCTGCTGTCACCTGAGTTTTTTATCCTAGCCATTCTGACTGGTGTGAGGTGGAATCTCAGGGTAGTTTTGATTTGCATTTCCCCGATGACTAACAATGTTGAACATTTCTTTAGGTGCTTCTCAGACATTCAGAATTCCTCAGTTGAGAATTCTTTGTTTAGCTCTGTACCCCATTTTAAATATGGTTATTAGATTCTCTGGAGTCTAACTTCTTGAGATCCTTGTATATATTGGATATTAGCCCTCTATCAGATATAGGATTGGTAAAGATATTTTAAAAATACGGAACGTTTCATGAATTTGCATGTCATCCTTGTGCACCGCCATGCTAATCTTCTCTGTATCATTTCAGTTTTAGTATATGTGCTGCCGAAGCGAACACTTAATGTTTTGTCTTAATTCAACTCACAAAAAAGTAGTGCTTGCAGATGCTGAAGGTCCCTGCTCTCAGCTGGCTTTGATTGATGATAAAGAATTGGCTAGGCAGGGAGACAGAGGTGGGACTTTTAGATTGTGTAGGCAAGGGACTGAAGGAACCACAGGAGCCACAGAAGCCACTGCCCTGATTGGATCTGGGGTAGCAGAAATGAAATATAGATTTTAAAAGACGTTTACTCAGGAATACCGGAGGGGAGTGTGTGCTAGCTGCAGGGTTGTTTAGAAGTGTCCAGCCAGCTAGTCAAGGCATATCAAAATTAGCTGGCGTGCAAGTGGGCATGTGTGTGTGTGTGTGTGTGTGTGTGTGTGTGTGTGTGTGTGTGTGTGCACGCGCGTGTCTTTCATTTGTGAATCCAAAGCTCTTGGGTAGTACAGCACATGCATGTGTGACCCAGGAGCCAGAGCGGTTTAACTAATTCACTGCTACAGGCTCTATATGTTCCCATTGTATAGATGAAAAAATTGAGCCTCAGAGGAACAATATCCTTTCTGTAGCACATGGCTGGAATGTGAGGGCCTATGGCCTTTCTTCAATACCCTATTGTATGTCAGAAAGTGGTCCTGAGAGTGACTAGAGTGCACAAGATTCAGAGGTCAGAACATGTTGTTTTCACTCAGGGCATGAGATTATCGAGTCAAGCCTTTCCAGCTATCGGTTTCCTTCCAGATGTAAGAGTTCAGTCAACACGAGCACCTCCAGCCAGTACAAGAACCACTTCCTGTCTGCCTTTTAGGCTGTCTTCTCTTTATGACTTTCAGAGACTTGGAGCCCAGGTCCATTTGACAGAATAAAAGGGAAGCTAGCCTATTTTCATCAACCCCATTTCCTAAGCACTCTGAGGTAACTTCCGTTTGCTTTTCTGTTTAGGCTGGGATGGCAATGCTTCAGTGTGCCCTCCACACCCACAGCAAGCCCTACCTTCTCAGGACCTAGACCCATGCATCTGATGGCCTTAGCTTTACCAATGAATAGGCCTCTTAAAGAGCTCAGTTGCTAGAGCTTGGAAAGAGACAGCAGATCACACTGAATGGGAGGAAAATGGGAGGAAACACTGCTTGCATGCCAGGAAGCTTTTGCATTCTAAGCCCCACCCCCACTGTGAATTCCTAACAGGGTTTTTCTGGTCCAAACCTGCAGCTTGATCTTGTTAAAATAAATGTAGTAAAATGAAGTCAGCATGTACACTCCCTGTGACCTTGCTCCAGGGACTCTCCAGCTTTGGCCTGTGTTTTCTAGGTGCAAATAGAGCAAATGATTGGAATACATACCTAGTGACTTTCCCATTTCCTCGAGATTGGATGGTGAATAAGCCTCTTACCCTCTCCTCACCTCAGGGTCCACATCTCTAACAGGATATCATCATGAAAGTCCCCAGGAACTGGCATGGGAATAAACACACTAATAAACACCAAGCCCCCGAGAAACATACTGAGTCTAGCTAAGTGCCCTGAAGTTACAATTGGCGCTAGGGCTACGTTTTTCCTTGGTGAAATAGGAATACCAACAGGGTTGGCACAGGGCTGTGGTAAAGAGCAAATGACTAGACATCCAAAGGAATTAGTATAGGGAAGGCACAGGGAGGGGAGAGTAGAAAGGCTGGCCAGAGAGACTCCACGGGGTAATGTGGCAACCCTGAATATGGATGGTCAAATTTTATCTCTGCTAATTACCAAGTGAGGAACTATGTAGTTAACATTCAGTTTACTCATCTAGGAAGGGATGTTTGGGGGAAAGGGGAAAGTTGGAAGGCAATAGGATGTGTGGAAATCACAGTGGCTGGGGTCAGAAGCCCTTGCTTGCACTCCCGACTCTGTCATCAAGTCATTGTAGTTGATTTTTTTCCTTTCCTTGGGCTTCTGCTTCTTTTCTGTAAAGGGGGACTCCAAGTGATGGTTTGTTTTTTGTTTTTTGTTTTTTTGTTTTCTGTTTTTAACATCATTCCCATCCCCTGGTGATGGGTTTTGAGTCGCGGCAGAAAGCGTCTGTAGACACCAGGCCCAGGCAGTTTCATGTGTAAGAG
>NW_022196905.1:37359888-37363895 GCF_008632895.1 Mastomys coucha | reverse complement strand
TGCCTTGGTGACAGGTCTGTGGACCCGCCCACATATCTGCTGCAGGCAGGTTCTTGATGCTAACACCTGGTAGTAAGAGATGGCAAATTTATTGAAACAACTAACTTAGTGTGATCTAGTTGAAATGATGCCAGTCTCCATCATGACATTTCTTGACAAGTCTGTACTCATTTGTATGTCAGATAGTTATTGATCTATAGTGCTGTCTTCCATTAGTTGGAGATACATTGATGAATCAAACATACAAATCCCAGCTCTCAAGAAAAAGTGTAGACAGACCAAATAAAAAGGTGTGAGGTCCTCATGCCTACCCAGCAAGTAAGTGCTCTTACTCACTGAGCCCCAAGGCCCCCAGCTATGGATTAAGGCCCTTTTAAAAGGCTCCCCACAACTATGATTAAACCAAATTCAACTCAGATGAAAATGATACCTATCTGTTAATAATCTTTATTTTACAATTATAAAAACCTCTAAGCCTTGAGGACACCATGCAACTTAGCAAGAGTCATACAACTAGAACATGGGGACAGCATATGAAACTCAAGACTGTCTGATTCTTAAATCCATAATTTTATTTCCAAGTTTAAGTTTTTAGTTTTTATAAACTTATGTGCACATGTTGTTTAATCAAGTTTTAACTTTGGCTAGATTGGTCATATTCAGGGCGGCATGGCTTTAGACTCAAATTTCTATTTTGAGTTTCTATGTATTTCTAAATGAATAGGTTATCTTGTTATTTCTTGATCTGTTCCAACCATCATCTTCAAATACTGAATGTGGACATTTATCTATATTTCCAGCTTCCTCTCATGCTATTAGCAGTTTTCTTATCTACAAAGAGAAATCACAATTCTCTTGCAAGTTGGCTTAGAAATGAATACCAACATTCAGTGAATAGTTCATAATGACCACCTAAAATACTGAAGACAAGTATGGAACATATGATAATGTTATTGTTTCTACTGAACATAATTTTCTTCTTGTGGTTGGCATTAGAAACAGAATTAGTTTGTTACATTGGTAATATGAGTAGCATTCTTGGTTTGTTAGTATTGTGTCAGTAACTCCAATACCTTATCCATAGTACATTTTAGCTTCTCAACATTCATAAATCATTGGAACTTTTAAATGATAGATTTCTATTCATGTCCAACCCTTGCCTTTCTTTCCTTCATGGAATACATTGTTATCAATTCAATATAATCCATAGATAGTAAAATTGTAGGACCTAGCTATATACTTAGATGACTTTAGCCAAATATATGTACTGAGGCAAGCTCTGCAACACCATGACCAAGAATTTCTCCCTTGAGTTTCTGCCTAGTCACAGCCCACATTTCTTTTGCTTCAGGCAACCTCCGATCTTATCACTTATTTATTTATTTTTCATTTTTCCCCCCTAGGCTTCGGTTCATGGGTAACACCATTGCATATGATGAATCCAGTAAATAAAGAACAAACCTATAAATCCTAGCTCTCAAGAAAAAGGGTAGACAGACCAAAAAAAGGATGGATATGTATAAAAGAAGTGCTTCAAACTTACAGTATGAGCACCTTGTTTTTGGGTAGCCCTGTGCATCTTGTCCCCACTGACTGTTACTTCTCCTTGCCCCACAGAAGCACCTGGCATATGGTGAACCAACCATGGAATCCAAGTCCTGACAACATTGATTCAGATGCACTTGTGCATCGGCAGGATGCTTTCATCTGAAATGAGTTATTTCTGTCAGGTCCCAGAGCAGACCCGAGGTGATCTTGTTAACATTATTTTAATTCTGAGACACACAAGGAAGCTGAGACACAGCGTCCTCTCAGACCAACATTTGCACATTGCTGCCCCCTGGTGGTGCTATGAAATGTAGCCATGACTTGACAGTTCAGGGTAAACTTAACCTCAGAACCCACAGAACTTTTGGACAGTCTGTCAGACCCTGAAGTCTAAACAATGCAGCTTTAAAAGGCCTATAGCCTGACTAGGAGGATGATTTCATACCAAGTTGACCACGACAAGGTGACTTTTCACTGTGGTAGGAAAGATCTCAGATGTCCCTCTTCAGGAGTTCTGAAATCCCAGGAGTGTTGCCTATGGAGTCCGTGTGAGCTTTAGGGAGTCTTTGAGCTTTAGTAATGAAAGATCAGTAGTCTCCAAATGCCAGGGAACTCTGGGCCAGTGCCTCAGGTGAGTGCCTCAGGTGACTCTGTGTAGTGGGACCCTGGTGTTTGCTTATTCATTCACAGATTTCCTATTTTGTATCATTCTAAATACACACTATGACCATTTCATACGGTTATTTCTGTCAGAAAGTGCTTTGAAGGCCACTATGAGGACAATTCTGTATTTTGGGGACATAAAAACACAACTGACCCTATTTCTCACTTTTATTTCTGATTGAGGCTATAATTTTATTATAGAGGCTAATAATTCTTATGTTGTGTATTAGAAAAACTGGCCTGCATCTTTTTATATTTGTGCTTGAATATTTGTGTCCCTGTGATGGTTTATAGATGCTTGGCCCACAGAGTGGCACTATGAGGAAGTATAGCCTTGTTGTTGTTCTTATATGAGCCTCTTTCATCCTGGTATTTGTTCACAGCAGTAAAACCCTAACTAAGACAGCCCCTTTCCATAGTCTATGCAATGAAATTTAATCACTAATGTGATGTAGGAAATGAAGCTGGGGAAGGTGGCTACATCATGATGGCAAAGTCCCATAAATGGGGGTTTTGTTTTATGTTCATTCACATATAAACACAAATGTGTACTTGTAGGTATGTATATGAACAATGTATATGTGTGCAGCGGCTAGAAAGGGGCATTGGGTTTCCAACCTCTACTCTGCCTTAATCCCTTGAGACAGAGTCTCTCACTAAATTTGGAGCTAGGTACCCACTAAATTGCAGCAATGATCCTGTTTCCACCTCTCACAGCACTGGGGTTCCAACTTTGTGCTTTCCATGCCCAGAATTTCACAGAGCTGTGAGGTCCTCATGCCTGCACAGCAAGTGCTCTTACTCACTGAGCCCCACTGCCCCCAGCTATGGATTAATGCCCTTTTAAAAGGCTCCCCACAACTATATTTACACCCATTTCAACTGACATGAAAATGGCACCTATCTGCTAATAGTCTTTATTTTTCAGTTATAAAAACATCTAAGCCTTGGGGACACCATGTGACTTAGCAAGAGTCATTCAACTAGAACATAGGGACAGCATATGAAACTTAAGACTATCTTACTCCTAAATCTGTAATCTTATTTCCAAGTTTAAGTTCTTATGCACACATGTTATTGAGAAGTTTCAATTTTGACTAGATTGGTCATATTCAGGGTGGCATGGCTTTAGACTCAAATTTCTATTTTGAGTTCCTATGTATTTCTAAATGAATAGGTTATCTTGTTATTTCTTGATCTGTTTCAACCATCACCTTCTTGTTTCCAAATACTGAATAGGGGCATTTAGCTCTATTTCCAGTTTTCTCTCATGCTATTAGCAGTTTTCTTATCTACAAAAAGAAATCACAATTCTCTTGTAACTTGGCTTAGAAATGAATACCAACATTCAGTGAATAGTTCATAATGACCACCTAAAATACTGAAGACAAGTATGGAACATATGATAATGCTATTGTTTCTACTGAACATAATTTTCTTCTTGTGGTTGGCATTAGAAACAGAATTAGTTTGTTACATTGGTAATGTGTGCAGTATTCTTGGTTTGTTAGTATTGTGTTAGCAATTCCAATACCTTATCCATAATACATTTTAGCTTCTCTACATTCATAAATTATTTGAACTTTTTTGTTGTTGTTTTTCAAGACAGGGTTTCTCTGTGTAGCCCTGGCTGTCCTGGAACTCACTCTGTAGACCAGGCTGGTCTCTAACTCAGAAATCCATCTGCCTCTGTCTCCCAAGTGCTGGGTTTAAAGGCATATGCCACCACTGCCCGGCTATTGGAACTTTTTTTTTTTTATTAGATATTTTCTTTATTTACATGTAAATTTCTTCAT
>NW_022196905.1:37357567-37359358 GCF_008632895.1 Mastomys coucha | reverse complement strand
TTGCAGTATTTTTTGGGTATATGCCCAGGAGTGGTATAGCCGGGTCCTCCGGTAGTACTATGTCAATTATAAATTTCTCTTCACTTCTAAGTCTTGTTTCTTTCCTTCTTGGAATACATTGTATCAGGTCAATATAATCTCTAGATAGTAAAATTGTAAGACCTACATGACTTTACATGACTTTAGCCAAATGTATGTATTCAGACAAGCTCTGCAACACCATGATCAAGAATTTCTCCCTTGAATTTCTGCCTGGTCACAGCCCACATTTTTTGCTTCAGGCAACCTCTAATCCTATCATTTATTTTTTTCATTTTTCTTTTCTAGGCTTTGGTTTCTTCTTTTCATTTCTGATGATGGTTATTTGACTTTATCTCTGTATTCACAGTTTTCCCCCAGGGGTTTATAAATCATGTTAGTTTCTTCGAATAGCAAACTATTTCACTAGGTTTTTTTTAAATGTAGATTTAATTTACAACCATTAAAAAAAATCTTTGCAGCTGTGTGGAACTATTGATTGCTTTTTTTTTTCTCTTAGCAGCTTGCCTTGCATCCTCAGACATGTGAGAGTTAGTGTTTATGGAGGAGGGCTTCCAAATTACTTCTAGCTCAGTTCCTGTAAGTCCATGTCCCAAATGTATGATGTTTTAAACAGGCTAGATGGTATCTACTAAATGATATCAACTGTTTGCTTTTTATTCCAACTTAATAAGGCATAACTGTATATATCAAAATCCATTTTTTATGAATGTCCAGTTTAATGAGTTTTGTCAAACGTACACATTTATGTAAGCAATGCAATTATCCATATATGGGCTGGTTTTCCTACTCCATAAGAATCCTTCTGTCTTGTGTCAATGCTATCTAACTCCTTACCCACCAATATTGAAGTTTCTTTGCCACCTTTCTTCTTACATTAACTACCACCTTCTTATATTCCTATTTTTGTTTTAAAATTCAATGTATTGCTCATGTTATAGTTTTTGTAAAACATACATAATAATATTTACAAAAATACCAAAATTATTGCTACAGTTTTTAAGTCAGAATCTTACACAACTGAAGCATCTTTGAACTCAATACATAGCCAAACATGAGCTTAAACTCCTAATTTCTTGACTGCACAAAATTTCCTGAATTGTTAAATTTATTGACTGTGTTTGAGTCCTTCCAAAGGTGCTGGGATCTTTAAATTACATTTACCAGTGTTTCACAGATCTAGTCCTGTTTTTTTCTGTTTTGTTTTGTTTTATTTTTTAGGTCCTGCTAATGTTTCCAACTCTATAAGGATTTTTACATTGTGTCATCAATACTAACTTTCCTTCATTATAACGTTGAGAACTTTCATCTGATGCTATTTTCTTCTCTTCAGTATTCCCTTTAGTTTCCTCAGAAAAATTCTTTCATTTTTTTTCTATAAATATCTTTATTTTAAAGCGTGTTCCTCTATAAGTGAGTTAACAGAAAGTTTCTCAAACTCTTTGTCAGTAGTCCATGGGTTTTTGTTCCAAATGTTTTTTGTAAGAGTCAGCTAATCATTGTGCAAATTTTAATCTGTGAATGTTAAACCACTCATCCTCTATTTTTATTTGCTCTTTATCCATTTTATTATGATGGTCTGCTTGGAACTCATGTTTTGTTCATTTGTTTGTTTTTTGTTTGTTTTTTGAATCTATGCCCATACATCTTTCCAAACCTTTTAGGAAGCACTTTTAGCTATTATGTCTTTGACTAAGATTTTCCCATTCCCTAGCTGCATTCCCAGGATCTTGGTGACATCCCTATAGACTC
>NW_022196905.1:37348512-37357557 GCF_008632895.1 Mastomys coucha | reverse complement strand
ACTTTCCTTCCTTTTGATCTCCAAGTTACCATTTTCCTGTTGTCTCTTCACCAATTTCCCCTCGGCGCCATAATCTGTAGTCTACTTATCTATTTTTCTTAATTTTACAGTACTTGGTGGTACTACAATTTCAGCTCTGATTTTAAAAGTTGTTTCAGAATCCCATGTTTCTAGTTGTTTCTTTACATTACAGATCCAGAGTTGACATGTCTGCTTTCTTGAAACTTATCAGTAGCAAGAGATTTGATATTACAGAGTTTAACATAAATGTGGGCCCCTGGTGGATCTGGGGGTAGGAATTTTACCAATTATAGGGCTTCTATGTTTAGAAATTTAAACTGGCAGGTCACTGGGTTTATTGGTCATTTGACTTAAACCACAGAAGTATTCTCTGTAGTTAACAGTAGAAAATGTTTTAGATCTTGTTTCTCTGGCTTCTCATGGGAGTAGGAAAAGATAGTTAGTAATGTGTTTGCAATTACCAATGGCTTGAGAGCTTCTGTCTTGTGTGTGCTCAGCAGAGACAAATTATATGCCTTCTCCTAGATCGTGTGAGAGGATGTGTGTATTCATGCACACACAGACACAAACACACACACATACACACACACACACACACACACACACACACACACACACACATACCACACAATGGTTCTGGAAAAAGCTCACTGCTCTCTTATTTCATACAATATATACTGAACATTTTCACTTAATTCTCATTATTGAACACAACTGTATCAATTTAATTACATTTTAGTTTATCTTATTTTTCTTGGGTGTACATGCAATTGTAGATGAAAGACATAAGGTCGATGCGCGTCTGTGTTGACCCTCTAAGTTTTTTGCCTTAGTAATGTTCTGCAGTGTTCAGTTTACAAGGTGACAGAATTGCTAACAGGTGCTGGTTCTCTCAGTATTTGTTTAACAAATCCAGTGCTGAAGAGTTTGATTCCTTATAAGTAGTATTCATATGTAAAGTACTTTTTGAAACTTTAAAATGTTCATTTGAGAAATAAAGATTGAATGCATTCAAGGTGTACAATGTCCTGATTAGATTTACATATTCATTGCATAGTGATAGCCACAATCAAGCTAATTGACATGCCCTCCTCCTGTGCTCTATATTAGACTCTTAGAACATGTGCATCTTTCAAGTGCACGTTAGTACCTTTGCAAACATGTTTCCATTTCCTCTATCTCAACCACTGCTGGAACACAGCAAACCCTGTGAGTGTCTATGCATCTCTGTGTTTGCTGTCTTAAGGTTCTATGTGTAAGTAAGGCTGAACTGTCTTTGAATATTTCACTTGCATAAGAAACTCAGATTCATCCATTGCCACCAGGGGCAGGGTTTCTTCCTGATGATGTCACATGTGCACAGGATATTTTTTTTTCTTTTGAAACAAGGTTTTAGTAGTTCCAGTTTATAGCTGACATTAGTCTAGGCTTGAGGATAAAGCATTTCTCACCTTTAAGAAGTGTTCCTTTAAAGGGATAAAGAAGGAATGAGAATAGAAAGTTAAAGGAAGAGGAGAATGAGAAGACAGAGTAAAGGGGACAAATAAAAGGAAGAATAACTAACACTAATGACCTTCGGAAAAGCCATATGTAAACCTAATACTGCAGATACTTCCTAAAATATATACATATACAAAGTAAATTTAAATGGATTTACAATATAACAAGGGAGACAATGCCCCAAGTATACATCATATACTACCAGGTAAAACCCTCAGAACCATGAACGGGTTACATATTGTTGAGTCTTTGGTCAAAGAGGTCCCATAGACTCATCCAAACATTATATGCCATTGCCAATGCTATTGGTTACCATAGACAACCTGATAATAAGATGCTCTTGCTGAAGACACTACTTATGCCATCAAACATGAAGAAATAAAGCTGAGGACCAACTAGAAGTTTAACTCCTACAGTTCATGGTGCTGTAAAGTACTTTGTACACTAGGAGAGGAGAAAATACATCATCAGCATCACTCAGCTATGAATCTGCAGATCTACTGGTACAATAGTGGCACACAAGTTCTGAGAGTAACCAACCATGCTTTTTATTAAATTTAAGGCCCATTCCATGAGATAGAATTTACATCTGACACTGTTTTTTTATTCGTTATTTTCTTTATTTACATGTCATATGATTTCTCCTTTTCCAGTTTCCCCTCCAAAAAACAAGCAAGCAAGCAAACAAACAAAAACAACAAGAACAAACCCCTGTTGCCTCCCCCCTCCCCATGCTTGCCACCCTACCCTCTCCCACTTATTGGCCCTGGCATTCCCCTACACTGGGGCACAGAACCTTCACAGGGTCAAGGGCCTCTCCTCCCATTAATGATCAACTTTGCAATCCTCTACTATACACATGCTGCCAGAACAATCAGTCCCACCATGTATAGTCCTTGGTTGGTGGTTGAGTCCTGGGAGCTCTGAGAGTACTAGTTAGTTCATATTGTTGTTCATCCTAAGGGGCTGCAAACCCCTCAGCTCCTTTGGTCCTTTCTCTAACTCCTTCATTGGGGACCCTGTACTCAGTTCAATGGATGGCTGTGAGCCTCTACATCTGTGTTAGTCAGGTACTGCATCTGGCACTGTTAAAATGACCAAAAGCCTGAGGTTAGACAGGTCATGTACCCAGGAGAAAAGTTACTACTATTATTCTGCTAAAGGAACATAGTATATAGTATCAAACAGTTCTTAATTGCTTTCCATAACTAATGGCTTGAGAGAGGAGGAGGCATCTCATTCCAATCTCCTGTTAGATAATCTGTGATTTATGTGCTGAACACAGTATTTAGAATTAGTCATACAAAGAAACTTTAGCTTCTCTTTTATCTCACTAGAGACAACATGTTTCTTCCTAGAACAATAACAAATGCCTTTGAATGGCAATTCTGAAATTATAAATATTCTATCTTAATATTCAACTATGAAGGAATCTGAAATATGTATAAATATTTTCAATAAATTTTACTAATTATGTTTTTAAAAGTGACTCTTAATGACACATTACCATATATCAGTGTATCACTCAACCCTCCTCAGAGAAACTTCTTGCAGTCGATGATGATTAACACAGAGGCACTAAACTGGGCAATGGACAGACATTAAATGTTTTTGGAGTACTCAACCCTAAGAGGCATGTCTTTATGAAATCCTTCCCTCAAAGCTCAGAGATCTATGTGGAAGAGGAAATAAAACGATTGTAAGATTCAGAGGTGGTGGTTAACTCCAACAAAACAGCATCTTGTAGGTACAACAAGGCTCATGCACATGAGCTCACAGAGGTTGTGACAGCATGCACACGACCTACTCAAGTTCAAGATAAACACAATCCCAGCCTGGAAAATGGGAGCTAGTCACAAAGACCTACCCCTAACCAAGAGTAAATTTACAATATATACCTGCTTGAAGAAAAGGAAAGTCAGTTTTCTCCAATTAGGTATACCAATCACATTTTAAGCCCCATGCTCAGAAGTAATTGAGTAAGATGTGTATGTGTATGTGTGTGTGTGTGTGTGTGTGTGTGTGTGTGTGTGTGTGTGTGTGTGCTTTTTTGTTGTTTGTTGGTTTGGCATTTTTCCCCCAACGACAGAGACAGGTTTATTTTGGAATAAACCTGACAATGGTTTTCAACAGCAAGCAATCTTTTCTTTAAAAAAAAAAAATTACCTATTCACTTTACAACTCAATATCAACCCTTCCTCTCCTCTCAGTACTTCCTCACGTAAGTCCTCCCCCAGTCCTCTTAGAAGGGGAAGCCCAGCTCTGTGGAGTTCATGTCTTCTGCAGGTCCGTCAATCATTTTTTCCCAACTTTTCTGTAAGACTTCATTTACAGCAGATACCTGCTGGAAGAGAAAAAAATCCTAGTTTTCTCTAATAGAGACATTGGGTAGATCAACCACATTCTAAGCAAGTCCAAAACTCAGGAGTAGTTGGCTGGTGATTTGGGGTGTTTGTGTGTGTGTGTGTGTGTGCACACACTCGCGTGCACACACACACCTATGCTTTTTTTATTTGTTGGTTTGATTTTTTTTTACTTTTTGATTTACTAAAAATTTTATGAGAGAAAGAGCATGAAATTGGGTGGGTAGGAAAACTGGGAGGTCCTAGAAGAGGGAAAGACCATAATAAAATATATAGTATAAAAAGTAAAATAAATAAAAACAAAGTGTTCTTATGTAGAAGAATGGCAAAGACCATTGTAAAACTCTGCTATCATGCCTTGTCATTGGAATATGGATATACTACAGCTATGCATCTCTGCAGAAAGCCTGCATAGGATTGGATTTTTCAGTATTCATTATACTTGTGTGTGTGTTCGGGGGGCTTGCTGAAAGGAATTGCATCCTTCCTGGGGAGCTGTTAACAGATGGCAGTTGTCAGAGGTGGCTATTCTTTTCTTCAGTGATGTGGACTCTGTCTACTCTAGCATATGCCTACCTAAACCATGTAAGCAATGAAATAAAGTCATGAGAGGGTTGGCAGGAGTTGAAAAGGAGGAAGATTTCAGAAGGAGGGGGTAAGAGAGGGTAATGGAGGAAGGAGGTATGTAAGCACCATGCATGGCGCATATGTGTGAAATTGTCAATGAATAAATAGAGAATACAGGGAATTTAACCATAAAATGAAACACTCCTTTAAAGTCAGGCAGAAAGCCAAGCTCTTCTGTGTCTCAGTGCAGAGTGCCACCTGGCCAGAAAGACTTGTGTGGCGTATTCAACAGGCTCAGGCCTCATGCCTGCTTAGTGTGATGTCAGGATGAGGAGGATTTACTACTGTCAGGTACAACTCCATTTTCCTAATGAAGAAACCCTTTGGAATTTGAGGTGAATCTGATTAGATAGTTTTTGTGGATGCTGATGACAGTCTAATGTCTATTTACATTACTGATTTACTTATATAAAATATGAGAAAATATATTATGAATAGTATATGTAAATGGCATATTACCTTGAGAGTGATTTTTCAACCATCACATTTGTGTAAGTACTTTACCCAGTGTTCCACCTGACGCCTTGATGCCATGTTTTGTGCATCATTGAGCCTCTTTTGTAAGTTACTGGAGTCAAGTTCAATGCTCTGAGCAAATTGGCTTCCAAACCACTCTATCACTTCTGTAGATTTGATTCTAAGTCATCAGTTCCCATTTTCATATTTTGTCTTTTATTCTTCACGTGTAATACTTACATGGTGACCATTTACTAAAGTAATTTCTATAATATCTTGTTTGAGAATAAAATTTTCTATCCTTTCACTCTACAGTAACATTTATTCTTGCTAGTGTGGTATATAAGATGGACCTTCTTATCTGTTCCAGTACATTTAACTTATTTAACTGGGGAGTTGAAATCATCAAAATTTAAAGTAACTGAAACATGTCTATTAGTTCCTGTCATTTTGTTGATTTGGGAGGAATCTCTTTTGACTTATGTTTCCTGAAATTTTCATTTGTTCCTTGTGTTCTCTAGGGAGTATTTATTTTTATTTTTTCTGTTTCTATGTAGAAAATGATGCCTCCAACATCACAAAAGTCAAAAAATTCTTGTGAGACTTAAAAAAAAAAAAAAAAAAACTGAATACCCTCAGTGACTTGAAGATCAACACCAAGCTACTTCATCTAACATACCTTGGTGAATAGGTCTTTGTTCTAAATCAAGTAATGAAGGCTCTTGCAATATAAGCATTTTAAGCCATTAAAAATGAGAAAGAAAACTTTTGTTCTGGAGAATAATTTGGGGCAAGCCCCCACATTTTTGTTTATGTGTATTAAACAGTGGAAATAGAAGGTACACTGTAACTTTGTAACTTTGTAGATAATGGATGGGGGGTGGGACATAGTAATGTTTCTTAAAAGCTCATCAGATAAACCTTGGGACTGGGCATATTATTCTGTATATATATATTTAGACTTCACAATACCTCATGAAGCAGAAAGCACTATTTTCCATAAGGAAACTGAACACCTACTTACTTGACCATTGTCTTTATCTTGTTATCTTTGTCATTGTCCTGTTCTTCCTGATTCTTCTGTTCTTTCCCCTCTTCCTTCTTCCTCTCTTCTTTTTTCCCCCAACTTCTTTCTTTTTAAAAGTAGGTGTCTTATAGAGCAGACTGGCCTTGGACTCTCTATGTAGGTGAGGGTGACCTTGAATTTCTGATCCTCCTGCTTCTACTTCCCAATTGCTGGGATTACAGGCATGTGGTTTCATGCCAAGTTTTATGTAGTACTGGAAATTGAGTCCATGGCTTCATGTCTGGCAACTGAGCTATGTTCTCAGCCCCTTCATCAGTTTGATTTTGCACAACAAGCACTCCATTCATTGCCAGGTCTGAACGTTGCCATCCAAGCTAAGATATTGGAACTTAATTGTTGATGTAATGATAATTAAAGGTGATTAATTAGGAAGTAATTAAGTCAGGATCACAGAGGGGATTAGGGCCTTGTTAAAGGGCTTGACAGAGCGAGTTCCTTTCACTCACCTACTATGTGTGGACAGATTTTGCTCTCTTGGCCTCTGCCATCTATTATCTAAAAGCATAGCAAAGAGAGCCCTCCTCTCACGTAGAACATAGCACACCTTCTTTCTGCTAAATTTTTTCTGTTCATTATAAATTATGTAGTGTAAGACATTTTCTTACAGCAACATGAATGAACTAAGACATTCACCATGACATCTACTCAATAGCTTTACAAATCCATATGCTACCTTGTGTGCTGTTCCTTTGTCCTCTAGATCAGAAAAGCTTATCAAATATCTGATATGTTCTGCTCCATTTTCCAGCCTGCTTTGTAATCAAAAGCAAGCCATTTTATTAATTCTGTCCAAAGGTTAGTGTGTGGAATTTTTGCTTTTAACAGGAACAGTGACAATAGTCTACACTCCCCAAACCTCCTCTCCTGTCATCATGTCCTAAGGTCACATGGCCACATGATGGGGGTACATCTGTAAGATTACACTCTAGAGATACTTGGGAACAGAGTTTGCCTGGATAACCTCTACTACACATATAGTATGCTCAAGAAATGGAGGTTTGTTAATTCATGAAATCTCATGATTAACTTGTTACTATATCATAAACTATTCACTTTGACTTCTAAATACATGACTTCACTTATTTCTGACTCAATCTACTTTAATTGTGAACCTCCATATGTAGGCTAATAATTGTAGAATTTTTGAGTGAATACACTATAGGGAGGCTTCATTTTTTCTGTAACGGAACTCAGATGCAAATAAGAAAAACGAGAATGGAATCAATAGACTAGGGTCACTCTGATAATGCTGACCTTTGAAAGACCAGATAGCCCTGATTTACAGCATTATTTCTAAGATTAGGAAGATAGATTCACTCAGCCACAGGGACATCTTTGGCACTAAGAAGTAGGTGCTCATTGCAGACTTTCAATCAAGAAAGTTAAGAAGATGAAACTAAAGTGCTTAAACATAATTTTCCCTTCTAAAGTCTCCTCTCACCGATACTGTCATCCCATTTCCCTAGGGAAGAGGTGATAGGCTATAGAGTCCACAGTTCCCTTCACATTGAAGAGGACATCCATCACTTCAGAGGCTTCTGCCTGACAATAGGATATTGCAATCACTTGATATGATAGCTGGTACGTCAGAGGCTCACGAGACATCTTTAATGCATAACTGTTTTTTGCAAGATACTATGGCAGGTGCTGGGACTATGTGAGTGAAGGTCACAGAATCTACTCTTGGGATATTTAAACCTTAGTAGGAAAAGGACATTTTTAGTACTAAAACATTTTTGTTTTGTTTTTTAAAAAAAGGGCCCTACAGTATAGGTGTCTAAGTGATTACCAAGGTCACTTCTAGCTTTGACAAGGCAGCCTCAGGAGGTGGAGGGGAAGAAAGCATACATGGGAAAGAGGTAGTTTAGCGATGTAGAAGTGACAGAGATATAGACATCCTTTGTGTGAATTTCACTGTGAATGGAGTTCTTAGTACTAAGAGAAGATAGGTAGTTGGGAAAGACTTATGTGGAGCCTTGCAGGAATTCTCCAAAGATATTTGTACATTTTTAAAATGAGATCAGAACTTTTAAAAACAAAATTGAAGGAGGGCTAGAGAGATGGTTCAACAGTTCAGAACACTGGCTGCTCTTCCAGAGAATCCAGATTTCTCAGTATTCACCTGGTGACTCACAGCGGCAGTCCCAGGGGATCGGACACCTTATAGTGTCTGTGGGTATTGCTTCATGTATGTGATGCACAGACATTCATATAGGCAAGACTTTCATTCACATAAAAATAAATATAAAATAAAATAAAATGGGTAGAGAACCCCCCGCACAAACATGACTGCTCAGGATATATTAGAACAAAGGAAAAGCTCTGAGGAAAGCCTAGTAGACTTCTCGTCTTAATCTTTCCATAATGGCTCTAAACATGACTGTGGGTCCTAAGATCACGACACTGAGTTAGAAGACACTGAAAGAAACGCATGATATCTGTTGAAAATATTTCCTGGGCCTTTGAGCTGGGGTTCTTCTCCTTCTCTTCCCATTATTCTTAGGTTTCATCTTCATGATGTCTTAGGTTTCTTAGATGTTTTGTGTCTCAAATTTTTTAGATTTAGCATTTTCTTTGGATGATGTATCTATTTTTTTTTCTACAACTGAGATTTTGTTTTCCATCTCTTGTATTCTGTTAGGGGGTCCTTTTGTCTGTAGGTCCTGTTCACTTAGATTTTTCATTTCCAGGATTCTCTCAGTTAGTGCTTTCTTGCTTGCTTCTATTTTCATGTTCAAGTCTAAAATAGTTTTATTCATTTTATTCAACTATTCCCCCACCTTGAGTTTCTTCACTTTCTTTTTTTTCATATTCATCAAAGGTATGATCTACCAAGATGAACTCTCAATTCTGAACCTCTATGCTACAAATGCAAGGGCACCTACATTCATAAAAGAAACTTTACAAAGCTCAAAGCACACAGTACACAACACACAATAGTAGTGGGAGATTTCAATACCCCACTCTCTGCAATGGACAGATCATGGAAAC
>NW_022196905.1:37257156-37347836 GCF_008632895.1 Mastomys coucha | reverse complement strand
TGATAAAGGAGACATAACAACAGACACCGAGGAAATCCAGAAAATTATGAGATCCTACTACAAAAGCCCATACTCAACAAAACTGGAAAACCTGGAGTTTCTTCACTTTCTTTAAGATATGTATCCATTTTCTCTTTAAGGATGTCTATCTTGTTCATAAAGTTGGCTTTAAGGTTATTTTCTTGTCCTTTAGCTGTGCTTGATACTCAGGATACTATGGTAGGATAGCTGGGTGATATATGGCCTTGGCTGTTGTCGATTGTGTTCTTACACTGGCATCAAGGTTTGGGGTGATTTTAGTTCTAGGTGCCAGTTTCTGAGTTTATCTTTCTTGGATGGATATTTTGGTCCTTGGTTTCAATTTTCTGTCTGGTCTTGTGGTCTGTGGTTGAGTAGAGGGGGCTCCATGTTGGAAGCTAGATTTCTGATAGAGCAGACTGGCTTCTGGTTGAGCCTTGAGTTCTGGTGACCAGAGAGACCTGTGGTGGAACAGGAGACTTCTATCTGGGTTGTGGGCCAGGATATGATGAGGAGAGTGGGGAAGAGTATAGTTGTAGGATAGTCTGGGAAGACTCAGAGAGTGGAGTGGGTGGTACATGGGTAGGCAGCTTGCCTGGAGTTCTGGTGGCTTGGTGGGACTCTGGTGGGGAAGGGAGCTCCTGTGAAATTGTGGGACAGAATATAGTGACATGGAGTAGTGAAGCAGATATTATCTAATAAAAGTTGCAAAAAGCCCCAAATATGAGTAAAGAAAAGCTGTTTCTATGTCATAACAATGACAATGTCAGCTTACAGATACCAAGAAAATGGGACCTGCCATGGTGCCATCTAGGCATGTGAGATGTTATAGATCACTCCATCCTTCTAACAAAGTTTGTGAGATGGGAGCTATAGTTAATGCTGTGAACATTTGACACTATTGAGACATATGAACTCCTCTTTCCTGAGTCCAAATGACTGACAAACCAATGTAAAGAGTATTTCTTTTTTCACAGCTTGGTGGTACCATCTATGATGCTTGGAAACGTATGGAAGTCAGAGCAGGTTAGCTCCAGATCAGGAGTATGAGGCAGCTGGTCACAGCATCTGCAGTCAGGAAGCAGAGAAAGACAAATGCTGGTGTCAGTAAATGGTCAGTAAAGACAAAATGAACTTTTCTTTCAGTTTAGGGCCCAAGCCCATGGGATGGTGCTTACTTTCCTCTCAGTTAAACCTCTCCTCAAGTGCCCTGACAGGCACTCTATAAATCCCATCAAGTAGACAATATTTAGTCTTGTAGATATGGGATACCTTTTCAGAATGACCTATCTCATGTCTGCAGAACTAAGGTTTGTGTCCATTCCCAACCCCAGAATTTTTCATTTGTATTTTCTGAGAATGAAGGGATTGAAAGAAACTGGTAAAAGAGAGTACTCCTAAAAAGATTGATTTTTTTATGAGACTGATGAAAAGGAGGCCCCACAAGAAGAGCAAACCAAGCCTTGAAAAGAAGCTTCAGCAAATTAACTTCCATCTTCTCTGGCAAGCCCTCTCCTACACATGTTTTTTTTTCTCCTTATACTTGAAGCACATCCACGGCTCCACATTACTCTTCTTGACAGCAGAAGATTACATGCTGGACTTGACTGAGCTTCTGTCAAGGAGAATTTATTGCAATTTTGAAGATGGCTCTTAAAAGAGATGGTTGCTTTGCATTTTTTATACAGGTCCTAAAAATATGTCAGGTTTGATCTTCTACAAAATCACCTTGTATAAACTTCTTGCCTCTCTCCACTGTCTCCTCACTCTCAGCCTCTCCTATCCTTTGCCAAGCTTCTCTCCAGAGAGCTTAGTTTCCATAGGACCTGCCCCACCTTTGGCAAGGCTTTGCTCTTCTGTTTCATGTGGAATCTATACTTCATGTTAAGCATCTATTGGAAACCTTTCTCCACAAATGCTTGTCAAGTCCCTGACTGGTAATGCCCAAATAGATCTAAAGCCATAGGAACCTAATGATCAATCATTGTGGGGAGATGAAAGCAGGAGGCCCATAACAGAATTGCTTCTATTGGAAACTTTTCTCCACAAATGTTTGTCAAGTTCTTGACTGGTAATGCCCAAATAGATATAAAGTCACAGGGTCCCAATGATCAGTCGTTGGCGGGAAGATGAAAGCCAACAGGCCCAGACCAGGACTGCATATTAAGCAGAGGCAAATATCCTGTTCATGATTTGTTACCATTTACTGAACTGGCTCTTGACTGAGTGACCACCAAAACAACATCTCTTTTACCTGCATGTGTGTATTATGGCATCTTGGGTTCTACTGATACAATTGAGGAAGTAGCCCTTCTCAAGATATTTGGCTATTTCTGAGAGGTACTAGGTGATCAGGGGCGTGGTTCTTCCACTTGCATTTCCTATGATCTAAACTTGCTGTTTCCTTTACTTGTGGTGGCTAGGGACAGGCTCACTCTTCCAGCAAGGGAGCACAACATTCCTTCTTTTTTAGCACTTGGTCTCATGTTGGCATAGTTCTTTTTTATTTTCCATCCAAAGTAAGGAACAGGATCACAACAAGCACTGAGATTGGGCTGTGAGATAGCATTACATGGAAATTCATGAGTAACAAAAGGTATGGGCCATGTGGGTGATGATATACAGTTGGCCTTGATTGGCTCCCCATCTAGAGACTTTAGTTAGACACTTCCCTCCTTATCTAGTGACCTTTCTTTATATAACTGATGTGTCAGCTAACTGTCAGCACAAGTACTCTAGGCATCTGCCATGCTCAGCTCTAGCAAAGTTCATCCTCATATACTATGAGATTATGTCTGGTCTTTATTTCCTTTTGCAGCTTCAGCATCTACCCGGACTAGTGAGAGTAGGTCCTTAGATCTTTGGAAGGAAACAACTATCTATGGGGCTAATAACACCCAAGAGAGAATTCCACATATTGAAACCAGTACATTAGCTGAGTATGTTTAATCAATAGGAAAATAACCTAAGAATGAAAGGTATGGAGTGGAATGGCTCCCTTCCTCTGCCTTTATGCTGCCATGCATAAATGTTGACTGTGTTTCAACAGAGCACAACTCCTAGCTCTTTGCCTATATCCATATCAGTGAGGGAATAATAGCATGTCCAGTTAGAGAAAGACTTTAGTCTACCTCTATTTATAGTGTCTTATTTACAGAAGTAACCACAGGAGAACAACCCTTCATAAGACCATTGTAGGCATCCAGCCCTAACAGTGTCTGAGAGCTGCTGAGCTTACTGAATTAAGGGTTGAAATAATAAATATTCCTATTTTTATTTGCCTGATAGCCAGGTGATTTTCAAACACAAATAAAAAGAAGTAGGGAGTTATTTTAGCTCCTTAAACATAAACTTGAATACCAAGGCTGCTGTCACTCCTATTCAGTCCTCTGAGGTATAATACCTATATGGACATGTCCCCTTATATTACCCTCTCTTCACAGGTCTTGACAAAGGCTTAGTATATATAGTTCCAGTCTCATAATATATACTATTCAGCTTGAGCAGGTCCTCAATATTGCTTCTGTACCATTTCAGAAAAAAAAATCATCTTCATTCCAAGAATGGACCAAAGTATCAGGGTGGCACAATATAGGGCTGTCTCTGTACTCTACTTAGAACTCTGCAGTGGCTCATCATTTTCTAGTTTAGAGGTAGCTGCAGAGGGGATCAATGGTCACTTAGCATCCACTCAGCTCTGCCATTATTGTGCAATGTTATCCATAGACAGTGCCTAAAGAAACAGAACTATCTGTGTTGGATTAAAACTTTATTTACAAGGAATAGAAGATGAGATTTGGTTCCCAGCTCTAGTTTTCCACCAGTGATCTGAATCTTGAAGTCTAATATCCTCACATTAGCATTCAAGACATTCTGTTCACTCAGAGTGTCATGTACTGATGCTGTCTACCTTTGCCCCTTCTGGCATTCATAGTATCCAGATGCCCCCTGGTTACATTATCACTTCTAACAAAGATGCACAGAAACTCAGCCATCTCTCTACCCAATGCTGTTTTATGATTTTGGATTTGCTGTTTGCAAATCCAAAAATGTTTGCAACCTTCTTCACTTAGAAATGTCTAGTTATTGTTCACTCAGTTCTAGTGACTGTCACCTCTGGACAGCTTTTCTTAGTTATCAGTGACTGTCCTGGGTACCACATACCTCTTTGTTTAATGTTCCTTAATAAACTTCTATGCCATTTTCCATTTCTCAATCTGTCTTCTCTGAACATTTAAGGACCTCTTGGGGCCAGAGGCTGTCTCATTGTCTAAATATTTGTGGGGTAAAACACAATACCCATAATGGGTCAGCTGCTAAATATGTTCATGGCTGAGCCCAGGAAGCCAGAATGATCAAGAGAGAAAGAACCCGGTTGTTGGGCAGATGTTGAAGATAAAGAGAACTGAAAGCACTGGACCTGTGAACGTGTAGACAAGTCTAGAAGAGCCCATAGCCGAGGGCTATGATATTGCATGGAGATACTGACTCTACATAAAGACCTCTGAGAACTCAATTGATGGGTTCTCTATTCTTTATTATCTGTACGAATCCAAGGGCAAGAAGCATACCTTCCATGTTTTAGATCTCTGAGTTCAGGGTGATATCTCAGCCAAAGAAAAGAAAAAGCATGACAAGATAGCACATAATCAGGGCTGGGTTATGTTGGTCAGAACACATTAAGAGAAGTGAATTGTCAACAGAAATTATAAGAGTTATTGAAAAAAAAAACAGCTTAGGGGTGGAGTTAGGGAAATAATTTGATGGTATCATGAAATTCATTCCTTTTGACTTTCATTTAAAAATGCTGTATTGAGTACAGATTACACATATTGTAAGTATACAGCTAGATTAATGTCACAAACTACTTTTCTTAACTAGTACCCAGATTAAGAAACAGATTCTCACCATTGTCCATCCAATTCTCTCCCATTTCCCTGATTACAGCTTGCCCTCCCCAAGGAGACCACAGCCCTGACTTCTAACAGTTCACATTTGGGAAGTTTATATAAATGAAAACCCATAATATATAAACTTTTGTGTCTAGCTCATTTTACTCAATATAATATTTTGAACTTCATTCCAGCTGTGTACTGCAGAGTTTATTCATCTTAGTTGCTGTTTCCATCGTGTGCATACACCACATTCATTTATTCTTCTGGTGTTGGAAACTTGAGCTGTTTCCAGTTTTAGCTACTTTTAAATAGTGTTCTTTCTTGAATATTTTTGATGCATGTGTGCATGCATGAATATATGTGCATGTATATGTATGTGTGTATGTGTGTGGTGTTGAGTATATAATTGGAAGTAAAATTACCAATGTGTAGTAAATTATGTTCACATTCTTCTCATCTTACAATGGAAATATATTCCAGCAATCCATTGCAAATTGGAAAGATTGTAAGAAGAAATTGCATTTAACACATCTAACCTATTAAACATCATAGTTTAGCTACATCTACTCCAATTTTGCTCAGAATACTCTCTTACCATACACTTGGGCAGGAACATCTGATGTAATCCTTTATAACAAAGTGAAGTTCTAATGTAATTTTGCCAAATACCAAATTAAAAATAATAATCAGAACAATGGTGGGGTGTGTTTTTATACAATCATAAGCCAAACCACAAGAAGATGAGATTATTTGTGTATATTCAGTTCTTACGGATAAATTCAAACAATTTTTTTAAAAAATGATTTTGCAAGTTTATCCTCTCATCTGTAGTGTGGAAAAATTCCACTTGCTCCACATCCTTAACTTTTATCCTCATCAATCTATGTACATGTGTGCACATGCGTGCATGCACGTGTGGTGGTGGGTGTGCACATACACATATTTATATAGTTGCCTGATTGTGCACATGTATAGAGACCAGAGTTGGATGTCATGTGTTTATCATCTTTCCCCACCTTAGTTCTTGGGATTGGGTCTCTCACTAAACAAAAAGACTGTCAATTTGGCCAGAATACCTGGCCAGAGAGCCTCTGCTATCTTCCTGCCTCTGCTTCTCAGCATTGGAGATACAGGCAGTTGCTAACATTCCCAGCTTTTTACATGTGTTCTGGGGATCCAAAAACAGGTCTTTATGCTTGAATAGCAAGCTGATTACCCATAGATTCTTCCTAGCATACTCACCATGTTTTTAATGTTAGCTATTCTGGTTTCAATGTGTATAGGGACACCTCCTAAGAGTTTTTAATTCTTATAACTAAAGAAGTAAAGTTAATTTTCTACAGATGACTTGAAATCATCCTACTTCTGATGGGTTATGTTATCTTTTGTTCATTGATATGTAGGAGTTCTTTATGTACACTGGGTATATGTAGTCTGCCAGATACATATGCTACAATCTCATTAGCATTCTCTTGGAAGTTTTATTTTTATGCATGTGATTGTTTTGCCTGCATGTATACCTGGGCACCATGAATATGCCTGGATCCACAGAGGACAGAGAAAAATGTGGAATCCTCTGGAACTGGAGTTATATACAGATGGTTGTGATCTGCCATGTGGATGCTGAGAAATTAACCCAGTTTTTCTGGGAGAACAGCCAGTGCTCTTAACCATTGAGTACTCAAGCACAATATTAATATTCTCAGTGAACAACTCAACTCCCATTCTTTCTAAGTTTCCTTTAGACACTTGATCTCCTGCATCCTTGTTACCTTTCAGTCTGTAACTCACTAAACCAGAAGTTTATTTTCTATACAATTTATTGTTTCCATTAGGAGAGTAATAATAAAAATAAATGTAGAGACCATCTGATTCAATTTCCTTGCCTTTTCTTTGGGGGCAACTACAGATCAGAGATGGTGAATAATTTTCTCCTGGTTATAAATCCAAGATTCAAGTCCAGCCCAATTGTCTTCCATTCCAGTGCCCTTTGTACAGGTGCAGTAACAATCAAAGGAACTTTGAGTGTTAGGACCTGTTGGTACTCAGTGTCTGTGTGAGGGTTTATCTGTCCAGGGCTAGAAGGTTAAAATGGGGATGGATCACTCTGGCCCTGTTTCCTATTATTTCTTACATAGATAAGAGCATGACACATTTAGAAAGTTCTCAATATGCTCCACTGTGCCCTAGGAGGCCATGCACAGCATGACAACTACTTCTCTATTCCAAAAATAGGAAGGGGCTATTTATGTTGGTGAAAAGCTTGGGCCAACAGAGATGTTGGGTTGACCTCCCCCATGATTTTACTCTAGTAAGTAATTGTGCACTAGCTGAAAACCCTGATTATACAAAGTGGTTGGGGAATTATAAAGTCAAAGTAGCTATTATTCTTATTGTAAGAATCTCATGAAATTGTCTGTCAAATCCAACTCTCTTCTAGCCAGGGCCAAGTGTATGTGCTGAGACAGCAGTGCGCTCTTGAAGACAGACAGGCAAAAGGTCAGTCTGAGGGGCAGGCTCCTGGTGTCAGAAGAGTCCTTTAGGGATAGAACAGGACATATGAGAGTAGATTGGGTATTAAGGTAGTGCCTGTGTTGGTAAGCTCTGGTTATCATCCTGGTACCTCTGGGATGCTGTGACTTACAGCCTGCGAGTAGATAATGCTCCTATGTAACCTGTGCTAATAAGGCCCAGGATCACCTTTCCATTTAAAGTTATCATCAATTATTTACATATATCCAATGTATCAGAAGGACCTACCCAAATGTGTAGTATTGATGTGGGGAATTTCTATTTTTCCATATAAAACCTTGAGTTCCATTACATTATGGTGGCACTGTATGAAAACTTGCTGGATTTTGGAGGTCAAAGTTGGCCAAATATGACCAACTGGAAGCAAGTGACCTCGTGTTGTAGAAAAAACACCATAGTGATCATTTTTAAAATTAGAAATACTGCCAAATGCTTGTCCTATTTTAGAATTAAAATGATGCTAATGTCCTCCACTTATTAACTTCATTTTATTATTAGACCCCACCCCCAGTCATTTCATAATATGCTGTTTAATCCTCAGGACAATGATATAAGGTGGGTCATATCTGTGAACGCTAAAACTCTCTCTCTCTCTCTCTCTCTCTCTCTCTCTCTCTCTCTCTCTCTCTCTTTCTCTGCATGTGTGTGTGTGTGTGTGTGTGTGTGTGTGTGTATGTGTGTGTGTGTGTGTGTGTGTGTGTAAAACTAAGAACCCAGGAAACTGTGAGGTGATTCCTTGACTAAAAGAGGGAGCTAGCCTCAGAGCCCATAGTCCTCACTTGTAAACATTAATCAGTGTCCAGATCTGTGTCCCTCAAGTTTAGCTGTCTCAGTTAAAAATAAGTTAAACTTCCTGGAAGCAACATCCAATTTTGAGAAGAGAAGGGGATCTTACTAGTCTTTCTTGCATGATGTCTCCTCAGTACATGCTTAGAAAGGCCTAGCACAGCACAGGCTTAGAAAGAGCTAGCTCAGCATATAATAAAGTACAAAACAGAGGAGGCAAGACTTCCCTGACCTCAGCTGGCTTAGAATTAGCTCAAGATCTGCCACCTTTAGCTCTCTATCTCCTACTTCTCACCCCATTTCCTTTTCCCAAGGACCAGCTACCACTCCCTGGAAACTGAACAATGAGCAAATGAGTGCTCTGCATGGCCAGCAGAGGGAGAGCGAACACCAGCCTCCTCCCTTTAGAAAGTGCCTGCTTCACTCTGACCAGGCCCAGTCCTCTGTCCTTTTTCTATTAAGAATAAAGCTAGATGTGGCTCACTAAGCACCTAGTATGGCCATGCCATTGACAGAGTCGTCTCATCTAGAACCAATACTGAAAACCAGTGGAACAGACAAGTATAACACTGATCTGTGAAGACCTGCAAAATAGTCCCATATGTGTGTGTGTGTGTGTGTGTGTGTGTGTGTGTGTGTGCGTGCTTGAGCAGGTATGGGTCTATATGCACAGCTGTATGTGCATATGTCGTAAATGTCTTTATTTTTATTTATTTCTGAGGAGGGAGAAGGCAACTTCCAGAGAATCTCAAAGAGGAGAATGACCCAGCATGATTTAGGAGCTTCCTGGGAAAGACAGGGTTAAGAAAAAACTGCCCTGGGAAGCCCCAAGACCATTGTTCTTAAGCCTCTGGTTTTACAAGTAGCAAGGACAGTGTTCAGGCAAGTGTGGAACATTCAAGAGCATTGATCAGTGAAGGATGAATTACAGACACTTAAATCTCTGTTATCTAACCTCTGTTGGAAGACAAGGAAACATCCTGTGCTGAGATGGTGCAACCAGTTTTGTAATCAGAGTAGGACTCCTGCAACACCAAGCAGAGGTGTGGATACAGGAAAGGAGAATGCATGCATTTGTTTCAGCAAGAAAGAAAAGCTTAGAAGCAGTTAAAACCCTGGAGCTTATCCAAGCAGTGCTACACATTCTGCCTGGAGAGCACTCAACAGTTTACATTCTAAAGGTTACCAGAATAGTCCTGGAAGGTCAGTAAGATATGCTCTTATCAACACTTGACCTATGAAGAAACTGAGAGGCACAGAGTCAGGAAATGATCTATCCAGGGTGGCACAGATCATAAGTGTGTCAGAGTGTCACCGTCATAAATAAGCTAGCTGGGTGCATCTTGCATCCTGTTAGTATAGACAATTGTAGTAAGAGATGAGATTTTCAAATTGAGACAAGGTAGTAGTAACTGTGGATATGATGCTGACTTCAAACTTAAGCTTTCAAATGTTGTAATAAGTGTGGAAGGTGTGAATCTTAATGAATAAGATTTTGTTCTCAGGTCGGACTGCCTATTCCAGTCTCTGTGTCTCACCTAGGATCGATCACTGCCCCTAGAGTGACCCTCATCCTGCCAGGGATAGAAGGTTTAGGTAAGTACTCTAGGTCTTGTGCTCCTCCTTGCTCTGAAGGTGACCTTAGCCTCTCTACAGTTGTCCAGGTTTACTAGCAGGAGTAGCTAACTTCTTCCTTTCTTTCTCCCTGCTCATCCGTTGTGCTCCCTTGCATCCTTTTCTGGGTTACTTTGTGTCTTCCAAGAAGAAAATGCTAAGGCTTTATCAACTACAAAGGAAAATATTCTAGCACAGCAGGAGGCTGCTAGAGTAAGCAATCAGAGTCTTCAAACATGATTTCTGGTCTGACCCTTGGAAAAGACAAAGGGAGATGTAAGATTGCAAGATTGCGTTGGAAGAGGTTTGGGCTGCAGTGAGATTTTTCAGTTCTGTCTAGTCTGGTGGAGGATTTACAAGTCAGTCATGTGGTTGAGGGATCCTGGGTCACAGAGTGTTAGACAACTGGTTTATGAGGACCAAGTACTCACTGTGCTTGCTAAGATATGACCCAAAGAGCAGAAGCTGGGACAAGTCCTCAATAATGTGTCAGAGCTGATCTCTGAGTTTGCTTCTGGATACTCCAAATGAAGGCATGGCTTGATAAGGAATTTCATGTGGCTGAATTAAGGCTGCATCATTGACTCTGTAATCAACACATATAGAAAGAGAGTCTTAGTTATTGTTCTGTTGTTGTGAAAAAACACAATAACCAAGGCATCTTCTAAAAGAAAAACATGTATAGGGGCTTGCTTGCAGTTTCAGTGGGTTAGTCCATGATCATCATGGCAGAGATCCACCATGGCAGTAGCTGAGAACTTACAGCCTGATCCACACACAGGAGAGAGAGAGAGAGAGAGAGAGAGAGAGAGAGAGAGAGAGAGAGAGAGAGAGAGAGAGAGAGAGAGAGAGAGAGAGAGAGAGAGAGAGAGAGAGAGAGAGAGAGAGAGAGAGAGAGAGAGAGAGACAGAGAGACAGAGACACAGAGAGAGACAGAGAGAGACAGAGAGACAGAGAGACAGAGACAGAGAGACAGAGAGACAGAGAGACAGAGACAGAGAGACAGAGAGAGACAGAGACAGAGAGACTGAGTTAGGTAGGCATGGGCTATAATTATTATTAACTTATTCATTTTATAACCCACTCACTGCCTTTCTCCCTGTCACCCCTTCCCACAATCCTTCCCCATCCTCCCTTCTCCTCTGAGCAGGTGGGGGTCCCTCTGGATATTCCCCCACCCTGGCACATCAACTCTCTAGGAGGCTAGGGACATCCTCTCTGACTGAGGCCAGACATAGCAGCCCAGTTAGAAGAATAGATCACATATACAGGCAACAGCTTTTGGGATAGTCCTTGCTCCAGTTGTGCGGGACCCACATGAAGAACAAGCTGCACATTTACATATGCACATGTATCCAGCTTATGTATATTGGTTGGTAGTTTAGTCCCTGAGAGCCCCAAGAGTCCAAATTAGTTGACTCTGTTGGTCTGCCTGCGGAGTTCCTGTCCCCTTCGAGACCAGCAATCCTTCCTCCTATTCTTTCCTAAGAGTCCCCAAGCTCCATCCTCCCTTTGGCTGTGGGTGACTGCATCTGTCTGAATGGAACCTCTCAGAGGTCAGTCAGGGCATGGGATTTTTAAAGCAAACGTCAATGCCCACCCCTAGTGGGCATCTCCTCCAAAAAGGCCACACCTCTTAATCCTTTCCAAACACTTCCACCAACTGGGAGCCCAACATTCAAATATATGGGCCTATATGTGTCATCCTCATTTAAATCATCACACAGAGCCATCCCTACTCAACATATAAATATAGTTTCCTTGAGAGATTGTGAAATGTTTGTTTAGAGCCCAGAGCCTTAACAGCATCTTGGGCGTGGAGAAAATAATATGGATTGGTGAACAGATGGGGCAATAGACTTTGTAGGTCCCCTCCCCTGGGGGGGGCTGCAACAGCAAGCAATGGAAAGAGACTAGTCACAATAATGGGAACTCAAACTCTGAACCATGCACTTTGCTCCCAGCTCCATCAGTAGCTGCCTTTTGACCTTGAATAAATCCCTTCAAGTTTCCATGAATATTAATTCTGCAGAATCTGTTTTACTTGTCTTGAGTTAGTAGGAGGACCAAGTGAGAGGTGAGAAGAAGCATTTCAAATCAGATCAATTGTATGATAACATCACCCCCCCTCCTTTGCACAAATCCTTACAAATAATTCAGCGAGACCATTTTGAAGACCATCAAGCCCAAAATTACTAATCCAACTTAAATATTCAGGGTTACTCTAATAATCCGTTGGTTTCCTCAGGGGAAGTCAAGCCTGTAGATCGTAAATCCCAGAGGAAGCAGCATTTAGTAAAGCAGATGTGTGATTTGTGTTTTTAAACTCCATAAATAGAAGCGGCAAAGGGATAGGAGTCATGGGGAAGAACTGGGTTGAACTGCCCAGTCTAGACAGTAGCTGCCTCCTGTCAGCCAGTAACAGTGCTGGGCAAGGGCTAGTGTGCACCAGCAGATGGCTGGAACACAGAAACTGCATCAAGTAACTATACCCATCATGCCTTGTAGACGTGCATCTGATACTAGAACAAGTAGCCTGGATTAGGTTTCAGAAAGTGAAGAAAATGTAGAAACACTTCTCTTGTGTTTGCTTCCCACAGACTGCTTTGCTTTCTGCTTTAGGAGAAAACTGTCCTAGAAAACCAAAAGCCTGTGTTCTGGGACTAATGAAATAGGAGTCCTGTACACAGATTTAAAAAAAAAAAAATGCTGATCACGGGGAATGGAAAGGTATCTTGGTTGGTAAGCAATTAAGCCTTTGCTTTACTAGCATTCTGGCATGAGTTCGACTCTCAGGACAGACATGAAAGAAGCTGGGCCTGGTGGCACACTTTTGAAATCCCTGTACGGGGTTGTACAGCTAGACAGATCTCTGGAGCTTGCTGGCCAGTGAGTCTAGCTACTTGATAGCTACAAGGCAATGAGAAGCCTTGTCTCAAAAGTCAAGGTGTACAGCATCCAAGGAATGACAGCTGAGATTGACCTCTGGCTCCTATGCACCTGCACACACATGTGTGAGTACACATGTTGGAAACCCTGTCACTGAACATTGAAGTCTATTATGTTGGGATAGCTCCCCTGAGCTTGGCACAAAATGGAGGACTCCTTTTTCCATCTGAGTTTCCTCTTCTCTACCTTATCTCAGGACCTCCATTCCCCCACACTCTACTTGAGAAATGTCACCTAATCCCTGGTGAAATTCCTGGGATGCTTTTCCATACTAATGAGGTATCCTTGAAACTTTATCCTAAGAAGAACTCTTTCTTCTTAGGGTTTATATAGCCTTTTTTTTTTTTTTTTACCTTGAATAAGGAGCACAAGCTGCTTCATTGAATGCTGTCTGAAAGAGATGTAACACTGAATTCTTTAGACAATACCTCCCCACAGCACTCCCCGCTGGACCAGTATCCTGCTGACCTACCCTTCCTGATTTTACTTTATCTTTTCCAGCCCAGTATGCACTGGGGGTCTAGACACCCCAAGGGAAGACACAGATTGTGGAATTTTGTTCTGCTTCATCCTTCCCAGCCTGGTGTATACCTGCCTGGTATGTATGGAGTCCAGACACCCCAAGAGAAGATGTGGACCTTGAAATTTGGCTCTGCACCATTTTTCTCTGCTTGGTGTACAGCAGGACCTGAACACCCCAAGTGAAGAAGCAAAAATGGAAACACACACACACACACACACACACACACATACTCAGCCTTGTTTCAGACTCTTATTCTAGGGAAACAACACTGGCACAGTAAATGACCAAGGTACTCTGATTCAGAACAAACCTCCAGTGTTGAATGAAAAGCTAATAGTCTCCAAAAGAACACATGTGCCCTCTTTCAGCCTATCAATAGAGACAGAAAACAATGTGGGCATGAACTACTTTCACGAGCAACCTACAAGAGTTTAAGCTGTACATTTAGCATCTATCTTTGTGCTGGTGGGCACCCGAGTTCTGTGGATACATTTTTCTTAGCTGGGTGGCCTCCTCCAGCTTTAGCTGTCTGACTTCTGTGAAGAACTGTATTAACTGATATATTTTGCATGTTTGTTTCTTATACAGGCTAAGTAGCACTAGGTGATGTGAAGAAACAATAGCAAAGGTGATGGTATGCAGTAGCAGGCTCTCAGCAAACAGGTAAAATCTGACCTAGTCCTCTGACCTGGTTAGGGGTACAGGGGATGAACATTCAGTTTAAATTAAAGGGAGAACTTGAGTCAGAGAGCTGGCCAGTCAATCAATGTAACACGCATAACCAGTGGTAAGAAACCTTTGACTATATGAGTGGGTGGTGGCTTCTGATGGAGGTGGATGGCTTAAAGAAGGAACATACTGAACACACAGGCCTAAATTCCTGGCTTAACATGAAGTTCTAAAGCCATGGACTTTAATTGGCTCCAGTCTCACTGCTCTTTGGAGACTTCAGGGCTGAAACAGTCATCAACTAGACCCTGATCTGTTTACATAATGGCTTCTCTTCTCCAGGTTTTGAGACTGCCAATGACATGTTTTAAGCAACTACTCAGTGGGCTGCCCATTCACATCTGTGGTCATTACTTTCCTCATCATTGTGACACACAACCGGAAGAAATAGTACAGGGAGGAAAGGTATCTCTGGAACTGCTATCTATTTCTCACAGAAGGTGGCTGGAACATGCAATTGCTGTTTGTGTTTTCTGGCTGGCCAATAACCAGAGACACAGCTGGAAGCAGATCTAGGCTCTAATGCCCAAAGTCTGTCTTTACTGGCTTATATCAGCCAGCTAGGGCACAAGTTCCAAAGCTCCACAGCCTCCTGAAACAGTGTCACCAGTTGGGAACCAATATTTAAACACATGAGCCAGCAAGGATGCTTGAAGAGTCAAACAATAATAGTGTTCTTGCTTGGAATCCCAGAATAAGCAGTCAGATGTCTCTGCGCTTGGGATGGTTTTGATTGACATCATAGGCTGATGTGGAGAGCAATTGGGTAACCTCCCGGTGTTTGCATATGTATAAGAAGAACAATGTCTGTCCCACACCATTGCTGGCTTTGTTCCAATATTTGAGTCATTCCACTCAGAATCTGATCCAATGATGTGGATCCTCCCCCAAGTAAAGAAAGTTGTAAAACCCTGCTTCAGCAGATCTCTTTGAGATACACCTCCCTCTGAGGGTTATGCAGTAATAGCTCCTGTTGCTGGGACACATGATTAAAAGGCAGGGCAGAGAAATTTCCCATCTAAAAGCACATTTCAAAACCAAAGAAGATGTCAACATGACTTCAATACTGCTTCTTTCAGAGATCACTGAAGTTCTTCTCACAAGGCACCATAGCGTTTTCACACACTCCTTTCTTCTTAACTGCCTGCCCCCTCCACCTGCCTTTCAGTTTTTAACTCTTCCTCAGTTCTGTCTCCATCATGGCAAGCCACACACAACACTCATCTCTTATTCCTGTCTGGAAACTGTAGCTTTTCAAGGGGTGTTTAGCTCATCTCAGTTCTTCTCCTTCTCTCCCCAGAAGCTGACAAATAAGAACAATACTACTTTTTTTTTTAATCTGAACTATCCTTGAAATTAGACTCGTGCATTAAAGGCTTGGTCACCAGAGTGCAGACAGCTGTGGGAAGAATAGGAGCTGGAACGTTTATGAAGTAAAGCCTACTAAAGGGGAGTTGGGTCTGGTTAATTGAAGCTTGCCTTCAAATGAGACCTTGGGGTGTTGGTCTCTTCCTCCCTGCTTGGTTTCCTGGTGCCTGGGGTGAGCAGAACTCTCAGAGCGTATACATGTAGTGTCTGCATGTATACATGATGTACCAAACTGACCTTGGACTTCAATCTCCAAAAGTCATGGGTCAAAATAAAGCTTTTTTCCTTGAAAGTTGATTCTCACCCAAATTTCTTCACAGAAAAAGAAACCTGACTGAGATGGGGGCCGGGGGTGAGGACAGAACAAGAGGGATGCATTCCTAGTGAGTGCTGGCCACACTTCCCTGTGTAAAGAATGGGATATGCAGAAAGCAACCCTTATTAGCTCAATCTACTCATAGTATAAGAATGGGATGCATTAAGAAATATTATCAAGATATAACTTAAGGAAGTTCTAGGGCAAATTCATAATCTCCAAGCTTCCGTGCATTCTGGCTGAAAACAGAATACTCATGAAAACACTTGGCATAAAATCAGTAGGTAGGAACTATAAGGTCACTTCACCTCTTCCCAAGCCATAATTCCTGCTAGCGCTGATGGAGAACATAGCCTCATTTTTCAATGTTTATTAAAATATTCAAAACATAAATTTTTTTTCTGAAAACATCACAGCAAAGATGCAGTGGACTTACTCTACAGAGTCTAATATTCACATCTCACCTAGTCTGTTTCCTTATCCATAAGTTCCATCCATCTTTTACCCATTTAACCATCAATTCAGCTTGCTTGTAATGCTTTCCAAAGTCAGTTGCTGACATCAATAACTTTCTTTCCAGGCAAGTCTCTGTGCACACTTTTATTTTTAAATGATCCCCATGAAGGACGTTGCAAGATAACCTTTTACACGTGATACAAATGCTGGTATGCTGATAGATCTCCTCCATCCCTGACAAAATGTAGGTCAGTCTTGCTCTGTCTCTCTCTGTCTCTCTGTCTCTTTGTCTCTTTCTGTCTCTCGGTCTCTATCTCTGTCTCTCTCTCTCTCTCTCCTGAACTTGAATTTTTTGGTTTTTGTTTTTTGTTTTGTGAACTTGATTTTTTTTTTGTTTTGTTTTTTGTTTTTTTGTTTTTTGAGACAGGGTTTCTCTGTGTAACCCTAGCTTTCCTGGAACTCACTCTGTAGACCAGGCTGGTCTTGAACTCAGAAATTCGCCTGTCTCTGCCTCCCAAGTGCTAGGATTAAAGGTGTGCTCCACCACTGCCCAGCTTCTCCGAAACTTGAAAGCACCATTTCTTAGTGTGTATGTGACAGAACCCTGGATTGCAGCTATGTGGGTAAGAAAAGTTTAGTTGTATAAAACGCTTAAAAGTTTCTGGGCTAAGTAAAGTTTTGAAACTTTTTGTAACTGAAGCCTTTATTTTTATAGGGTACTATACACATAAGTAGAGGTAACACTTCTAACTTATTTGGCCCAAAGACCCTATTCTCCTATGAGAAGGTGTAGAAGAATGAATTTCTTACTGGGCAGGTTTATCTATCCCTAAACACCATGCTCTTTTTTCTCTTCCTTTTGGCTCACACACTGTATAACTTCCAGTTTTTAGTCCTGCCCATGATTATATGCAAAGAGGCTCTGAGTTACTCAAGTCACTTCTGCCTTTGGTTGTCCTGTTTCTTACCACTGACTGTGCCTCTGAAACACATCTCATGTTAATGATGATGTCATGAGTTTGGGAATGTGGAAGGCAGCTTTGACCCTCTTGGAATCATCTTTGAAATCAATGACAGAAGGACAGATCACACATTGTTTGATATCTCATATCTCCCATGTGAAATTTCATTTAACCTTGAGGTTCGCCTGGGAGTCACTTGGTCATCCAAGCTTTGTCTTCTCCATCAGCTGTCGGGGGAAGGAATCACAGGTAGAAGATTCTGGAAATTGTGTGAGTTTATCATTAGAGAAGCAGAATAATAGGATCTGAAATGACTTTAATGATGCCACTTGCCTTTAGTCCCAGCCTCCAGCAGGGATTGTCATGGGTTGTTGACCTGGTTTTTTAATTTCTTCCATGAAGGACGTTGCTTTCAGTTTCCTCTTACAAATTTATCATGATGTTGCAAATACATTTGCTACCCTCAAAAGACACCAAATATGTCTTAAACACCAGTTTTTTTAAATCATTTAAGAAATGCTCTTATTATATGAAGTGAAGGAGAAAAGGAGTACAACCAGTATTTATACATATGTATGTTTTGTTAGAGAGTCTAGAAGCCTTAGGTGCAAAACCACAACAGGGGTTTTAGCAAGTGTGATCTGACTCTGTGGATAGAGACCATGTGGTGGCCAACCTGATAGAATGAATATAAAGCCCAGGGGCACTGCTCCTGGAGGGCTGCATCCAAAACATAAAGGAATGAGGGAAGCTTCCTTCAACATGTCTAGTAGCTCCCGTCATGTCACCCCTTCTGGTCTACACGGCCTTGCTCACTTTTTAAACCTGGCCAAACTCCACAGATTTTCTCACTTGTTTGAGGGTCTGAATGGACTTGCTTTTGACCTGTAGCAGCCATCCTGTAATGGCCGAGTGCATAATACCATACTAGAGGTGTAATGAAATAGTATAAGAAGAGAGACTACCCTACATATGCATTAGCACTCGACGTAGCAACAGATTCAGTCTCACCCATAGACACTGGAAGAAACAAGTATAAAGGAGTTGGGATCATTTCAAACATGATGTTTGAAGAGACTAGAACCTGCTCATTAATGCATGCTACGAATTTGTAAACAGTATGGATATTTCAAAATATAATAGTTCACTCTTCCTTTGCAAAAGCTATGGCTGTGCTTTTCCTAACGTCCCTGTTTCAAATGACTCTCTTTGGAGCTTAGTGGTGTAGGCACTAGTAGTCCTAATTAAGTATGTTTGGCACATGGATGTACATACTGGTCTTTCTCAAGTTCATTCCTATGCACATGGGTGATGGGTTGAGAATCAACATGCACCCTTTTTTTTTTTTTTTATTCAGGAAATACAATTTCACACAGAGGAAAGTACTTAAACAGGCACAAGATGATTTGGTATATGCTGAGATGCAGACTTTGAATGAGAAACTGCATGCTCACCACTGTGCAAAGTGTCTTAATAATGATAACACTAGGGAAAGTTGTGAATGGTTAAGAACATCACCCGGTGAATGTTGATTCTGAGCATCTTGATAGCAGCATGATACAGCCAGAAAAGCTTCCCTTTTTTATTAAATTATTTTTACACTCCATATTCCATTCCCACCCTCCAACTGTTCCACATCCCTCACCTCCTCCCAGCAACCCTGTCTCCATGTAGATGCCCTCACCTTCCACCCCACTTGACCTCTAAACACCCTGGGGCCTCCAGTCTCTTGAGAGTTAGGTGCATCATCTCTGAATGAACATAGACCTGGCAGTCCTCTACTGTATGTATGTTAGGGACCTCATAGCAGCTGGTGAATGCTATCTGTTTGGTGGCCCAGTGTCTGAGAGATCTCGGGGGTCCAGATTAATTGAGACTGCTGGTCTTCCTACAGGATCACCCTTCTCCTTAGGTTCTTTCAGCCTTCCTTAATTCAACAACAGGGGTCAGCTGCTTCTGTCCATTGGTTGGGTGCAAATCTCTGCATCTGACTCTTTCAGCTGCTTGTTGGGTCTTTCAGAGGGCAGTCATGATAGTCATGATAGTCTCTTTTTGTGAGTACTCCATAGACTCAGTAATAGTGTAAGGCCTTGGGACCTCCCTTGAGCTGGATCCCACTTTGGGCCTGTCACTGGACCTTCTTTTCCTCAGGCTTCGCTCCATTTCCATCCCTGAAATTCCTTCAGACAGGAACAATTATGGGTCAGAGATGTGACTGTGGGTTGACAACCCCATCCCTCACTTGATAGCTTGTCTTCCTACTGGAGGTAGGCTCTACAAACTCCCTTTCCCAACTGTTGGGCATTTCATCTAAGGTCCCTCCCTTTGATTCCTGAGAGTTTCTTACCTCCCAGGTCTCTGGTGCATTCTGGAGGGTTCCCCCAACCTCCTATTTCCTGAGGTTGCCTGTTTCCATTCCTTTTGCTGGCCCTCAGGGCTTCAGTTTTTTTCACTCATCCCATACCAGATCAGGTTCCCCTCTTCCCCACCAATACCCCCCTCACCATCTACTTTCCCTCCCAGCTCCCTCCATCCCTCCCCACTTGTGATTGCTTTCTTCTCTCTCCCTAGTGGGACTGAGGTGTCCTCACTTGGGCACTTCAGCTTGTTGACCTTTTTGAGTTCTGTAGACTGTATCTTGGGTATTCTGCACGTTGTTGTTGTTGTTATTGTGGTGTTTCACTTTTGTTTTTTTTGGCTAATATCCACTTATTAGTGAGTACATACCATGCATATACTTTTGGGTCTGAGTTACCTCACTCAGGATGATATTTTCTAGTTCCATCCATTTGCCTGCAAATCTCAGGATGTCCCCATTCTTAATAGCTGGGTAGTATTCCATTGTGTTAATGAACCACATTTTTTGTATCCATTCTTCTGTCATGAGACATCTGGGTTGTCGCCAGCTTCTGGCTATCATAAATAAGACCGCCATGATCATAGTGGAACACATGCCCCTATGGCATGGTGGGGCATCTTTTGGATATATTTCCAAGAGTGGTATACTGGGTCTTCAGGTAGACCTATTTCCAATTTTCTGAAGAACCTCCAGATTGATTTCCAGAGTGGTTGTTCCAGTTTTCAATCCCACCAGCAATGGAAGAGTGTTCCTCTTTCTCTACATCCTCTCCAACATGTCTTGTCACCTGAGGTTTTGATCTTAGCCATTCTGATTGGTATAAAGTGAAATCTCAGGGCTGTTTTGATTTGCATTTCTCTGATCACTAAGGGCTTTGAACATTTCTTTAGGTGCTTCTCAGCCATTCGAGATTCTTCAGTTGTGAATTTTCAGCTTAGTTCTGTATCCCATTTTTTGATTAGGTTGTTTGTTTTTGTTTTGGTGATTAACTTCTTGAGTTCTTTATATATTTTGGATTTTAGCCCTCTATCAGATGTGGGGTTAGTGAAGATTTTTTCCCAATCTGTAGGTTGCCCATTTGTCTTATTGACTATGTCCTTTGTCTTACAAAAGCTTCCCAGTTCCATGAGGTCCCATTTATCAATTCTTGATCTTAAAGCATGAGCCACTGGAGTTATCTTTAGGAAATTTCCCCCTGTGCCAATGAGTTCAAGGCTCTTTCCCACTTTCTCTTCTATTAGATTCAGTGTATCTGGTTTTATATTGAGGTCCTTGATCCACTTGGACTTGAGCTTTGTGACAAATACGGGTCTATTTACATTTTTCTACATACAGACAACCAGTTAGACCAGCACCATTTATTAAAGATGCTTTCTTTTTTTTCCATTGTATATTTTTGGTGTCTTTGTCAAAGATCAAGCAAGTGTGTGGTTTTATTTCTAGATCTTCAATTCTTTTCCATTGATCAACATGTCTGTCTTTGTACCAGTACAATGCAGTTTTTATCACTATTACTCTGTAGCAAAGCTTGAGGTCAAGGGTGGTGAGTCTCCCAGCTGTTCTTTTATTGTTAAGAATTGTTTTTGCTATTCTAGGTTTTGCCTTTCCAGATTAATTAGATAACTGCTCTTTCCATGTCTTTGAAGAATTGTGCTGGGATTTTGTTGGAGATTGCATTGAATCTATAGATTGCCTTTGGTAGGATGGCCATTTTTACTATGTTAATTCTCAATCCATGAGTGTAGGAGATCTCTCCATTTTCTGAAATCTTCTTTGATTTCTTTCTTGAGAGACTTGAAGTTATTGTCAGACAGGTCTTTCACTTGTTTGGTTAGAGTTACCCCAAGATAGTTTATATTATTTGTGGCTATTGTGAAGGGAGTTGTTTCCCTTATTTCTTCCTCAGCCTGTTTATCCTTTGTATAAAGGAAGCCTGACTTATTTGAGTTAATTTTATATCCAGCCACTTTGCTGAAGTTATTTATCAGCTGGAGAAATTCTCTGATAGAATTTTTGGGGTCACTTATGTATACTATCATATCATCTGCAAATAGTGGCATGCTTATTTCTTCTTTACCAATTTGTATCCACTTGATCTCTCTTTGTTGTCTTATTGTTCTAGCTAGCACTTTGAGTGCTATATTGAATAGATATGAGAATGGGCATCCTTATCTTGTCCCCAGTTTCAGTGGGATTGCTTCAAGTATGTCTCCATTTAATTTGATATTGGCTGTTGGTTTGCAGTAAATTGTTTTGATTATGTTTAGGTATGTGCCTTGAATTCCTGATCTCTCCAATACTTTTAACATGAAAAGGTGTTATATTTTGTCAAATGTTCTTTCTGCATCTAAGGAGATAATCATGTGATTTTTTTTTCTTTGAGTTTGTTTATATAGTGGATTGCATTAATGGATTTTCATATTATTAAACCCTTGCATCCCTGGGATGAAGTCTACTTGATTGTGGTGAATGATGGTTTTGATGTGTTCTTGAATTCAGTTTGCAAGAATTTATTGAGTATTTTTGCCTCAATATTTATAAGCGAGATTGGTCTGAAGTTCTCTTTTTTTGGTTGGGTTCTTGTATGGTTTAGGTATCAGAGTAATTGTGGCTTCATAGAACAAGTTAGGTAGTGTTCCTTCTGTTTCTATTTTATGGAATGGTTTGAGGAAAATTGGTATCAGGTCTTCTTTGAGGGTCTGGTAGAACTCTGCACTAAATCCATCTGTTTCTGGGTTTTTTTGCTTGGGAGGTTTTTAATGACATCTTATATTTCCTTGTGTGATATTGGCCTGTTTAGATAGTTTGTTTACCTGCTCTTCATTTAACTTTAGTATGTGGCATCTGTCTAGAAAACCATCCATTTCATCTAGATTTTCCAGTTTTGTTGACTATAGACTTTTATGGTAGGATCTGATGATTTTTTGAATTTCCTCCATTTCTGTTGTTATGTCTCCCTTTTCATTTTTGATTTTATTAATTTGGATACTGCCTCTTGGCCCTTTAGTTAGTTTGGCTATGGATGTACCTATATTGTTGATTCTCTTAAAGAACCAGCTTTTGGGTTTGCTGGTTCTTTGTATTGTTTTCTTTGTTTCTATTTGGTTGATTTTGACACTGAGTTTAACTATTTCCTGCCTTCTACTCTTCTTGGGTGAATTTGCCTCTTTTTGTTCTAGAGCTCTCAGCTGTTAAGTTATTAGTGTAAAATCTCTCCAATTTCTTTACCAGGGCACTAAGTGCTATGAACTTTCCTCTTAGCAGTGCTTTCATTGTGTCCCATAAGTTTGGTTATGATGTGTCAACATTTTCATTAAATTCCAGGAAGTCTTTAATTTCTTTCTTTATTTCTTCCCTGACCAAGTTGTCATTGAGTAAAGAACTGTTCAGTTTCCAAGTGTATGTGGGGTTTCTGTAGTTTTTGCTGTTATTGAGAACCAGCCTTAGGCCACCGTGATTTGATAGGATGCATGGTATTATTTCAATTTTCTTGTATCTGTTGAGGGTTGTTTTGTGACCAATTATAGTGTCAGTTTTGGAGAAGGTACCATGAGGTGCTGAGAAGAAGGTGTATTCTTTTGTTTTAGGGTGAATGTTCTGTAGCTATCTATCAAATCCATTTGCTTCATAACCTCCATTAGTTTCACTGTGTCTCTGTTTAGTTTCTGTTTTGATGACTTGTCCATCTGTAAGAGAGGGGTCTTGAAATCTCCCACTATTATTGTGTGGGTTTCAATGTGTGTCTTGGGTTTTAGTAAACTTTCTTTTATAATTTTGGGTGGTCTTGTATTTGGGGCATAGATGTTCAGAATTGAGACTTTCTCTTGGTGGATTTTTCCCTTGATGAATATGAAGTGTCCTTCTTCATCACATTTGATAACTTTTGGTTGAAAGTCTATTTTATTGGATATTAGGATGGCAACTCCTGCTTGTTTCCTGGGATCATTTGCTCGGAAGGCCTTTTTCCATCCTTTAACTCTGAAATAGTGTCTGTCTTTGTTTTTGAGGTGTGTTTCCTGTATGCAGCAAAATGCTGGAGCTTGTTTGGGTATCCAGTCTGTTAGCTTATGACTTAAAAAGATATAAGGTGAGTTGAGTCCATTAATACTGAGAGGTATTAAAGAGAGATGACTGTTGGTTCCTGATATGTTTGTTTTTGTAGGTAGTTTTATGTGCTTGTGGCTCTCTGCTTTTACCTTTGTTGTGAGATGCTTAATATCTTGTCCTTGCTTTGGTGCAGGGATCTTCCTTGTGTTGGAGTTTTCCTTCCAGGATCCTCTGTAGGTCTGGGTTGGTAGACAGACACTGTTTGAATTTGGTTTTGTCCTGGAATATTTTGATTTCTCCTTTTATGTTGATTTAGAGTTTTGCTGGGTATAGTAGCCTGGGCTGGCATTTGTTTTCTCTTAGAGTCAGCATGACCTCTAACTAGGCTCTTCTGGCTTCCATAGTCTCTGTTGGGAAGTCTGGTGTAATTCTGATAGGTCTACCTTTGTATGTTACTTGGCCTTTTTCCCTTGCAGCTTTTAATATTCTTTCTTTGCTCTGTGCATTTAGTGTTTTAATAATTATGTAATGAGAAGATTTTCTTTTATGATCCCATTTATTTGGTGTTCTATAGGCTTCCTGTATCTTTATGGCCATCTCTTTCTTGAGGTTGGGGAAGGTTGGTTTTTTTATGATTTTATTGAAGAGATTTTCAGGTCCTTTGATCTGAGAATCTTTTTTCTCCTCTATTCCAATTATTCTTAGATTTGGTCTTTTCATTGTGTCCTGAATTTCCTGGATGCTTGGGGCTAGGAGTTTTCTATGTTTTGAATATTCTTTGACAGTTGTGTCAATCTCTTCTACCATATCTTCTACACCTATGATTCTCTCTTCTATCTCTTGTATTCTTGTTGGTAATATTTACATCTGTAATTCCTGACCTCTTTCCTAGGTTTTAGATTACCAGGTTTGCCTCCATTAGAGTTTTCTTTCACTTTCAGATCTTGGATGGCTTTATTCATTTCTTTCACCTGTTTACCTGTATTTTCCTGTATTTCTTTCAGTGAGTTATTGATATCCTCCTTAAAGAACTCTATTGTCTTCATGAGATAGGATTTTAGGACAGAGTCCTGATTTTCAGGTATGTTGGTGTATTCAAGTCTTGCTGTGGTGGGAGAACTGGGTTCTGATGATGCCCACATATTTTGCCTTCTGTTTCTTATGATCTTGTGCTTACCTTTCGCCATCTGGATTTACCTGGTGTTTGATGGTCTGGGTGATTGTATGGAGTATGCCTCTTTTTGTCTCAGAGTTACTTCAGGTCTCCCAGTATACTGCAGCCTTGGCTGTATCTGACCACCTGTGGGGCCTTCCAACTGGGGGCTCTTCACGGGGGCAAAGAAGCTGCTGATCTGTTGCCCTGGCTGCAGTAGAATTCCTGTGAGGCCTTCAGTCAACTTCTCTGAGTGCAGTGGGTCCCCTAGGATGGATCAGGATATGAAATCTTCATGGGATCAGACCAACTAGGGGTCTGCCCAGCATCAAGGACCAGGTGGAAGGGGTGGAAGGGAGGGAAGGGCAGAAAAGCTTTTCTTATTCCATTTTCTTGTTCCATCGTTTACACTGATGGCACTTGGTATAATTTCTTAACCATTTGTGTTTTGTGTTCTGTAAAAGTGGAAAGGAGGGATTCCAATCATATAAGTTTATTTGATACTTGATATATATATATATCAAGTATACATGCACATATATATATATATGCATATGTATATATATATATATGCATACTTTTGGCAAAATATGCTAAGGGCATGTTAACTCAACTCCCTTCAAATGTGCTTAAGCATGGAATGGGTTGTTGGTGACTGCCCTTTAAAATAGTGAGCCCATTGGGTTGAAGTCATGACAGGGAAATTGACATGACTTAGGGAACAATGGGAAGCCTTTTTCCTTAATCAAGAAGGATCTGCTTAAAACAGGCTTATCTTTAAAGCAAGCTAATAATTAGGCATTTTCTTCATCTTTTTACTGCTTAACTTCTCTGTACAGTGGTATCTCCTGCTGGATGAGAGCCATGGCATTTAAAAGAACCAGATTTGGCACTAACACACTGAGCTGCCGGGTGGCTATTTTTTCCTCTTCCAGCTGCAGTTATAAAAAGGGCACTTAAAACTTGAGATCTATGTGTGCACTACAAAAAAATAGTGAGATACTCAAACAAACTTTAAAGAGATGTATACAGAAAGAAGTGCTTTTCTTAGGTTTCTTTTTTTTTTTTTTTTTTTTTTTTTTTTTTTTTTAAGGTGGGAAGAGAATTCAGTAAGTCAGGCTGTGAAAAGGGCCTAAAAACTGCTAGCTTCATTTCAGCTTTGACTTTGTAGAATATTTTTTTCTAGGTGACCTGATTTCAAAGCGCTCCATTTCCCCAGTGTGGTTTCTCTGTCAAACCATCCAACATCAACCTTGATATTTCCATATACATTTCTATGGGAACAAAGGCTCTCTACAGGCTCCCTACAAACATCCCCTGAGCAAGGCTGGAATGAAGCAAGACTGAAAGCTCATCAGATCATTTCCTCCCGTCTCAACTCTTTGAGGAATGAGATCATATCTTTTGAGTTGTTGTTCTTGACTGGGTCTAATCAGGTCACCCAGAATGACCTGGAATTTGCTATGTAGCCTGAATTGGCCTCAAACTTGCAATCCTTCTGTCTGATCTTTTAGAGTGCTGGGATTATGGGTGTGTTCCAAACACGGATCTAAGATCTTATCTTTTAGCACAATGCTTTGCATATTATAACCTTGTCACTATTAAGGAATGCATTGGCTAAGGATGTACTGAGAGCTTTAGCAAACAAATCTCTTCCTGTACCATGGACAAAGCATGGTAAGATCTTCTGTCTTGCTAATGTTCCAAAATGATCATGAGTTGGCCATTCTTCCATGATCTGTCTTCCATGCACTGATTTCAAAACCCAAGCTCTGTTCATTTAGTGCTTTTTGAATGTTGACTAATGGCTTCTGGGTTCACCTCCAGTTAACTGGTTAGGAGAAAGAGCCTGGAAGATCAAGTGCAGCATTAGCATCTTCCTTCATAGTCCACTGGTTAGAATTCAGTCATGTGGTGAATTCCACCCATCATGGGGCTGGGAATTCAACTTAACTACAAGCCCAGAGAAAAAAGTAATCAGGCTTAGTTCTGTCTGTAGAATTTATGATCCGTCTAAGGTTGTTTGACAGGTGTCTAGTCTGTATTGCTAAGGAAATGTTGGTGAATATCATTGTATGATGATGCAGAACTCTGTGTTTTCATCTGAAAAATGAAAAGTTGGACTAAATGAACCTTTACATTTCTTTTACTCCTGACAAGACCAGAGAGAACTGGTGCATTTTAGGAAAAACACACATGCACACACACAGCGAGAGAGAGAGAGAGAAAGAGAGAGAGAGAGAGAGAGAGAGAGAGAGAGAGAGAGAGAGAGAGAGAGAGAGAGAGAAAGTTATTGTTTACTTAGAAAACCCAGCTTTCCAAAGCATCTCATTCCCCACACAAATTGTGGAGCGATTAATGCAATAGTGAATCACATATTTTGCACTACACCAGTAAATGCTCCACACCTATGCTTCACACCCCTGTGTGTGTTTGTCTTTATGAGTCTCTGTGTTATGTAGTATGTCTGTGTGTACCTCTGTGTGTATATGCGTGTTTGTGTGTATTTGTGTGTGTATCTCTATGTGTATATATGTCTGTGTGTCTCTCTGTCTCTTTTGAGATAAAAAAGGGAGGGAGAGGAGGAGGGAGAGAGGGAGGAAGGGAGAGCACAATATACACAGTTTGGAGTTGATGGCTTCCAAAGTCCTTATAACTGTAATGTTTCAGAGATCTAAGCATCAGTCTGTGTAAAATGCATAAGAGAAACTGCATCTGTGGTCAGGGCCGTTACTTAATCTCTTCTTTAGTAGTGAAACAATCAGTAAATCAAAATAAGAAGACTGTATTAGGTGAAACTCCAAATACGTAGAGTTTATGTGGCTAAATTTAGATTCAAATTTTAACTATATTCTGGGAAAAAATAAACTGAGATAAATGTGCCTATGCTGTGGTATAATGTAGAAAAATGACTGTAATTAATGGGAAAAAATCTAGTTGTGCTTCAGCCAGTGAAAGACTTGATTTCTTTCTCATAGTAACAACAAGGACAAGAGTGAGAATCATATTTATTAAAGGCTTAGTGTGCATTCTTGATAGGTAGGTTTAAGTGAATAAAAAAGGTTTGTGGGCAGGCTTCTTTTTTATATTTTAAAGATAGAAAAGCTAAAGTTTAAGGCCCTTTACTTGGGAAAAAACAGGTCTAAGACTGAGTATGGCATGTCTGTCTCTAGAGCCATCTCTAGAGCAAGGATGGTGTTCTCTGAGAGGCCTTTACCTTATGGTTGAGGGCAACACTCAAGGTTTGCCTCTCCTTCAAAGTATACCGACTCTGGGAATCCTGTGGGGAGCCATCTTTCTAATGTCCAATCACCTGTGTAGCCTCTGACACCAGCACTGTGCACTTTACTGATGACATAGTTTAGTGATTAATGTTCTGCAAAGATTAGTTTATTGACAGAGATCTTGCTCCAGCTAATTGCTATAATAAATAACCTCAGATCTCCGTGGCATAAGCTATGAAGCCGTATTAGTTCACACTGTGGTCCACTGTAAGTCAGTGACAGCCTGGGAAGCGTATTGAAGATTGAGGGATCTTATTCTAAACCTCTTGGCCTTCTCTACAGGTTCTGGAGTCCTCTACTGGGTCCTCTAAATCTAGTCAAACAGTGTAGGAAAAGTCAGTGGATAAGGCCCATCTATGTTTAAACATATGCTAGAAAGTTGGGAATACATGGGTCTGTCAGTATAAAGGCTGCAGTGTAAGAACAAAAATATGGATTTGGATCCCAAGCACCTACATCAAACACAAGGGTGGTGGCATGAATGTGTAACCTCAGTCCTGGAGGAGTGAGAAACACAGATTCTCAGAGATTTTTAACCACCTTGTATAGTCCACTATGAGCATTAGGCTTAGTGAAAAACCCCTGTCTCAAAACACACGGTGGAAAGAGTAGAGAGTCATGAAGGAGGATACTCTGTCCTCAAGGTACACACACTATACCCAAAAATAAAATAAAATAGTAAAGAGTGGGTGACAGGTTAACTATCACTTCCACTTACTTCCTATTGGTGAAAATTGGTCATGTGTCCTACCTATCCCAAAGAAGGGAACACTGATAAGCAGAACACCTATTATTTCCTAAAAATCACTTCCTTTCTCTATTAAATGGAAATGACAGCAGAGCTTTGACACCAGCAAGCAGGAAGTACTTAATAGTAGTTTTATTGCTTCTGAATCTCAGTTTGTCACATACAGCTGGAAACCATTACTTCTCTGTGTCGCACTGAAGAGATTAATCAGAAGGAGACTTGGAAAGATGGGATTAAAAAGTGGAAGAATGAAAAGTGGAAGACAAAGAAGAGAGAAGGCATAGCCAGCAACGCGTCTTGATGGCATGTATGCCTCTACCTTGCCTCTCCTGATGCCTCATTTGAGGGAGGGCTGCACAGTGACAAAGACTTGTTACTCAGAATTCCCACAATGAGTCACAAAGTAAGGTGGAGCTAGTAATCATGTTGGTGCCCGTGTCTTCTGCAGCTAATTAAATAAGAGACTGAGTTAGGAACATGTGCCAGGCCTTCGGAAGACAGTCGCACTATTAATTTTATTTTTTTTTACAAGAGTAGGAACACAGAGAACACCATTAATCCTCGCCTTTCCCAGATGCAGCTCTAGCCCTACTTTCCCACATGAATCACTGTCTTTGAAGGCCGACCCAACCCACTGGAAACTCAGGGCTTGCTCGCTGTTGCTCCAGCTTTTGGTTTTGTCTTTCACCACACTTTCTCTGCCCAGCATATGGCCCTGCTTTGGTTCCCTGCAAGAGCCTGTTCTTCCTCCCACCATGGGTATACCATACGCAGTTCCCTGAACCTGTGAAGTTCTTCATTGTCTTCTTTCATGCTTGCTGTTTTCTCTGAGGTCTAACACAGACATCATTAGTTCCACAGAGCATTCCTGGCTTGCATGAATGTTCACTCTGTGTTTTCATGGTAGCTTGTTCTCATCTCTCCTGCAAACCCTGTCACAGGGAGTTGGTGCTTCGTGCTGTGTGTAATGGATAGCATCATGATCTTCATTGTACCTTTTGATGTCAGGTTTGGACCAGGTAATACATATTCATCAAATGGTGATTATCATTTCACAGCTTTTGAAAATGTATGGAAATGCTTCAGCTGACTGTATGTCTGTGTATCTCATGTTTCATGCCTGGTGCCTGGGGAGGGTGGAGGAGGGATTTGGTTCCCTGAAAATGGAATTACACATGGTTGTGAAAGGTCATGTGGGTGGCGAGACTCAAACCTGGGTCCTCTGGAAGAGCAGCAAGTGTTCTTAACTGTCGAGCCATCTGTTTAGCCTATCATTTTCAGAGCCTTAAAATATCTTGATTTGTTTAATATTCACAGTAATCCAATGATTTAAGAATTATAAAAACAATGTATGAACTGGATACTATATTTTATGCATGAAATACATTTAAATATATTATTTGTAAACTTGCATATTTTTCTCTTTTCATGTACACATGTATTTACATTTATATGTTATCATCACTATAATTAAAATGTGGAAACCTTGAATATTTGGCAGCTGCTTATCTGGAGATGTGAAACTTAAGTTCCAGAGTGGCATCCGTTTACTTCCAAGGCCCAACTCTCAGTTCTAATAAATAGGAGTCAGGTGAACCTCAAGAACACTGCATTCAAGGTTCTCAATGACAGAGCCATCACACCAGTCAGTATGGTGATCTCAGCTCTGACCCAAGCACTGAGGAAGGTAAGGAACAAGAATCTGCCATTTGAAAACAGCATGGGCTATATAGTGAAATTGTGTCAATAAAATGAAGAGCACACAACGTTTAGCAATTGGTTAATGTCATTAATAATGTAGTCCATACAGCAAGAGCAAAGCAAAAGAGGACTGTAATGGAATGCTGTTTTAAGGAAAGATATTTTTTTTTCTGTCTGGGTTTTGGCTCTAGATTTGCAACATTTTCTCCCACTGGAATTACCCAAGGTCAGATTAGTGATGTCTGGATAAGTGTGTGTTATTGTGTGGTTTGCGAAGCAGATGAAGGCTCATTGGGAATTCTGGGAACTAAACCCATGAAGGTTGAACATCCTTCATGAGACTAGGGGATCCATTATCTTACCAGAATCTATTCTATTGTCAGCCAAATAGTATCCCCCAAATTCCTTACGCTGAAGTCTATACCTCAGGTCTTAAGCATGTGACTATGTTTGGAAACACAGGACCTTTATATGGATAATTAAAGTAAAAGAAAAAAATTAGAATGGGTCATTTCCTGGATGGAAAAATGAAAGTGCAGGCATGTTGAAAGGCCAAATCGTTTAAGGACACAGAGAGAAAAAGAAACACCTATAAAATGGGAAGAAAAGCCTCAGCAGAGACAAATCTCCCAATACCCTAACCTAGCCTCTGTGCAGAAGACACTGCAATATTGACTGGCATACTTAAAGCATTGTAGAAGCCATGCTGTATAAGTACCTGTTGATCAACTACCTTCTTCCCATCTGCAATGTTTCCTTTAGCTGAGTTGTGTCCCTCCGTCAAAAGTCATTGCTCCTCTCAGGTGACTTCTTCATATGAGTGTTCCTTCTGCTCGTCAGTGGACCAGGGGTTCGTAACAGGACATCTGTGGATGGACTGACTTCAAGAGTTCTGTGAACGTTAATAGAGAAACTAAAAAGCACGTGTTTATCATCACCAATGTCTCATTCAAACTGAGTTTCCTTCAGTGACCAAGCCCAACCACACACGGGCACTGGACAGTGCTTGTGGTTGATCTGGTGGACCATGCCATAACATGTTACAGAAGCCCAGTCATTTCAGTCATTGAAGGTGTGCCTTATGCTCGTCACTACTGTGGATTTACAGCGGTCATTATACCCACCTCTGGTTCTTGGTAGGTTGGCTGTTAGTAACAAGGGCATCTGTCAGTACATTACAAACTTTTTATTTATGTGTTTTCTTCCTGGGATTTTAATACTATTGGTTTCTTTCATAATTCTAAGCATTCCATCAAATTCATTAAAAACATTATCCCAAGATGAATGGCATTTTAGAGAACAACACCCACAAAGTGACCACTTCTGTCTAGGTCCCTCAACATGGTCTTGTGACTGCCCCATCTTTATCACAACCTCCATGCCTTTGTAAATCAGTCCATAATTAGGTTACTTCAGCACCCTGTCTGTGTCCTTCTCAGACACTAATAGATTTACCTTGCCAACCATTTTTACTTCATAGTTAAGAATGGCAGTGAAACTTGTCAAGTCACTGCATCAAAATCAGCCCATGCTTTCTTATTTGTAAAAGGAAAATACCAAATTCAGTGACATCAAAACACTGGTAATATAATTGGTCAAGTCAAATAAATAGGAAAGGTGAGTGGGTGGGTCACTATGGACTGTGATGTCCTTGAGATACAAACTACTTCAGAAACGAATGTATAGTGGTGTTTTTGTAGTCACAACTTCATGGAGGAGGTCCCACTGTGTTTACCGTTCCTTCATTGTTTTTTAAGTTATGTCTAGATGAAGTAGCTTTCTTTGTTTGTTTCGAGACAGTGTCTCATTATGTAGTCCTGTCTGGTTTGGAACATACTAAACCAAGCTGGATTTGAATTCACAAAGATCCAGGAAAATGCTGGGATTAAAGGTGTGCTCTACCCTACTTGGATTCAGATAGAGAAGGTTTCCATTTACAAGTTTAGAATGTTTCTAAATACAGATAGCTATAAATACCCTGTCCAATAAAAACCCAAGAATGCCATGCTTTCTTGGTATTTTTCCATCATTTTAATTATAGCACTGCTTAAAGATGGTCAGAAAGAATATATATATGTATATATATATATATATGTATATATATATTTAAATATATATTTGTATATATGTACATATGTATGTATATATACATATGTATATATATTTATGTGTGTATATATGTATATGTATATATATGTGTATGTGTATATATACACACACACACATATATATATATACACCCTATGTACACTGTTCTCATGCAGGTATGCATCAAGAGCACACTTGCAAGTTAAATATAGGACAGGATATATTAAGATGATAAATGGAGCATCTGCTAAAATTCCCTACTCTAAACACATGGACAAAAATTATTCATAACCAGGATGGAAAATGAGGAGGGCTATTCTACATAGACCAGACATGATAAAGAATTCTGTAGAGCTTTGCAGCAGATGGTAGATGTATAATTGATGGAGCTGGAGTTCTAAGCATACCCAGGAGGCTGTTGCTTCACTTGGGAGTGTCTTTGAATGCTGAAATTCAGGCTCAGGACTGGATTCTGCAGCAGGATGAAGCTCCAGGGAGGCCTCCACAGCCAAAGTGATTTCTTAAACACCATAGTGCCTAGAATAGATGGCCTACATGCTCCCAACCCCAGAATCATCACTACAATGTCTGTTTGTAAAGGTCAGAAGAATATTGCCTTTACTCAAGAGTCAAATGTAGAGGTACTAAGAGTTAGAATAATCATCTGAGTGGCTTGTGCTACTCACGAAAACAAGAAGTAGCTATGACCAGAATGCTACCAAATCATTGTAGTGAGTCCTGCATTCTGTCTCAAATGCCTCATCACCAGCAATAGGCAGTGTATTGTAGCTCTCAAGCAGAAAGACATAAATTTCTGTTGAACTGTTTTGTCTGGTTTGCTTTTTTGAGACAGGGTTTCTCTACATAACCCTGGCTATCCTGGAACCCAATACATAGAACCATGCTGGCCTTAAATTCAGATATCGACCTTTCTTTCCTTCCTGATAGCTGAGATTAAAGGTATGTGCCCTCAAACCAAGAATCATTATACTTTTCACACTATCAGTCTCAACACCAGTTAGGAAACTCAACCAAAGTTTTTAGTTTGTTCTTAAAAAACTAAGGAATTCAAACTGTTAGACATTCCCTTCAAATAGGAAGAATCAAGACAGGATCATTTATGTGTGGAATTTTTGGTATAAAGGAGAAGTGGTCATTCTGATGAACACCAGAATGCACAGAACTAGCAGAGAGGATGTGTAGCTGGAAGACTCTGGAACATGTTGCCAAGAATGCAAAGTAAAATGCCAAAGGTTTGAGGGTCTGGAGGTCGTAAAAAAGGCGTGTGTGTGCGTGTGCGTGTGCGTGTGCGTGTGTGTGTGTGTGTGTGTGTGTGTGTGCGTGTGTGTGTGTGCGTGTGTGCGTGTGTGTGTGTGTGGGGGTCTGGAGGTCGTAAAAAAGCGTGTGTGTGTGTGTGTGTGTGTAACACAAAATAAGTGTAAATAGCAGTTAAAAAAACAGAATAAAAAGTAGATTTACAAAAAAATTGGCCTTCAGATTTAAAGAGATTATTAGATGCCAGCAGGACGAATATGAATGGCTGACACCTACACAGACCATAGAAAAATTCAGACCATCAAAGGAAAAGAAAAATACAAAGACACTTTTAGACAAGAAAATAGGGTTGGTTTTTTTGTTTGTTTGTTTGTTTGCTTTAAGTTTGCTTACTTGTCTGGGGAGATGGCTCAGTGGGTGAGACTTCAGTTACAATCCTCAGAACTCATGATGTCCAGGTGAGTGAGCATGCCTCTGCAATGGCAGCGCTCCTATGGGAAGAAGGAAGGTGAGGACAGAAGAAAATCTGCCAGGTCAAGGGCAGCCGCCCTGGTCTAGGCAGCAGTGGAGAACCAAAGAGAGATCCTGATCTCAAAGTGAGAGAGGCATGAACCAATAACTGAAGCTATTCTCTGACTTCTACATACATTCACACATGAACACATGCATACACATCACATGCACACACGCTCATACAAAATAAACACATACACATTCATCACACATAAATAAAATAAATTTAAATGTTTGTCTACAAAGAAGTAGGCATAAAACCTCTCATTCATCACCTGAGATGCAAGAAGAAAATACAGCATCTTTATGGAAACTCTAAACCCAGGCATTTAATCTAAATAGGTATGTATAAGGAATTTGGACAAATAAGAGGATCATTAAGAGAACATGCCCAAGGAAATGTAAGAGGAAAATATACAATAAAAGGAGAAAAAAGAATGTATTAAATACATATCAGTAATGAGAGTGCTATGTAGTATACTAAGATAACTAAAACATGAATCTCCAATACAAGTAGTGGAGTAGCTGAAAGAGAATGGAGAAACTAAACTGTACTCAGGTTTGTCTAATTTTGGAAGAAGCTGTGAACAGACATTAACCTAATTATTTATCTTAAAAATAAACAGACCATGAACACAAAGCACTTGTTATATAATATACACAAAAGACCTGGCCAAACTCTGACTTTACCAAGCACCTGGCCAGGCTTCTACCTGCCCTATTCCACTCCCTGAGAGGTGACATCAAGCCCTGTAAACAATTCCTCCAAGGTGCAAAATGTATACTGTCCCAACACACACCACCAAAGCATCTTCATTAGTCTCTGCTTTGGTTCTCTGTAATTTTCCATTTCTCCACACCCCACCCAGTAACTCCAGGATCATCTACACATCTCCATTCACACTTTGTTTCTTTGCTGTTCTCCCTTTAAAACTCTAGCCACTTTGGGCTTAAATATAGATGGAATTCAGTTTGCAGTGGGATTTCTCTCCTTTGCTGCAATAGGTGGAATCTTGTTGCCTTCAACAAATATCTGGCTCTGTTTCTCACTGGCCATCCTAAAAATATGTGCCTACACAGGTAGTTTGCAGGTAGAGGCAATGCAACTTCTTGCAGCTGCTGCTTAGAGTAACAAACAGCAGACACATGTGAAAAGACACCAAAAGAACAAATGGGAGAGAGCCTGAGCTGAGGCTCCTGAGGTAGCTGGGGGCTTACACTGGGGTATTGGTTATATTTAGCCATCTTTATTTCTACCTGGAACTCTGCAGTCATCCCAATAATTTATTGTATGCGTGTGCTGATTGGAATCACAAGACAGAGGCCTGGGAATTAGGCCTCTCCCCAAACACAGAAGAGGCCAATTTATTCTTTGAAAAATGAATCCTTTTGGGCTGGCACGATGGCTCAGCGGGTAAAAGCACTGACTGCTCTTCTGAAGGTCCTGAGTTCGGATCCCAGCAACCACTTGGTGGCTCACAACCACCCGTAATGAGATCTGACGCCGTCTTCTGGTGCATCTGAAGACAGCTACAGTGTATTACGCTGGAGCAAGTGGGGCTGTCCTGAGTTCAGTTCCCAGGAGCACATGATGGCTCACAGCCATCTGTACAGCTACAGTAATGTAGTCATACACATAAAATAAATAAGTAAATCTTTAAAAAAAAGAAAGGAAAATGAATCCTTTGTATGTCTTATCCCAGAAATTAGGTGCTGTGGCAGTACCTAAAACAGCATTTTGTACATAAAACAGCATATACGCACATATATACATTTTATATATATATATATATATATATTTTGTATATAAAATACCATACACACACATTTGACATGGATTTTATCCATTATAAATATATATTTCATGTATTTATAATTTATAAATGAATATAGTTATAATATATTTGATATATAGTAAATGTATTTAAATACTATATCTGATTATATATTGATAACTGATAAGATATATTCGGTTTCGAGGATTGAATCCAGGCCTTGCACATCCTCTGTAAGCATGTTACCACTGGCCTATACCTCCCAACCTAGTTTTGGTATTTTTCCAAATTAAAAAACAAAAGTTGTCCCTAGAAGATTCTTACTTTTACATGGTTAAAACTATCATTTGAAAAAGAACAGAATGTATATTGATGATTTCTTTTTATTGTTTTTTTCTTCTAAATACTAAAATAAGTTAATTGACAAATGCCCAAACTCATTCATTTAAAACTGGTTTGGTATATCTGTCATGAAGCTTTTTCTGATTTATCCAAAATTTTAATCTTAATTTTTTTCACCCCACTCTAATAACATACATTTGTTATATCTCCTCAGTCAAAAAATACCTTTTACATGGAGTAGCTTAGAACACTTCTCTGAAACTTCAACTAACCCATTCATAGTTGTTTCTTATGAGGTTGAGTGGCCTAAGTAATATTTCCCAAGGAGTTCTGATATGTCAAATAGTGAAGAGAATATTAACTGGGATTCATAAGCAATGTTTGATCCTAATTGACCTAAAGTGAATACTATGCATTTGCTCCCAAGAGTTTGGTTCTAGTTGCATGGAATTTCTTTTTGCATCATGATTATTGTACCATTGACACTAATACTGCTGTCAAATGAGACATCAATGGCTACCATGGAATCAACAATCAAACTATTAATTGATAAGATTTTCTTCATGAATAGACAAAAATCAAAAAATAATAAAGTCTTGATTTCAGTTTTACTCCATACATTCTCAAAAGAAGATAAATAGAATCATCAGTAGAACAAAGACACATGCACACAGTTGTTTTGGTATTGTAGGAGAGATATCACAGCCTTCAATTTAGTTATAAATAGGATAAAGAAGAATTCCTGCATAGCCTTCACTTGTGCTTAAGACAGCAAAATAGAAGAGGTTCATGAGTCGCAGAGGAGGGAAGGGGGGGCAGAAAACTTAGGGAAAGTATAAACATAAGAAACCCAGGATAAAAAGCCCAAGGTGTTAAAATACAAAGGGCAAGCAGCCACATCTACTTAAACCACTATACATAATTAGAAAGTGACAAAAATATAAACGTATGTTGATGGAGTTCTTATAACAAAACCCAACTAAATGTGAAAGGAAACTCTATACAACTATAAAGCAGCATTCCAAAGAGAGTCAGTTGAACAACATGGAAAGCAAAACAAACAAAAAAATCTTCCATGAATCATAATAATAATAACTACAGTGCAGGAAGGAAATGTTATGCTTCTCTTCAGTGGCAGAGCCACTGATGAGTTGCCTCATTACTCACACAAGCAACTAAAATTAAATTTAGTGAGTTTAAATACACTGAAAAAGAGAGAGACCTGTTGGTAAACAAATGTCTAGTGCAAGAAAGATGGAGATAAGAGAAAATGTTGGTAGCTGTGACCCAAAACTGTTACACACACACACACACACACACACACACACACACACACCACACACATGCATGACATTATCAACGAATGAACCTCCCAAAAACACCTAGCAAGAAAATCAATAAACAAGAACCGATTGGAAAATAAATATAGCATGGACAATATTGTATACATATTAAACACCAAACTATCAAGTACCCATGAAAAAGGAATCAAATGAAAATTTAATGAGGAGCATTGACAAAAATATCAAAATCCAAAGCATTAAAATGACAGGAATCACAAATTAAATGGGCCCAGAAGGAAAGTGATTGAATTACAAAGCAAGTGTCAAACAAGGTCGACATTATTATTGTCATCCTCAAAGAAGAGGATTGAGGTGATGGATAGTATTCTTCTTCAGTTCTTTTCCTATCACCCTGATAAAAAGTATTCTGACGAAAACAGCCTAGAAGCAGGAAGATTTATTTGACTCATTAAAATCCATCATGGCAGGGAAGTCACAACAGTGGGAGCCAGGAAGAGCTGGTCACATTGCATCTGGAGTCAAGAATAGGATCCAGGCCATGGGAAATGTGCCACTTATAATGAGTGGCTCTTTCTACCCAAATTAACACAATCAAGATCATCCCTCTTAGGAATGCCATATTTCATGCAATTATAGATTATGTGAAGTTAATAATTGATAACAACTCCACAGAATTAATATTCAAAAGCTCCAGAAGTAAAAATAAGGTTAAACTTATATATGATGGGGTCTGGAAGGAACTAAGAATATTTGACCTGCTGTTGGTGACATAGAGATATAGACTAGTGAATTAAACAGACTTCAGAGCAAAAGAATCAATCTTCAGGTCTTCCAGGAAAATGATAGATTAACTTGGGCTGAGCAATTAATTTATCACCACACATCATAAGAACAACATAGAAAGCAGAGGAGCAATAGAGTGACATTCAATACCAGAGAATGAGTTTGTAATGATAAAGGCATCCCTGGGAAAACTTTAGAATGTGACTGATAAAGTACTATGTGTGTGTTACATATATGTATGTTCTGAAAGAGACAGAAAATTCTGGGAGGAACTTCAACTTCTGGAAGGATAAAGGAGATACACTTTTCTATGTTCCTACCTACATCAAGCCGGAAGCATGAACTTCACATAGAGAGCAAATATTAGACTCAGAAGAATGGAGGCAAGAAGGTGATGCATGTCGGAAACTCGTGGCCCAGCAGATGACACAGTGGCTTTTCCTATTGTCTCACATGCCCCTAATTGGGTAACAGAGAAGCCCATAGCCAAAATTGCCAATGAACACAGACAAAAGTAGTCTCAATAATAGCTTGTCTACAAGCCAAAGAGCCAAGGACAAGACAGCCACCAAGACAGGAAATTTGATCAAACTACCTTTAGCTGCACATCACAGAAAACACATTTTGGCGGTGAATACTCTTTACTGCCCCCAACACTGAGGCAAGATCTCTTACTTGAACCCAGACCTCACAGATTCAGCTAGTCTAGCTAGCCAGCCTGGTCCAGGGGTCTCGTGTGACTTCCTCCTGTGAGCTGAGCTTACAGGTTGGCCAGGATGCCTGCCAAGCAATCATGTGAGTGTTGGGGATCAGAAGCCAGTCTTCACCCTTGTGTTGTAAGTGCTTTGCTTGCTGAGACATCCCCCCGCCCTAGCACACTAAAATAGGTCTCTCAAGAGTGAATATAGAAATGTCTTTCAAATCTGACATAGAAAAAAAGTTAAGTAAAAGAACAGAAAATTAGTGAAATAGGGAAATAATTAGTGCTAGCAGAACTACTATGCTATAAACATTTCCCTAATTTTTCAGAAAAGACATTGCTCATAGAGATGAAAGTATAATCAATATCACACAAATATATTTTAATTATGTATAATATATACACAATGTAAAACAATGAGACAAAATTGAGCCCAAGAACATCACTCACGTCAATTATATGAATGGACTTTTTATACTTACCTAAAGAGAAGTATCTCAAATTGATTTATAAAGCGAAACTCAACTCTATACTGTATGTGAAGGAAACTCTTTAAATGAGTGATTAAATAAAATCATACCTATAAAGGTATAGGTATGATTAATCAGGCCAAATGAAAGTATTCAAATACAGTCCTCCCTGGGAGGACCTCTTAATGGGTGTGGTGCCAGCATAGGCTCATCTCATCTTTTGCTACTTCACCATCATTCATTCTGTTCTAGTCACGCCAGCTCTCTTCCTGTTGTTTAGAGATGTCTAATATCCCTGCATTGCTCTCTCTTCCAAGTACCTACTTGTTTTCTATTTCTTCCCTTAAAGACCCATGTATAGTGAGATGGCCATCCCTAGCACTGCAACATTAAAGCAGTATCTACGGCACTTGTCACCAGAGGACATACACTGTGTATGGGTCAGCTCTGGTTATAACAGAATTCTGCAGACTGAGCGACATAAATAATAGAAATTCATTCCTTGTATTTTTGGGCATTGGAAGTGTTAGACCATAGTCACCTAGTACTGGAATACTGAGAAATACTGTTGTCCTGGCATGTGCACTGCCCCCATCTTGTTGCTCATGTGACCTTTCCTCTGACTGTGCCTCAGAGGAATTTCTCCTCCTGTAAGGTCATCATTCCTTATCAGCTGAGGATTATGACCATGCCCATGACCTCATTTAATCTTAATGTCCTAAATGTCCGTGATAATTAATCTTAAATGTCAGCCTGAATGGAATAAGAAATGCCTAGATGATTAGTAAAGCTCACCTCCAGGTGTATCTGTGAGGCATGACTAGGTTATGGTGACTCCAATCCAATGTTAAGAGATTAGCAATAAGATGGCATCATTGGGAAAAAGTGTAAAGTAATTGGTGGGACTTAGTTGGAGGACTTGGTGACAGGGAGCGTTTCTTTAGGATCTATATCTTGCCATGGTTCTTTCCTGAATTCTCCTTTGTCTGATGCAAGTATGAAAATGATATAAAAAACATGTTCCTATGACCCAAATGATAGGCAACTAAGATCTCAATGATCTGAAAACAGGAGCCCACATAAGCAATTACTCCGCACTAGTTCTTTTTATTAGGCAACGTGGTCGAAGCTTTCAGAACTAACTTGCAGAAGTCTTGTCTCTAGGTGCACTCACATCATGGACTCTGGCTTCCACACTGGCATTTTGGTAGAACACAACTTGGTCTCTGTCATGACTTGTTTATCATCTGCCTGGTGTAGGCTCTATGGCTGCAGGATTCTGGATTTTGTTCACTGCTCTTGTTTCTGCTTCCTCAAATATGGCCTAACATAATAAGTGCTGAGTAAAAAATGGTTATTTGACAAAGTTACTCCATGACTCTAGTGTGTCCTTGTCTTTGCTAATTTCTCTCTTATCTCTAAAACACAGATAATACATAAATCTGATTCACAACTTCATTTGGGAATTAAATACGACAATTCATATACAAGGCTTCATACTTAATCTGGCATATGGTAAGGTCACAAAATACATTAGGTTTTACTCTTGGTATCATCACCAATACCACAGTTATAATATGGTTGATCCTTACCAACATTCCAAATTATGAACAAACTGGATTATTAAGATAGTAGAGATTCGAACTGGCTCCACATGATCTAAAGGGACAGTCATTGTTTCTACAAAGTGTCACACACAAGCTTTTCATTTTCCTTAGCCTGCACATTTAAATGAAATTTGAGATGCTTGTGTGGCTTCAGAACAAAGAGATCCATGCCTCTGGTTTTATAGCTTGTGTGGGTAGTTAATATCCTGTTCTGCCATCCTGTTTCAAGTTTTATAATGAGGCTGCTTTCTGACCTACACACACGGCTCAGTTTCTATGTTATGTGGGAAAACTCTTCTGGAGTTGACAAGGGAGAGAGATAGGACTTCTTGTTCAGCTCTCCATTCAGATCCACCTCCTCTGGAATGACCATCCAAGTTCTAAACTCATCATACTGCAAGAGCATCTGCTTGGGAAACACTGAAAATAACAAATCCACCAGTTTGCTTCTCAGAATTCTATTTAATTTTTACCTCCAAAAATAGAGAAAACATTAGACCACCATCCTCTTATCGCCAGTTCTCTGGTCTCCATCCTCACTAACACAACAATGCCTGCAGAATTCTTCGTCTAAGTTGAAACTCCCATTGAATCTTGACTCTTTGGGCCTCCCTTTTGGATAACAATTAATTGCCACAAGAGCAACAACAGCTCAGGCCTATGGACACTAGCATTCCACCCAAGTTTGAGCTGAGTCATTCATTTGTGGTGGGGCCATGGAGAGGAGGCTGTTCAACACTAGTAGATAAAACATCTTCATTGAACATTCAGGTCCATGGCGTGTCTTCCAATCACTTAACCCAAGAGGGAGAGCCTGTTTCTCTATAGAGAAGGCAGCTGCAGATGCATGGGCTGCCTACACAGAGACACATGTGATTTGCTTGACAAGAGAACTTGAAGCTTCTGGATTCCCATCCAGTTTGTGTCTCTTGTGCCTCCTTTGCAAAATGGAAACATCTAGAAAGCAATGAAATTCTTCTGATGAAAATCCAGTGAAAAGACAAACCTCAAATGATACATTTAAAAGAAAAAGAAAAATGAATAAACCACCCTTGAAAAACATCAGATAGGTACCGCTATTGCTTAAGTCTGCCAGAAGATGGGGCCACGTGTACTTGTCTAAAGTCCCTTGAAAACTCCAGAGGTTGGAAGGGAAAAAGGACATATGTGAAATTCATATCATAGGATGTATTTAGGGTAGATTTTCTTTTTAAAATCTCTCTCTTTTCCCTTCCTTCCTTTCTTCCTCCCTTTCTCCTTTCTTTTCTTTCTTCCAATTACTGTGTGTTCTTGGGGAACGATCAGAGAACTCCCACTTTCCTTTTATTTTTAAGTATATGTAATAACAACCTCTCTAGTTTGGCTTTGAAAAATGAATAAAGCTAAAGCCATAGCCCTTCCACTAGGCTGTCATTTGTTTCAGGTTTTTAACCCATAAAAAATAGAAGTTTAATAACATCTATCATACACATTTGGTAGGACCTTATTTTAAGCCATGGAAAGCCTCAGAAGAAAGGTAAAACACCAGCCAACAAAGAGGTATTATCTATCTTCAGGGACTAGCTTGAGAGATTTCATTATCACACCACTCCCACATCAGGGAGGGAAAACAACAAAAGGCAGGAAGCAGGGGCCATTTGTGAATGGGCAGAGGAGGCATTGAAAGGATGCGCTAGAGGCAGGGAGAATAAGAAGGAACAGGAAAATGGTATGTCTTATTTTCTCCAGCTTCGTAATTTACTGTATTCAACCTTTGAAATGCTCTATTAAGTATCTGTTTTCTTTCTTTATTAAAGGACTAATTTCCCCCTCTTACTCAACTTCTCTGCTTTAGTCTAAAGAAAAAATTGATTGCAATAAAATACAACGACCATTTCCATGACAATATCGAGAGTTTCAAAATCAAGCTCACAACTTCTGAGCGCAATTATGTCACAGCTCCTGGAAAATTGGCCTCACAGAACAGATTGTGCTAAATCCTAAGCTTGTTTCTAATCAGGGCACAGCATACAGAGCGCCTTTGTCAGCAGAGGGGGTGATTGTGATGAGCTCCACTGAGGCTTGGACCATCTTCTCTCAGACATCTTGGCAGTCCTGAATACCAGGAATTTACAGATTCTTGTAGCACAATTTGGTATCTGGTTAAGGTTCAAATACAAATTGTTTGACCATGATGAATCTTGCTTATTTTAGAACCATTGTCTGGAGAGATTCTGAGATACCTTCTCTGGTGGAAACTGTCACCTAGTTCACATACATGCACATACTAGACACATACATATACATACACATACTTACACACACACACACACACAGAGAGAGAAAGAGAGAGAGAGAGAGAGAGAGAGAGAGAGAGAGAGAGAGAGAGAGAGAGAGAGAGAGAGACTTTAAAATACTTTGGTGTTTTTCAGTACCTGTGAAGTAAGAATTTGTGCAGTTGTATATAGGATGTCTACTGTCTAGAGACATTTGCCTTGTGTCTTAGTATGTGGGCTGCCTGAAAGAAGGGTTTTTTTGGGGCTCAATTCAATGCCAAGCTCTGAGTCATGCTGTGTTCTGTTGGTGAAAACAGTAGTGTTGCCAAGGATGCTAAAGCCTGGGATAGTTAGCTCTAGTGAGGTCCTCATGAAGCCCACCTTTCTGCCAGTTTATTGACAGAATAGCCACAGTGATAAGAGCAGCTACTCAATCAGGGGTGTTTCAGATGTTGTCCTTGCTCAAGATTACAAATGAGGTGAAGGTCAGTGAACTTGCTGAGCCACCTTTCACCAAACAGTTTTGAAAAAGACCACAATCACGTTCATTGTCTTCTTTCTACCAAAGGGTACAGAAATGAAAGTTGTTCCAGATACTAACCATTGTCCTTTAAGAATGCAGGGCACAGTGTTGTCTAGGTTATAAATAACTTCATACCACATTTAGGTTGCATTCAAGACATCTCAATTGTATGTCATTCATATAAGCCTGTATATTTTCCTTTATATTTTCCAATAAAATGGTAATCACTAGAGTACCTGTAAATAGCACAATGCCAATCACAAGGCAAAAACACTCAATAGAAGTGAATCATTATTATCTTTCATCTTCTGCAACAGATTAAAATATGGAAAAGCTCCAGGACACAATGGAGTCAATCAACTCCAGTAATTTTCATGTGTTTCAAATGTCACGAATAACAATGTACAGAAACAAAAGTGTGATCAGAAGCCCAAACTTGTAGAATAGACTCAAGGGAGGTATTTCTAAATGGCATAGCAGGACCTAGAAGGTAAAGCATCTTTGCCTTCAAGGTCTTCGTTCCTATTCCTTTGCCCTGGAATGCTGTTGAGAATGTTTCTAGAACTTTAAGAAGTCCAACACTGATGTTTTGATAACCACTCACTTTAAACCTTGCCCAGACCTTGAATCAACAGGCTCCGAGAAAGAAAAAGATTCATATAGGAAGAAAGAAGAGGCTGTCACCTGCTTTATTTTGTGGTAATACATTGAGGTGTACATGATCATGATGCTTGGTCCAGGCAGTGTAAGGCCCCTCAAACAGTAGCAGAGGCAGACATCTTCATAGAAATAATGACTAAGGCATTCTTGGCTTAGACCCAGATTGTGGTCTAGACAGTCTTACAGGGCTCAAAAAGTGCTAATAATCTGGACTGGATTGTGGGGCAGGCTCCAGGGAGCTTATTATCCTCTTGAAGAAAGGGTGGACTATCCCTGACCTTGAGAGAGACATGGGAAATAATGACCATTCACTAAGAGGGACCACTGAGGGAAAAGGTGTAGAAAAAAGAATCTGTAGAAAAATAAGAAAACTGACATCTCTAACAATTTGTCAGGGCATTACTATTCTAGCAGAGAAATCATGAGGGTACCATTGACATTGCAGGGCAGGGGAAGAGATGGACTTCATCAAATGAGGTGCTCTTAGAGACCCAGCATAGAGAAGGTGATGCTCATAGTCAGGTTCTGAGAAGAATAATCAAGTTCTAAGCATAAAATGAAAGGATGAGACAGGGGAACGAATTGAGAGATAATTACTGTAGTTCAGCAGGACATTACGAAAAGCATTGGAATGGATGTTGCAGTGGAGTGGGAAGAAACAACAATTTGACTCAGAGAATAGAGAGAGAGAGACAGAAGACCTGGGGGTGAGGGCAAGATGAGAGGCTGGCTCAGCAGGCTAGCAGGTTTCCACCTGCTGGTGAACTGATGTTCACAAAGAGAAGCGAGTGAGTTGGGTTTTGACCTGGTTGAATATGTGGTGACTATGGGATACTAAGTAGATAGATGCCGAGAATTCTACCTACGGGTTGATTCCAGGGTCTATCAATCCTGCCACTCCTAGCTTGGTGACTTTGGAAAGGTCATTTAATTTCTCTTCCACAGCAGTTGGCTCTCCTGACAGCTGTGCAGCTGAATTCAGTGAGATAAGACTTATCACATGGATAGCTCACTGAGCAATGTTCAGTAACTGGATATTTTCTGTCTTGTGTACTCATTAGGTTTGGAAGAATGGAATCATTCAAATTAAGGAAGGAGTAAAGATGAACATATTTAGGTCATTTTGTGGATGACAATTGAAGGTATTAGTTATGTTGAAAAGGACAAAGATGACAAATCTTTAAACTATACAGAGTTGTTTACTGCTGCCAAGAGTTACCCATGGAACTCAGGAGAAATGCCTAACTAATCTACACAGTTTACTAACCCAAAGAAAGGAAGAGTTGTGAAGAAAAACATGAAGGAAAACTGAAGATAGAAAACTTCAGTGACTATATGTTTGGGCTTCAATTCCAGTGGGGACTCCACAGATGATGAGTCATGACAGGCAGTTGACTTGTCCTATATCAAAAACAAAGGAAGTCAGCAATTAATTCAGTTGAATGATTTCCCCATGACACTATTCTATGATCCTAAGCCTCTGTTTTAGTCCTTATCTTACTACTGAAATGGTAATATAGGGTAAGTTAAATTGATCCTAAAAACAGAGCTGCCCCCAATGCCCAACCCTGTACTGGAAGTTAATGATCATGCTACTACCAATGCTACTACAAATTCAGAGGATTGACAAGTATGGAAGAAAGGGGAAATGGGGTGATTTATGTAGTTAAGATATGGAGACATTATTTGTTGTTGTTGTTCACCTCCCTGTATTCAAGTGATGTTGACAAATTATGTCTTCAAAAAATCATTTTAAACTGCCATCCTGGCAAGGTGGGGCTGTGATGGCAGCGGAAGTATCTTATAGTGAGTTATGTCACTAGGCATTGGGTCATTGCTGCAGAAAAGCAAGCATACCATATAGCACTATGATAGGCATGGAAAGAAAGTGGAGAAAGGTGGCCAGCATGGGCAGGAGCTAGGAAGAGAGGACTGTGAGAGGCCCCAGTGCCAAAGGGAAACAAGGACAAAGAGATGGTTGCTGGAGAATAATCATTGTAACCCCAGCTTCCACTCTTATATGTATTGGGGATATATTTTTAAACCCTTTGACTCTAGGTAGTACTTTCTAGGACTATGGTCTTGAAGGCAGATTCCCGTGACCCTCAAAAATGAGATTTGGGCATAAGTATTCTATATCAAGTCTAAAGGGGTACCAGTTTGAATTCTATCCCCCACTTAAATCGCTACCCACCAGCTCTGGTTTTCTACCCACAACCCACCATTGTGCTGATCATTTTAATATTTCCCAGAAATTTTCAATTAATAATATAATAATTATAACAAAAAAACCATAGCAAAATAACTTATTGTTGAGTTTTAAACAATATACCAAAGCCCCCATACAAATGACTTACAACTTTTCTTCAGCTTAATCACAATCTTACTTTCTTGGTCATATGATTTAAAACATGGCATACCTGGGGATTTGGTCCAAGGGGAAGACTTCTAAGCTAGGGCTCAGAAAGTCAACTCCTGAGTCTAATATATCCTTCTTGCTTTGTGACCTTGGACAGATAAGAACTTCTTTAGGTCAGAGTTTTCCCTATAATCAATTTAGTGGAGAATCATTCTCCTGTGTCTGGTCTGGAATGTAGTGAGGGAGAAAAGAAACAAAAGCATTGAATATGATCTAATGCAAAGGTTTACTATTAGAAATATGCAGAATGCATACAGGATTGTTTCTTAACTATGATTAAACTTTGGGAGTTCTTGAGTCTGGTGAGATGGTATGGAAGTTAAGAATACTGGCTGCTTTTCTAGAGGACCCATGTCCCATACTTAGCACTCACATGGCAGTTCATAGCTCTCTGAAACTCCATTCCCATGGGAACCAACATCATCTTCTTGTCTCTGTTGGTACAGGCATGTATAAGAAAACCAGTCAAAATACATGCAATCAAAATCAAAATAAATTAATTAAATTAAATTAAAACAAAAAAAATAAACTTTGCTAGTTCTTAACTAGTGTAGACAGGCATTTAGTTTCTTGATAGATCACTTTTAGTAAAACTTAAAATACCAATTCCTGTGGTTAGCAACAGATCTGCCAAAGATTATTTTAGATAGATTATGCTGAGAAAAAAATATAGGGTCTTCAAAAAAAGTTGATTTCCTGTTGTGTTGGATGTTCATGGGTCCTACTCATCACTTGGGTGTCCAGACTGATAGGGCACCCACCACTGTTGATGTGCTGGTCAGCATACGTGAGTAAACATTGCTCTGAGGGGCTTCACTTTGCAATAGAATTCTTAATTTGAAATGACATTTCTCACTTCTATCCACAGAGTCAGGGAATGCTATTCTAGGAAGTCAAAGAACTGAAAACCTTTAGCTGTCAATAGCTACAGGTACCTTCCATTAACTTGTAGAGATGTAACATTGGACTCTGATTATGTTGATGAAGTCATCCTGCATTTGCATCATAAAGCCAACATTCATTAAACACTTTCCAGGTTATTAGACATGGTGCCCAATGTTTGTAGAAGATGCAAACAAAGTCTTAGCAAGCTCTTTGCCTTTAAATACCACCAGAACGATACACTTGATATTCTTATGAGCTTCAACCAACGTGGGAGAAATGGATCACTGGAAGTGGCAAAATCTATTGGAGCTGTTGCCAATGAAGAGCCAGAGGAAGAGAAATATGCTAGGCAATCAAGACAGGACAGTATGCAGCAAAACTAGGCAAGAGCTAGCTAGCTATAGATATGTGGCCCCCAGGCAGTATTTGCTATACTGGAGAATCAAACGTGAGGTAAGATGGTTGGGAGGATAGTATCTGAGTGGACAGACAACCAGTTAGGAAGTATTAACAGCACAGGGTGGGAAAACATTAGAGGAGAAGAGTCAGCCTCACAAACACTTCAATGCTGGCCTTCAGCTCTGACCTCCCCAGAGCAGCACACCAGAGAACCAGAGAATTAAGGGGTCACCTATAGCTACTGGGAAAGATCCGATGTTGTGTCTACCTGCTTAGGCCTGGATTCAGCCTCCCCCTACCCCACAATGATTAGGTCACCATGGACAAGGTATTTGCCTTCTGTGTACATAAGTACCTCCATCTTCAAGATGAGAAAGCTTTGGCCAGTCGCCTTTGCCCACTTGAATGGGCTTAGAAACACCTGGATGGCATATGTTTGTGAGTACCTAGAAGGATGTATGTAGAGATCTAGCTGAGGAAGGAAGACCTACCCTGAATGCGGGTGGCACCATGCCATCCTCTGAAATCCTGACCTGAGATTAGCTGTCTGCTTCCTGACTAATCCATTGCGACTGCTGCTTTGTAACCCTGGCTCCCCCTGTCTTCCCCATGACAGATTTTAGTTTAAATTCTGAGCTCCCCCCTCAAAAAAGATCTTCTTTTATACTTTGTCATATAGTTAGTCACAGAACCAGAAAGGTGACTAGAAGGAGGAACAGCAATAGACAGTTACTGTCTGAGATACCCTGCGTTAACAGGTACGGAGAACTTGATACTGGGTCTGCTGTATCCAGCCAGGGCTACAGAATGTGGGACCACGCTAGATTCTGGGGTGTGGGGAGGGGCCTCTGACCTTTCCTAGTTCACCCTACCAGCTCCAATGTCACCATAGGCAGCTCCTGTCAGAAGGCTTTGCAGACAAAGGACACTGTGCGCCCAGAGGACCTGAGTAGCGTCTTTTTGTTCGCTTCACACAGCTTCCTTTTCTGGTCACAGCTGGCTGGAGGATGGGCGGGCTCTGAGTAGTGAGGCTTCCCCACCCCCACCTCTTTTTACTGCTGAGTCATCCTGCCAACCTCCCCTGGCTGATGTGACTGAGTTCCTAGTAGGAGGAGCCAGTTCTGGTAGTGCGGAGGAAAGTTAGACTGGGTGCTGCCTTTTTATTTAGCGGGGGATCAAAACAATAGAGGTGGGTTTATGGGGAGGGTGGGCCTTCTGCCAAAGCCTGGCCTGCCAGAGCATGCCTGGGAAGGACGGGCTGTTGTCGCTGGGCCTTTTGCCATGAACTCACATCAGCAGTCCTGAGCGGAAGGCCAAAGACCAGGAGAGCCTGGGTGGTGATTTTATAAGGATGGCCCCTGTGGGTGAGGTTCTGTCTCTCTGCCTCACTTCTCCAGCTCTGCAAGCTGATGGAGATAACTTCGGACTTCTCCAAGCATTTGGTTCGACGCAGGCTCCACATTAACAAGCTTTTAAAATGCCCCGCTATTCGATGCTGACCAATATTTAGAGCTGGCTTTTCTTCTTCTTCCTATGTAACCTGTGTGGACACTGAATCTCACTGAGGTCATAAGAGGACACATTGCAGGGTTAGGGGGACAGATAGCAACACCAGAGGTAGTTCTTTGGAGGTGGACATGACAGAGTGGGTTGTATCTGGCAGTGAATCTCACAGGCAGTTGAGTGCAAAGTCACAAGGCTTACCTCATCCCCCCATTGGCGTATCCCTGTGATTTCTTCTTTCAAGTCAAATAGCACCGACAACACAATTTAACATTAGTCAGCTGGGCTAGTTCTATAGTATGAGTGAGCAGAGACTCCAGACATCATACTTTTTACCCTGGCTGTTCTTGTTTCTGAACTTCCTCAGACTGACCCTGTTTTGTAACAGAATGACCATCATTCTCAGTTGCCTTATTTCGTGGTTTAGAATGCCAATGTGTAGGGCAGACATTTCACAAATTCCTGAAAGGCTTACCTCATTTAAAATACTGCTTTCAAGTGTATAATGCCAAGGTCTTCCTTCCTTCCTTCCTTCCTTCCTCCCTCCCTCCCTCCCTCCCTCCCTCTTTCTTTCTTCCTTCCTTCCTTCCTTCCTTCCTTCCTTCCTTCCTTCCTTCCTTTCTTTCTTTCTTTCTTTCTTTCTTTCTTTCTTTTTAACTCCATGTGGGTCAGTCACTTATAACTCCCAGGGAAGAATTTTCTGTAAAGCCACCCAGAGCTGAGCCAATAGGCTTGCTCAGCTGGTCCCCTGCTTCTATTAGTGTTTCTTGGTGTAGCAATTTAAGAGTTTCCAAAATGACCTTTTTCCTTTTCCCACTCACGAGAACCAGACCAAGCTGTGGAACCCCAGTGTGTGTGTGTGTGTGTGTGTGTGCATATATTTCCTTGCCCACCATCACAATCAAATTACAGAGAAAGCAGGTGTTGACAAAGACCGGCACTATACAAAATTAATTTCAAAAAAAAAAATAATAAAGTGACCCAGTTTCCTGTGGCATGTCATTTCGGGACTCCAAGCCAGCCCTCCCTCCCACAGAGTGAATCTGAGACTCTAGGGGTGATGTCAGTTCATTCTGCAAGCGACAGGGAGATGGGTTGGCAAGATCCGCAGTGTTCAGCCAGGTCTCCCACTGCCATTTGGGCTCCTGTCAGAGACACCATCGAGACCATTAATCTTCAACTTACGGCTGAGCCTTCTTGGGGCTTTGGAGTTTTCTTGTTCTGTTTTGTTCAGGGTGTCATTCAAGATTCCTTCAGAGAAACCTGTGTTGGGGCAGGAAAATGCTACGTGAATTATGTCCTCGTGAAGTCACCATCTGGCCAATATTCATCTTGCTTAACGAAATACCAAGGATATCTTTCAGACCAGCTGCTGCAGGGCCAGAATGCAGCACACTAGTGACCGCAGCCATAAACCAACATGCAATCAAGTGTAATTAATGCACCTGGTGCCATTTCGGAGGCCATCCCCCCATCGCCTACTCACACCTCGGCTGGCTTTTCTTTTTATCAGATGTGACTTGGCTTTCTGCTTTTGTTTTACGTGGTTTTCTCACTTTTCAGGTTGGGGAATCCAGCTTTTTGGCTTCTTATCGGTCCTGGCATCTAAGCAGTAAGTAATATCACAAGGCTGGTGGAAATGGGAGTGGCTGTGTGCCTTCACCACACAAACAATACAACATTGAGCTTCATTCCCTGCCCAGAAAGGGCCTATTGTCCTGAACAGCCCGAGTCTGCTCTGCTGATGCCTCTCACTGACTGTGCAAGGCCAGGCCCAGGAACTGGACTGCATCGTGTCTTGCAGCAGATGAAAGAAATAGAGGGACCCCTCCCCCCAAGCTTAGAAAAAGATAAACCTTCAGGCCACCTTGACATTTTTATCAGCAGAATTTTCTAGCTCTCTCTTCTCCTGGTTACGCCCACCTGCCCTTGATAGAGAGTGATAGAGGAGGGGGGGGTTAAAGACACCTGCCTCTAAAACTGAGATTCTGAGAGCTGTAAATGCTTCTTTGGCCAAAGATTAGTTAGTGCAATGGCCTAGGAGGCAGAAGATGCTGATGGGCCAGAAGTGGCAGTGCCCGCCTCAGAGCCTCATTGGAGCCCTGTAAACCCTGGAGCCACGGAGGGCATTGAGAAAAAGAAAGAGAAGGCCTTACTTAACCTGAGTTCAGGGGACCCCAGGGAAAGAGGCATCTACTCTTCTGTTGTATTACAGCTATGTGCACAAGGGGAGCACATGATCCTCTAGTGACCTTGCTGTGATCACAACAGCCTGAGTGAGGCATATAGCAATGTGAGCTTATCCTCTATGTCACTTCTACTCAGAAGTAGAATTGGAGGCAGCAATTAAAGGTTTCCAAGGCCCTTGAGTGTCGTTAGGGACTTGTCACTGCCTTTCTCCAGCTCCAGGATGAATGGTTCCCAATTGTCTCCTATCAAATTAAAGCTTCTTATCATAGGCTGTAGCATCCTCTGCTAATTGGTTCCTTCTTACCTAATTCATCTTCTATTCCAAAGCACCTTGTCCCTTCATCCAAGAGCTGGGTCTCCAAAGCCTTCTAATTGCCAGACCTCTTCAAATCAATTCTATTCAACAGATGTGCCTTGGATTTGCTCTGCAGAGTTAGGCCCTTATAGATGGGAAGGCAGTTAGGTAAGTGGGTCAGATGTCACAGGCTTTATAACCAAGACATTTTCATATTGATGGAAACAGGAGACGTATGTCTTTAGAAGCTGATTCCTGAATTTTTGTTCAGAAAGCTTGGGGCTAATGATATAGAGTTGCTGTAAGAATTCAAGGAGATTTTATGTACATATGTATGTATGTATGTATGTATGTATGTATATACATATGTACACATGCTTGTATGTGTGTCTATATTTACCATCTCAACTATCTTTTACCTATTTTCATAAGTTTCACATGCATATTTTACTAATACATCGTGTGTGTGTTTTGTGTGTGTGTGTGTGTGTGTGTGTGTGTGTGTGTGTCCCATAAAGACACACTTCTTTTACTGGGAACACAGGAAGGGAATAGTCATTACTGTCTATAGAAATCTATTAAGCCTTCCTAGAGGAGGAGAGAGTGGAGTACAATTTTCCTGCTTCAGTAGATACCAGAGAAAAGGACAGGTTAAGTGTATGGAGCTACATTGTGAGCCAAGATGGCAGAAACAGACAGGTGGGGCCAGTGAGCTGGCTCAGTGGGTAAAGGCACTTGCTGCCAAGCCTGAGAATCTGAGTTCAACACTGGCCTCGAAGTTGTAGAAAGAACAAACTCTTGAAAGTTGTCCTGACCTCCATATACTTGCTCCCCAATAAATGACACAGTCTCCTATGTAGTCCTGGATGATCTGAAACTTGGTGTGTAGATCAAGCTGGCTTTACACTCACATAGAGCTATCTGCCTCTGCCTCCCAAGTGCTGAGATTAAGGGCCTGCACTGCCAAATGTCACCTGTCTCCTTATCTTTGTTTAGCATGGTCCAGGATTTGAACCTTAGGTGGACTTTCCCTTTCAACAACCTTTCAGTAGCTCTTGGCCTGTGGAGCAAGTTCTATACAGTTACTTGATACCCAGCTAGATGCATCATTAGCAGAGGATCTGGGGATGGGGACAGAAAGGAACAGCCTTGGAGATGTGAACCCAGCAGCTTAACACAGGCAGGGACCTGACAGCTTTTTTCCAGGTGGCCTCAAATGAGTCATCAGGACCTTTGATCCTCCTCATATATCACAGCACAAGGACCTCCTGTTCCTAGGGAGATTCTGAGAACTAGGAAGGTGGAAACACAAGAACTTGCAGGGAAGGGTGCAGCCAAGAGACTAGCTAGCATGGTCTCTTTACTTCCCCAACTGGAAGAGCCTCTCCAGTTTATATTGGCTTGCTTACCTGGAAGGGCCTGGAGCCTCTATAGCTGTATACCTTCCTTTTCCTTCCTGAGCAAATAAAACCTAGCTGGGCCCTCACCACATGCCACATGCCGCAGATGTCAACATTCCATTTCTTACAGCAAGAGGTAGCATGAACAGCAGTAAGAAGCAAACCTCTAATATGAACCTTGAAAAGCTCCTGGGAGGACAGAATATTGGGTTGGAACATTGACACTTGCCAGAATCCCCTAACATTGGTAACTGGGATTGAAGTTGAGCTTGCCTGCTTTCTTTCTCTCTATGTATCTGCCTGCCTCTGCCCTCTCTGTCTCTGTCTATCTGTCTCTCTGTCTTGTAGTCTCAATTTCTGTCTCTCTGTCTCTCTCTCTGTCTCTCTCCATCTCTTTCCCTCCTGCCCTCTTTCCCTCCCCCTCTCTTGTCTTTCTCCCTCTGCACTCAACTTATCTCCCCCCAGATAAGATAATCTCTACACTCCCAAGCCTGAAGCACTCTGGTGAGAGAAGGTAACCCGACATACCAGGGGAAAATTCATTGAGAACTGATTCTTGCAAGGCACCATAGGGAACAGAGAGCACGGAGACCACAGAGGTGACCCTTAGCTGAGAGGTGAAGACTGTGTGTGTAATTTAGAATTGGGTATTTCGTATTAAAATTGAGACCATCTTCAGCATGAAATTCTAGGACCCTGGAGATGAAGTGAGGCTGGGTTCAAGGGTATATGCGGTCAGAAAATAAGCGTAGCGAGTGAGCATGAACACAGAAGAAGCATATGAAGCATTTATTGTATGAAAGCGAAGAGAGAGGCGAAGCCAGAAGTCTTGGCCATAGAATGTGTTCTCTCACTAATGATGCTCATGTGTCTGGGAGGGCATGTGAGCTTGCCAGTCTGATTCTAGAGTGCTTGGCAGGTCACACTCTTACCAGATCCAGGTGGTATGAGATGTCTTCATCTTCCATCCCGTACCTGCTGCCCATAAGCAACTGACTCAGGAAGGCTGCTGGATGTTGCCCTCTCTTCTAGCCTCCTCCTCCTGTTTCACCCCATCTGTGTTCATATCCCAGAAGGGGCTGCAGCAGAGCCTGAGTGCTCCTAAATGCTCTCTACTTCAGCTGCTTCTGTGATGTTCAACATCCAAAGTGAGGTCTTTCAGTTTATCACAGAGGAGCATATACCACAGTCTGAGACTTCTCTCGAGTTCATCTCAAGTTCATAGTCTTTCTTCTCCTCTTCTTCCTCCTTTCTCCTCCCCCCTCTCTACTCCCTCTCTAACTTCATCATGCTACTAAAGTCAATGTGTCCTCCTGCCCATTTATTACCTTGATTTATTGAACACTTTCTTCCACCCAAAGGATAGAAAGATGTCAAAGCATTTGAGAAGAAAAAGATGATTTAAAAAGTCAAATTTTGCAAGACATACGACACTTCATTCATGAAGTTGCCTCTGACTTCTGACTTTGTGAATGTTGACTCTGCTTATGTGAACCCTCAGCTGGCTCCTTTTCATGTTTCCCCCTCTTACCAAAGCAGCTCTATAAAATGAGCCCTTGCCTGGGTTGTGTTTGAACCTGTGCACACAGAAGACATGACAGGGCTTTTAGAGTGCTTGCCATGTTTGGTATGTAGTAAGGCAATCCATGGTAATTTGCTTTTTGTTGCTTTGATAAAACACTGTCCAAGAGCAACTTGAGGAAGAGGGGGTTTATTTCTTTGTCTTACAGTTCCTCATTAAGAAAAGTAAGATCAGGAATTCAAGGTATGAACCTGAAGGCCGGAAATGGAACAGAGACCATGGAGGAATGCAGCTCACTGGCTTGCTCCTCATGACTTACTCGACCTGATTCTCCTGCCTAGGGGGTCATACCATTCCCAGGGTCATCCCACATCAGTCATTAACCAATAAAACACCCCACAGATTTGCCTGCAGGTCAATCTGATAGATACATCCTCAGGACTGAGGTTTTCTTCTTCCAGTTGACTAGCTTGTGTGAAGTAAACAAAACAAAGAAACAAAAAAAAACTAAGATTATTTAGTTATTATTTTTAAAACTAACAAAAACCTGGCACAACATTTCACAAAAATGTCATGTCAGAATACAGACATTTTATATCTCACAATGTAGGCCTATCAGCAAAGCTGAAAATACACACACACCCTCCCACTTTGACCTCATGGGGTCATCTCTAATCTTAATCTGTAAGAGTACAAAATATAGAAAATGAGCTTACATCATAAATTCATGATACATATTAAATGAAATTAGCTATATTTACAGTGCTGGGCCTAAAGGAAATGCTCAATAACTCAGCAATTATCTTGTTTTTATGAGGCAGAGTGGGAATCGAGGGAAATGACGTCTCATGGTTAAGGGCGTGAAGACAGCCAGCTCTGACTGGCCTTAGCAGTTGAGGGAAGATAGTACTTGGTGTGATAGCTTTCCATCACTGTAGCAAAATACATGAGCTAATAAACATATGAACATGTAGCAAAATACATGAGATAATAAATGTATGAACAAGAACTATTTCTTTTGACTTGTATTTTGGGGGATTTTAGTCAATGGTCAGTTGGCTCCATTGCTTTTGAAACTATGGCAAGGCAGCATGAAATAGTGGAGCACATGGAGTGGGGAAACTGCTCACTCCCTGACAGTCAGAAAACAACAAGGGAGAAGGAAAGGGGGCCAGGGTGTCAACATTACTTATGAAGGCATGTCAGCTATGACCTAATTTCTTACCACTAGAAAGGAAGGTTCTATCGAAAGGGTCAAACCATCTCCTAAGGGTTCTAGTACCTCATGGTACAACTATGTTCTCAAGACAACATTGGCCTTTGGGAGTTATTCATACCATAGCACTTGTCAAGTTCTAGTACACAGAATATAGTTTTTCTTTGAATTCTCAGCAGAAGTCTACAAGGAAGAAATTACCATTGCGCGTGTCAAGTTGAAGAGATCAAGGAAGGCTCAGGGAACTTAGACAAAGCTGACAGAGGATACACAGCCAATAAGTCACAGAGCTTATTTTCAAGCCCAAACTTACTTGACCTATCAGTCTAGCACGGACAAAGGAGCAGGAGCAGGAGTGTCTAAGGTCATTAATCTGTGCAGCTAGAAATAGAATGAATGTGGAAGGCGACATGTAGAAATAATAAAAGAAAAGGCAATGGCTTGGGAAGATTAGTGTAGGCTGAGGAATGAAGACTTTCTCCCACAAATACTAGAATATTCTTTCTGGAATCAGAACCCAAGGGTATGGAAAGATGCAGATTATATTCTGTTTCTTGTCTCTGGTAATTAAATGCTCAACAGGGTCCCACTGCAGTGAGCAGAAATGAGCAAGAAAGGGACTGGTGCTGGCCTGTCTGTTGTCTGTGATCATTGGTCTTGCTATATATTGTAATGCTAAGTGTGGACCCTCTGACCTGGAGTCTGCTCATAGACTCAAGTGACCCTGCCCCCAAGTTTCTGATTGGTAAATAAAGATGCCAACAGCCAATGGCTGGGCAGAAGAGACATAGGTGGGGTTTAGGTTTCCCAGGCTTGCGGTCAGAAGAGAACCATGAGGAGAAGAAGAAGGTGCAGGAGGAAGGAGAAGCTACCATGGGTTGAGTGAGCCATGAAAATGTGGCCCTGAGGGCTTGTCAATTGGAATTTAGAGCAGCCCAAATGAAACATAGTAAGTAGTAAGTAATAATTCGGGGTTATCAATAGGAAAGTAGATACTAATAGCATAGAGGGTAGGTATCTGCCCAGCTCTTGTGCTGTTTAAGGCTTATTATATAAAGGCTGTGTGTATCTTTTGTCCAGGAGCTAAATGATCAAAGTTGAGGTAGAAACCCTAGGACAGTATTAAATAATTTCTACAAAATATTGTAATTTTTTTTTTTGTCTTTTGTCCATGGCTGGTGTTTGTAGGATTCTAGCTCAAATATCAGTGTCTGGGCTCTCTGCAAACAGAAGCAAGATAGGCTCTTCTGGGAGGAAAATTCTGCCCAAGAGAATGGTACTGACATTGTTTGACACTCCTCTGAGTGTCCTGGGCTACAGACTGCTGCTCTGGGCTATCAACTACTGCTGGACTTAGTGCTTCCATCCCAAGAGGCTGTGTTCTGTGGTCCAGATGTGTTCTCCCAGAGCTGAGTTACCTTGCACAATCCCCTGGCCTCTCAGAACTTCTGTTTCCCTTTGGAAAGTGGGAAGAATTCAGAGGGATATGCACAAACTATTTGAATAGATTGAATCAGCACCTGTTTGGGAGCAGCCCGAGATCGCTTCCAAGGCCTTCCTATTTGCCATCTCAATAAACCTCTTCCTTCTACTCCTACCCCAAAGTAAACACAATTAAACAAGTAATTAAGTTTAATTGGGGAAACACATGTAGGATACTGAAGTAGGCACTGAGTTTGTGGAAGTCAGTTTTACTCTTGTCTCTCTTTTCCGGAGAGAAATTCCAGACACAAACTAAAATGACTATAGGCAACTCAGATTCCTCCTTGGATCCAGTTCAGCACCAATAAAGCCTCTATGGAGGCACTTTTGACACACAGAGCACTGATGTCTTCTACCCTTGTTATTTTTATTAATCTTTAAAACAATCCTGTCTCAGAAAAAAACGCACCCAAGGCCACCTCGTCATTGATGTGGAAGAGGCAGAAGTCTACCTACAGCCTCCAAACTTGAAGCCATTCCTTTGAGAGCAAACCTAATTTTAAGTTTGGTACTTACTCCTTTCAGACACACTTGTCCATGCAGGGCCAACCCCATGCCAAGGCCCTTTATCACAGTAACTTTTTAAGTAGTCAGTGTCCTAGGCTCCTGCTTCAGTCTTGCTACCGCCTTACTCACAGCCATCCTTTTCATGGCCACCAGACAAAATGTTCTTAATACCCGCTTCTCCCCGTTTTTATGCCCTACCAATACCTTCCAATTGAGAAAACAGGCCCTAATGTCTTCCTTCGGTCTGAACAGAGATTCTATTCTCTGTTTCATTAAGGGAAATTTGTACTCATGCCTTGAAATCTGTGGGCTCCTACATGAAGCCTCTTCAAGCCATTACAAACCCATCATTAGTACTGTCTCTTGCAATGGTCATCACATTAACAGGAAGAGAACATGGTGATCTATGACACCTAAGTGTTCCTGGCATGAGATAGAGCAAAGGTGGGTTTTAGCCATGTGGTTAATACTTAGCTGGATTTCAGAAGAAGAATTAAATGTGTATAGTTTACAGTACCCAAGATTCTCAGATGTCACCCAGAGAATGCCAATACTAAAATCTGATGAATTGGAAGAAACATTCTCTGAATAAACCAGGCAAGGTGGTATCTTTTGTTTCTCCAGAGTGGACTGCTGTCTCGTAGCTGATCTGGAAGTGATCCAGGCATCCTTCTGCACAATGACATTTACTTATTATTTTAAAAAAGTTTTTATCTTAACTGTGTATGTTACAGGGTATGTATGTGGATGTGAGTACAGGTGAAGTCATAGGTAACATGGATGCTGGGATCAAAGAGGGTTCTCCAGAAGAGCAACATATGCTCTTACTGCTATTTCTCCAATCTCCTTTTTCTTTCTCTCTCTTCTTCTCCTTCCTTTTGAAGAGTACATTGACATTTTTAGAGACCTCACTGCCTAATCGATGAACTCCAGGTCTCAGTGAGAGACTGAGAAAACCGACAGGGACAGCTCCTGAGGATTGATACCAGAGGCTGACCTCTGGCCTCCACAGGCATCACATACATCTTGTGCAAACACCCACTATCAAAACAAAACAAAACCACCCACCCTGTCTGTCCCTTGAGCAGCCCAGGACTCCCAGACAACGACATTATCAGGACATTCTCTCTGGGCCACCACAGTTGAGTTCTGTGAACCTCTGCCAGTCAGAGCCAAAGAGAACAAAGGATCCATCACTACCATGACTGGCACAGTGTCCTAACAGCCTCTGTAAGGATGCTGAATACTGTCTTCTTTTTGGTCCTGTCCAATGTTAACTGTGCCATCGGACAAGCTGTGTCAGGAATCAAGAGCCTGTATTTGTGCAACTCTTACTTCAACCTCATAATCATCATCATCCTTTGGACCTCACCCACCTGAAACCTTCCAGCACACGCCTTTCATTCCAACCCTTTCATTCAGTTGAAGGACTTCTAGCTTGGGTGCTCTCTCTGTAGTTTGCGTATGTTGAGATTCTAACTATTTCCTCTGTCCATAACATGCCTTTGTATGTGTGTATGTGTGTATGGGGGTGTCTTATTTCCTTTCATTAACATGAAATCATGAGTTTTCTCATTTTATTCACAGTGCTTCTGTCCTTTTTAGACTGTGGCTTTTGCTAGAAGGCTTATTAATTCCCTGCTGCTAAGAGTGGATTAGGCCATCTGTCATGGATGTTCACCTGATAGAGACAACACGAACAGCAGCAAGGGACACTCTTGATCCGCCTGCTATTACTGGCCTGACACTGGATCCCATTCCAGACCCAAAGTCTCTGCTTCATTTGCTGTTGGAAAGACCTGGAAGATTTAGTGTTGCTATTGTTACCAGCTCACAGGTATGAAGAGGATGAGGCTCTGGGGGCCTGGAGGGCATATTCAAGGTCAGTTAATAAATGAGAGAACCTGCCTACCTCTGACCCAACATGTAGTATTCCTAGCAATAATTTACTTTTTTGCTAAAGGATTTTTTTAATTTTTCCTTCTTTAAAAAAAAAAAAGTACAATAAATTTCCATAAGCACAGAAAAAAAAAGTAAAAACAGTGAAACTCCTACTTCAAAAAAAAGAACCAAAACAAACAAACAAAAACAACAACCACCACCCCCCTAGTTATTTTATAGTTTTCTTTACTCCTCACAGGAATGTTTTCTTACTTGGATCCATTTGCACTTTCATTTTTGGAAGCTACCATTTGACGGGCATCTCTACAACACATTTTCATGGAGGTTGGAACTGCAGCCGCCCACCAGGTCTGCTACGGCCTGACTCTGCTCCTCTCAGCTTTCTTGGCATGATTGTCCTTATAAAGCAGCCTTGTCTGGGAATGGTGTGCATTTGTTAATTACCTTTGCAGAGCCAGCAGATGGTGCAGAAAGCGCTGTATTGTCGGAGGACCTGAGCCAAAAAAAGAGACGAGGGAGAGAGGGTGGCATCTGTTTATTTGTTTAATTTCTTTGCAAGAAAATGGTGGGTGTAAAAATAAAACTAGTCATCACTAGCCATTTCAAAGTGAGGAACATTCACCAGTGGTTCCAAGTAAACTTCTTTTTCAGTCCCTAAAGTCTTGGTGACTCAAAGAAATATTTGAAACTCAGAACTGGCCATGCTGGAGTCAGAGTGCAGCTCTTATCCAGTCTTGGAAGCTAGCCAAGTTTACCTGTCAGATGGAAACAGACCTGCTCCATCACATTCTTGACCCTCCTTCCATATGGAAACCACCCAGCAAAACAGGCCCATGGATGAGCCCCACCCCAAGGCCAAGTTAGCTTCAATTGAAAAGAAGAGTACCCTGTCTTCTTCAAGTTTGTCAATAGACCAGTCTGTATTTTTAATTCTTTATCATTGTCCCTTGAAACAGAAGGAGGGAGGAGGGAGCCTTCAGATCATCTCCATTAGACCATCTTCATTTTAGAGACTAGGAATCTGGGACCAAGAGCAGCAGAAAATCCTGAATTATTTGAGGCTTTTGGTGACTAGCTCCCACGCCTAGCCTTTTTGTCTGCTGTAACAGAATATCCGAAATGAGGTAATGTATTTATTTACTTAGAATTTTTTATTTATTCTTGGGTGATAGCATACATGTATACAATGTATTCCAATCATATCTATCCCAATTTCTTTCTCCTATTCCCACAGGAAAACCTACAATATATCTTCCTATTTGTGTCCTCAACTTTTTTTTTCCTTTTAAACCCACCGAGTCAGTGCTACTCCCTGGAATGATGACTGATCTTGTTGATTTGACTTGTGGAGATAACTAGAGCTGTGAGGAGCCCGTTGGTGCTATGACCATGCCATGTTCAGAGGACATTTTATAATACTTCACCCTTACTTTCTGCCCTTATGTTCTTTCCTCCCTCTAATTCAGATTGTACCCTAAGTCTTGTGGGGATTGATAAAGATGTATCATTTAGGACTGACCAATAATGATGGTTACTTATTTTAGGCACTTTGACTTTATGATGGCATCTTCATGTCAACTATTACCCACTGCTGAGAGAAGCTTCTCTGGCCAAGGTTGAGAGCAGTATTAATCTATGGCCAGAAAAATAGCATCATTTTTTATTCTAAGACAGGGTTTCTCTGAGTAACCTTTGTTGTCCTGGAACTTGCACTGTAGACCAGCTGGCCTTGAACTCACAGAGATCCACCTCCCTCTGCCGCTCAAGTGTTGGGATTAAAGGCATGTGCTACCACTACCCGGCTGAACCCCGTAAATACATTTTGGAAAGAAAATTCTGGAGGCTGGAAAGCCTGAGAGCATGCCATACATGGCTTGAGAGAAGCTTTGTACGGTGCCTTAATGCAGAAAGACAATAGCAAACTCTTGAGAGCAGAAATGAGTTTCGATAATAATCCCATGTGTGAGATCATGTTACCAGTCCATGAAGGAATGTGGGGCCCTGGTAACCTACACAGTTTTCAGGTGGAACCACCTCCAACACACTTGGGATGAAATTTCCAGCACATGAATCTCGAGGGATACGCCAGTGGTAAAAATAGAATTGGAAGGGGGTCTCCCTAGTACAGATGTTTTCCCAGAACTACACTGCCAGGTAAGTGGAAAGAGATCTAGTAGTTTCAGAAGATGCCAGCAACATGGAGGAAGAAAATGACCCAGTACCTGGAGATGATAGCCCCATAACTTGAGAAACAAGAGATAAGCTGCAGCAGTAAGGTCTGGGAAGTAGGGAGGAAGGTTGTTTGGGATTTGACTCAGATGAACCTTGTCATCAGAAGTGTGGCATCAGCAGAAGTAAGTGGGAAAATGGTATGGCTAAGTCTTGTATTGATCACAATGATGATGTGTGGGACAACTGGCAAGGGAAGTAGGTCGGGTATGTCACAGATGAGAATCATAGGTCAAGGGAACAGTAGGGCAATTCCAGAGGATCTTCTTTAACTCCGTGTCCCCATTGGTCATGGGCTTGTCAAATTCGGCTGTTACTCTTCTGTTCTCATCTTCTGTGGCACTGTTGACATGACTACCTTTATAACCTTTGTTGCTTCAGCTTCCAAGGAGCTGCTTTTGGTTTTTTTTGTTCTGCTTTCTTTCCTTCCTCCCTAGCCAATTACCTCTGTTGTCTTACTTTTCTCTGCTGTCTCTAAACACTGGTGACCACAGGACCCAAGTCTTGGCTCCTGGTCTTCATTTGAAACTTTTCCTAGAGTTTTGACATCGTTGTGGTGGTAACTCCAAAGCTTGAAATTTTATCTGTCTAACATTAGTATCTGTCATATATAATTATAATATATACAATTGTGTATGAAAACCATACCTATAACTTATACATATATAAAATGTATGTGCATTTATATCATTCGCACACATGCATATGCACACATGAATCCCTTTGGAAGTGAAATGGATCTCTAAAGCTTAGAGCTGAATGAGCTAGAACACTGAGCTTATACCACACAGTCATAGCTGACTAGTGTAATGAATACTTTATAGTTGGTTCATTTTGCTGTTTTCATATGGCAGAAGGGGCTGCCTTTCGACATATCTCATTAAAGACATGAATTGCATCCATGAGGATTTGCCCTCCTTTCCTAACCAGTTCCTAAAGCATATTCTTCTAATGCCATCTCATTGGAGGTTAGGCTTCCATATATAATTCTATTACTCAGGGATGGCCACAGTCATTCAGGGAATAATAGTGCCTACACCAGCTCCATCTCTAGTAGCTACCTACGTAAATGATTTCCCCTTGTTGCACCTCCTTGCCAATACTTGACATTGTTTGCCTTTTAATAAACTGTATGCTGAATTAAATATAACAAGCACATGTACTTACGTGCTATGTATAACCAACAAATTGCATTAGATCTTTATTTGTATTTTCCTGATTGCTGATGACATTTTAAATGATTACTGATTTTGAGTGTTTTTTTTTTAACTTGGGATAATTTTTATGTCTTTTACCTGTTTATTCTTTCAGTTTGCTTATGTTATATTGTCATTACATTTTAAACACTTTGACACTTTATATGTTGATTATTTGTTGCATATTTGTATATATAGCTCAGTGCACAGCTGACATAATTTTATTTAAGTACCCTTTGCATCAACAGAATTCAATTATACATTCTTTAAATTATCAATATGCTATACTTAGTTATTTTCTGTCATAAAATATTCTTGCTTGCCTTAACATAAGAAATAGATGCCTTTACTGTATCACAAGAATATTGAGAGCTTTACTACAACCCTGGGTGTCAAATGCACCTGATATTTACTCTTGGCCTTCTTCAGAGTCTGAGTAGTAGTTTTATTGTCAATCCTTAATGAGTGCCTTTTCATTCATCTCTGATTGTCCATGCCTCATCATTCATGTATTAAGTTCAATGCATTTGCATCTAGTTCTAGTTCTGGGAGGCAGGGGGGTCTCTGTCCTGGCCAATTGGAAGTATACACTTTATTGTCTTGCCTTGTTCAATCTACTTTTCTTTTTATTATGGTGCCAGATTCTTTCTCTTCTTCTCAGAGGTTGCCTTTCTTTCATTGCTATAACTCAAATGTGTCTCATGCACGTATTGAAAGAAACTCAATCTTCTTAGGTAATCCTAAGAGAAGGGCTCTTTTGGTAATGGTACTATTCTCATAGACAGAGGCATGCCATATGAAAAGACTGTAGGAAGCTACTTCTCAAACTTTTTCGCATGTTTAACATACAGTCTGTGAGGAGACAGCATCTGCCTCTTCTGAAGTGCCCAGCAACAGGGTGCCATCTTGGACATCCAAACGGCTCTCACCATTTTCTTGAGATTTCAGTGTCTATAACCATGAGGAATATACTTCCTTTCAATGAATTATTCAGTCTTGGGTATTTTGTTGTAGTAGCAGAAACAGATACCACCCATATTTTACCTCTGACATGAACATAAGCCAGGTTCATTAGGGTGCCTTATTCATCCTTTTAACAAGGAAATGAATTGGAAAGTGGTTACCTGGCCTTGAATAACTAGGACGCCAGCGGAAGATGCAGCATGGCTGAATGGGAATAGAGGGTAATTCTTTGATGTGAACATTGGGTCCAGCATACATGGGGCAGATGATCCCTTTGAAAGGCTTAGTGACCTACACCACTGAATGGTCCTCTTTGTTAAGCAAGTTGAAGAGGGCTTTAACCTTTTGCAGTGAACAAACACAGATGGCCAAGATAGGTCTAGTTGGCGGTGAATCAAGGGAATATCCATGGCCAGAGTCAATAGTTTCTTCAGATAGTCTGTTTTCCTCTGCTCCCACCCAAGAACATGTGGCTACCATGATACATAATCACAAGCTTGGAGACCTAAAGCAGTACAAATGTATTCTCAGTTCAGTCACCCAGCATCAAGGTGTGGATGGGGAAATGTTCTCTATGGAGGATGTAGTGAACTGCTTTCAGCTCCTGTGGCTCTTGGCAGTCCTTGACTTATGGCTGTTTTCTTCATCATCAATTAACTTTCACATCAATGTATCTCTAGTTATTGGATTTGGGGACCATGGGGATAGTTTATAAGCATATATGACTGTAATTATATCTGCAAAGACTCTTTCTATAGTAAATAATCTAACATTTACAAATTCTAAGGGTCAAGCTATGCACACATCTTTTGGAGGGCCTCCATTTGACCTGTGACGGAGACTACTTTTGCTTCCTTTATGCTGGATCTCAGAAAGAAGAAGATGAGTTTTAAATTCTCATAACCAATCATTAGTAAAGCTAGGATTCACATCCTGGTCAGCCTGCCTCACTGTAAGGACATAGCCATCACTTTGTTGTTTTAAGATAAGGTCTCGCTATGCAGCCATGGATAATCTGGAACTTGTTATATAGACCACGTTTGCCTTGAACTCACACTGATCTATCTGCCTGCCTGTCTCTCATGCTTGGCATACTTAATATATATATATATATATATATATATATATATATATATGTATATATACTAATATATATTATATACATTAGTATATGTATATATGTATATACATATATACATTAATATATGTAATATGTATATATACATATATATATGGAGAGAGAGAGAATTTCATACATGTATTCCACATGTTTTGATTGAGGGTAGGTGTACCATTACCTACCCTCCAACTCCCCTCATACCCTCCCACCTTTCTCTACTTCACGTCCTGTTTTTTTCCTTAAACCATTGAGCCCCGGTTTGTATGCACCATGTGGATTGAGGCTACTCACCTTTTTGTTCTCCCTCTGTCCTCTGCATTCATTTCTAAATCTTTTTCTTTTCAAAAATGTATATTAATGCATTTACTGGGTGTGTGCATGTGCCCTCATGTATGAGGTCGCATGTGTGAACACATGCTGACACCCAGAAGTCGAGGCCAGAGGACAACTCATGGAAGTCACCTCTCCCTTCTACTGTATGAATCCTGAAGTTCAAACTCAGGTCATCAGGCTTGGTAGCAAGTACCTTTACTTGCTGAGTCACCTTGACAGCCATGCCTGCATTCATTACCATGACTTGATGGGACCATTCAACTCACTAAGATTAGACTTTGTCTTAACAAGTGGAAAGTATTGACTTAAAGGCTCTGTCAAGCATGTTTATCATAATAATCTCATCCCTTCTAAGACTCATATGTGTCTTCCACTTCTGCATTTTGTTGTCCTTGATCATCTATTCTAATCTCTAGCACCTTGCCTTCAAGCATTTGCGGTATCCATCATACTCTGGTCTCAAAAAACTAATGGCTCTGACCTTAGAATACATACATTTACTGCAGATCAGATTTCTATAAAATACTAGAATCTCAGGTACCTCTTCTCCCTCTTTCTTCTATGTGATGGTGTCCTCATGTTACCTAAGTGGATCTCAATCAAGTCCCCTGCCTGTGTCTTCTGAGGAGTACTTGTGCACAACACTGTTTTAGGCTGACATTCATGTGACACCGCAAGTAAAATGAGCCCTAGCCAGGCCTGCTTGTACTTGATCATTGGCTTGGGTGGCATTTCCTCTATCATCGAATACCTGCACTCTTTCTTTCCACATGAGATCTCTGTTGAAATTTGAACTCACTGGACTTGGGTAAACTAATCCTGAACATTTTTGTTGAGAAGATAAGATGTATTTTGATCAGAGTTTTAACATTGAATAGTATGAAGGGATACTTTAAAGAGGCTTTAAAAAGATCATGACTTTGTTGGTTACTTTGTTCTTAACTTTGATAACTTTCTAGTCCAGTTAGTGCTGCTCATGTATAAATAAGTGTGAGGTCATCTCCTGGAGCCAACCTGCCTGGAACTGTAATTTAATTTTTTTAAATTTTTTTGTTAGACATACCGGTGGTGATAGAAATAATGTGATAGATTTTCTATAAAATAAACTAATGACAACATGACATGAATAGGAAATAAAAGAGATAATAAAGCAAGGTTGCAAAATGTTAATGACTGTAGAGGATGAAATGCCTGTCTATATGTGTGTATGTGTCTATATATGTGTATGTGTCTATATATGTGTATGTGTCTATATATGTGTATGTGTCTATATATGTGTATGTGTCTATATATGTGTATGTGTATATATATGGAAATACCTTTTGTGAGTTCTTTCAAATAAACTACAATAAACCATGAGTGTGTAAGAAAAACTGAATATGACATTCTCCAAACCATTTATAACCACCAAGTTTAAGGTGTGTACTTAGCCATTCATAAATACCCTTCTAAATTCTCTCAGAACCCACCCTGCTCCATATAACAGTGTTTTTCTACTAATCCCGGTAAATGTGTATGTCAAATTCTTCTTACATTAGTGCTCCTATAATGCAAGCACGGGCTTCTTCAGTTGGAGAGTTCACATTATGATTTCATGGACTATTCTAACTGTTCCATAAGAAGCAGCTCTAAAGAAAGAGCAGCACATGGTCAGTGTCCCATGACCAGAGTTCACACAATGAATATAGACTTTAAACGCCCAGGGACTGAGCCCACACACCATACATCGACATGAAACTTAACATAGCCTAAGTGCCTTGAACTGTGTGTTTAGGAGCAGATTGTTAAATGAATTCTCACATGCTCTGGGCTATACTTTATAGGAGACTTGCTCAAGGGTCCTGCTTAATCTATGCTGTATGTGAAAGCAAGTTGGAAACCATGAAGGAAATCCTGGGGTCAGGGTTGTGCTGTAAAACACTTTTAGGAATTCCTACAGTATTTCTTAACTTTTTCTTATTCAATTTTAGCTCCCACTCACATCAACACATACTTTAAGTTTTAAAGATTGAATTTTGACACAGTTGAGACCACTAATGAATAACGCAGGCAGATTGTGTTACTTCAGAAAAGGACTTCCAATAAAAATTTCCTGATATTCGATGTTTGTATTCAATTTTTTCTTAAAATATACTTTGATTTGGAAGGCCTCCTTTTTATTGTTTGATTCTTTTTCCCAATTCAGGTGAAGTCTGGTCCTGTCATGTAGAAGTGAATGTGCATATGTAATGCACATATGTGCTTATTATGTACTAGGTAGGGGAGGTTGGCATGTAAGACATAGAATTATGACAATAGTCCCAACACAGTCAATTTCTTAGCTAAGAGTATATTTTTGAAGGGCCAACGATCCGACTTGACCACTTAAGTTTATGATAAGGAATATGGAGTGGTAGTTAAATATTAATAGCAACCCAACTTTACAAAAATTTGGACTAGTTTTCCTAGGAACACACATATGTGAAGACTCCAGTATGAACTATTTAGGATCTGCCAATCCTTGCAGCTATTTATCTGCATAAGAAAGGAGTTTCAGTTCTGGGCAATAGTAACAAAATTCAAGAGCAGATACATACCAAAGCCTAAAGAATGATGTCACCTTTGTTTGTGCCCTCAAGTTAATCAGAACTAACATTCTTTTTTTTCAGTCATTTTTATCTAAATGGTACAGATTCAAACAGTGAGTTAATATTAGCATACCAATTATAATTTTAAACATAGTTTGCATATTTATTCACTTCATAAGATTTCATTTGTGAACAATACCTCATGGCTGAACAAAGCAAGCACTATTAGAAAATAGGACGCTGGGACTGATACAGAGTTAAAAGGTAGATGGACAAACTTGGGGTAAAATTGAAGTTGTCCCCGGTGTAATCTATCTATATGTCTTATAGCAATACTTCCTCAATGCTTGCTAACTGATCATGACTTTTGCGTGTCCTTATCTGTGATAAATCAACTGTAAAGCTCTCAGTCCCCTGGAATCTTCTGAGTTCCTTTTGTTTCAGGAAACATCTTGTGTGGGAAGACACTTACCCTGCAAGTCAATATTCCAGTTATGCTCAAACCTCAAAGGAACCGAGAGAACAAGGAACAGTGGCGCACAAGCCCTTGGTACCAGAACTCCTAGGTTCTAAGCCCAAGTGGGCAGCTCAGCTCTTTGAGGAGTTCTGTGTCCTTACAAGAGGCTGCTGGGACAATGCTGGCCTTATACTAAGTCAACTGACCAGACCTTACCTCCTGCCACCTCCAACCCCACCCCCCAAGCTTTGGGCACTGCCTGGTAATCTACCAGGGATGAAATAACAAAGGCCAGTCTATTTCTCTCCGCCCTGGAGATGCCATCAGGAGAAACAGAGCTTGTTTTCTTCAAAATCCAAAATAGTCAGCTTTCAGCCAGAAGGCCAAACTTGCTGAACTGGGAAGGGGTGGGTTGAGATGGGTGTTTGGCAGGGAGGGAGGGTGTCTATAGATTTTTCTGACTTTGGCTAGCACTTGGGTTTTTGGAGCCAGTGGGGCTGGGGCTTCATCAGGAGAGGGAAGGGCGCTTTGCCAGAGCTGGCTGCCTTTCATCAGGCACATTCTTAGCAAGAAAAGCAAAAACCCAAGGAGTTCCAGTGGGAGGGGTAATGTCTTTTCTCTGCCTATGTATTTGTAAGATGTGAAAGGTAATCACGTGCTTTATTAGATTTTGAGCCAGAATGCTGATGCTGTGCAAAAATGGAGCTGGCAAGCAAACCCGAACTCTCTGACCCCGGCCGTCAGGAGCGTCTCCTTGGCTTTAACAATCAGATTTCTTCTTCACGTTTCATTTGTAAACATGACATATATCTTGTGTCAGGCTAGGGTTAGGCTCGGCCTCTCTGACCTCAGGATCCTTCTCTGCTGTCTAGCATTTTTGATGAAATATTGGCTGGATTTAGCTTCCATTTCGCCCCGTTTATGTAAAATAAGTGTAGGATCTTGAGCTTGCATTCCAAATGTCCTAAAATTTATTCTTAACGTACTTTCCCAAACTTAATTTTGCTGTTATTTTTAGTAGCTTATTCAAACAGTTTGATTTGCTGCCCTTTCACGTGCTTCCTGCTTCACGAAGCCAGGTCTCACTTCCTGCTGGCCAGTCCTCTCCCAATGGGCTTCTTTCTCTTCATCTACTTTTCATGTCCAAGATCAATCTGTACTAAACATTCACTTTCACCAGATCTGCACTGCAGCACTACAAAGGCTTCATTAGCAACAGTTACTAAGAAACCTTTCTCTAGACTTACCTTTCAACCGACTGTAGAACTCTGTGAGCCTCAGTGTGATCAGCCATTACAAAAGACATTTTACTGGTTTCTGTGGAACACACTTGAGAAAATCTTATGCAGTTACTTTCATGCCCATCACGTAAGTATATCAAATGTCCCCTTTTTCTTATTCCTTTCATTTATTTAATAGAGCCTAAAATGTTCTTATTTCTTTCTTCTATCCTTGAGGCCTTAAAAAGCCTATGAAAACTTCAAGTTACATCATACATACATACAAAACATCATATTCTATCTGACTCCCAAAGGATCTGGAAAACTACCTCTAAAAATACTAAGAAATTTTATTTTTGAATTTATTTTCTGATCATACTATCTTGTGCTTACATAGATTTTCAGAGTTTTCAAACTATCAGCCTTATTCAGGCCACATAACCTAGGGAGAAAAGATTCGTATAGCGATGAAGAGGGACCACTAGGCTGATGACATTTTCATTGTGGAAATAATGCATGTCATATGGGCCTAGGTTGATATTTAAGTAAAACATACAAAGAGAATGAATGAGAGAAGCAAGAGACAGCCCCTTTCGGCTGGGTACATAGTTCATAAGGAGTTATAAGAGACTAATATTTTTGTACAAACCCCTTCAGTTTTTTTGGAGGGAGGAAGGAGAACATTCCAATTTTGAGAGAGGTACTATGTAAATTTGCACAGAGAGAGAGAGAGAGACAGAGACAGAGACAGACACACAGAGAGAGAGAGGGAGAGAGAGAGAGAGAGAGAGAGAGAGAGAGAGAGAGAGAGAGAGAGAGAGAGAGACTGGCTTATATAAAGAGGAAGCAAAGAGACTAAATTGCATTCCAAGAGGTGATTTAAGATGCAAGTGAGGTCAGCCATTCCCCACGCCCCTGCTATTGTCCCACATTTTTCCAAGGCAATCTCCCAATGCAAACAAGCAGACAGTGCCAGCTTCCAGGTGAAGGTCCCAATGATAGCAACTAACAAAGGCATAGAACTACACTGGACTTCATCCACAAAGCTCTGGCCACTCCATCTTAAAACAGCATTCCAGTCATTTGGAGAAAAAAACCCAAGTACTTCTGAGTGACAGAGACTACTGTCCTCTCATTCTTGCTCTGCAGTACCTCGGGATTCTACAGCTAACTCAAATTAAGAACTTGTCAACCATCAGCCTCTGCTTTGATATTTAAACGTATGCATTGGCTCACTGTGTTCCAGAAGCAGCTATGCAAGGAGGCTCTTGTTCCTCTGGAAATGCAATCCAAAATAAACTCTCTCTTCTCTAAGTTACCTTGGGTGTGGTGTTTTATCACCACAACAACAACAACAAAATGAAAACCAGATGTAGTTTTACAAAGTGTCTTAAGATCTTTTAGAAGAGAGAGTAGTACTATCAGAAGGAATAAATAGATAAGCTGTTTGAGTTCCAGGCCAAGACACTTGAGAATCCTTATAGATCAGAGGATCGTTCATTGATTGCTTTGAGAAATGAGTTTCAAGTTTCACCTGAGAAGAAAGATGTAGAAAAATTTTCAAAACGAAAAGATGGTGGGTTGCCTTTCCCTTAATGGCAACGTTGGTTTATCTTCAAACCCTCTGTGCTGGTTAATTTTTATTGTCAACTTAGTGCAATCTAGAATCAACTGGGAATAGAAAACCTTAAATTAAAAGATTACCTCCTGGGCTGGAGGGATGGCTCAGCGGTTAAGAGCATTGACTGCTCTTCCAGAGGTCCTGAGTTCGATTGTGGCTCATAACCATCTGTAATGGGATCTGATGCATTCCTCTGGTGTGTGTCTGAAGACAGCTACAGTGTGCTCGTTTAAATAAACAATATATTAAAAAAAAAAAAGATTAGCTCGATCAGATGGGTCTGTGGCCATGTGAGAGTTTGTCTTAACTGATGGCTGATGTTGGAGAGCCCAGCCCATTGTGGGCAGCACCATTCCTAGTAAGTATAAGAATTTTAACTAAGAATGTGCTAAAGAATGAGCCAGGAAGCAGCATTCTGTCATGATTCCCTCTTCAGTTCCTGTTTGCACACTTATTTTCCTTAGTGATGAACTGTGACCTGGAAATGTAAGGTAAAATAAACCTTTTCCTCCCCAAGTTGCATTCAGCTGTGGTGTTTATCACAGCAGAAAGCAAACTAGGACACCCTCCCAATTTCCTCTTCACTAATCTTCACAGAGTGGTTGGTGTGAGTGGATTTATTGTCAAAACTGGTTAATGGACCAAGCTTCCTAAGCAGCGAGCCAGCCACTGCAGATCCCACAGCTGCAGAGACCATGCTGACATCTGGTTTGTATTCATGTAATCACAGGGTGGTGATGGGTTCCCCAAACATGGCTCCAAAGGCTAAAACATGAAAAGAAGCTAGGGCTAACTAGCTGCATCACACAAACTGGCTTCTGAGTGGTGAAAATAACACAGCCAAGTTAAAATATCAAAGACAAACTGGAGCCTTTATTTATTTATTTATTTATTTCAATTAAAAGGGCCAAAGCCTATTTTACAAAAATAATTTTATATCAATGAAAAAGGAAGGTGTGTAACCCCGCAGAGGCAGAGAGAGAGAGAGTATAAGCTAGTGAAGCAAATATGTAACCTTGATTCATAAATCTGTTAGTATCAGTAATGAAAAACATAACTTACTATGAAGCAATAATGAAATACCTCTGTTTGCTTACTATACTGGAAGAAAAAAGGAAAACAAAACTTTCTGGTGTTTGCCAAGTGATGGATAAATGAGTAATCCCACGTACTGCTGTACTGCTTTGCAACAACATTTTGGAACAATGTCCATATGTATATATGTATGTTCAATAAAAAAATCACTTCTTGGGACTAATCCTTAAGAAATATCTAAGCAAATGTTATTCTATGGGTACAGAAACATAACTCTTGTTTATTTACGAAAGGAAAGAATTAGAAAATTCAAAGGCAGGTTGGTTACAGGGACTATGTTTTAAATTCTGAGTAGCCACAAAAAGTTATGATCTAAATAGGTACTTGTAGAAATGCAAGGACAAACTCAATGTAGGTCCCAGGGAGGCAAAACTGTGACAGGAAATAAGTCACATGTTATGAATCTAATTTTAGCCATACACAGATTCATAATGCCCACATAGAAAAAAAATATCAGCCAGATGTTTTACAGAGTTAATTTTGGATGGTTGGTTTTCAGGTGCTTCCTAGCTGTGCTACTATAACAGAGGGCCACAGACTGGGAACTTTACAAAGTACAGAAATTAATTACTCATAGTTCTGGAGGTGAAAAAGCTCAAGATCAAGGTTGAAAGTTTGTAAGGAGGACTGCTTCCTGCTTCTCAAAGGCCCTGGCTCTTTGCAAGCTCTCAAACCAAGGTCAGGCGTTTGTTTGTTTATTTATTTATTTATTTATTTTTAAGCATAACTTCAAATCATATCATTTGCAAATATACTTTGACTTTTGGTTTTGTTTTGAGGTGTTTGTCTCAGTTTATTTTTGTTCTTTAGTTTTGAGTTTCATTATTGGTTTGGTTTTAGGATTTTCAGAGGAGGGTGAAATTAAGATTGGGTGGATAGGTTGGTGGGAAGTGTTGGAGGTAGGGAATAGCATGATCAAAATATATTGTATAAAAAACAAATTTTAAAGAAAAATAAAATTTAAAAATTCATCTTCATATTATAACTCCTTTAAAAAAAGTTAAAAAAAGGGGGGGGGGGAGATGGTGCAATCTGTAGTTTTTCCACACAGACCTAAGAATTTCATTTTAGATCTCCAGTGCCCATGTAATAAGTCATTGTGACAGCACATATCTGCAATGCCAGGGCTGGGGAGGCAGAGACAGGAGGCCATGGGGGCTTGCTGAGCAACACTATGGTTGAATCAGGGAATTCCACATTGAGAGACACTATCTCAAAAGATAAAACAGAGTGCAATTGAAGGAAACACCCAGCGTTGACCTCTTTTCTCCTTCCTACCATACATGTTCACAGGCATCCACACACATGTGCATATGTATGCACTCACATTAATGAACACATATAACATTCCATATGTTAAAAACAAGCATACATTTTTAACAAAGTAAATCCTGATACAAACAAACACTGATGAATCCTAGGACAGAGCTGTAAGGTTAAGCTAAGGAAAGCTTATAAACAATCAAAACCTCAGGTAACAGCACGTGTTGGGGAATACTACTCCATTGCTGGTAGGATTGCAAGCTGGTACAACCACTCTGGAAATCAATCTAAATGTTCCTCTGAAAATTGGAAATAGATCTACCGGAAGACCCAGCAATACTACTCTTGGGAATATACCCAAAAGATGCCCCATCATGCCACAGGGGCACGTGTTCCACAATATTCCTTGTAGTGGCCTTGTTTGTGATAGCCAGAAGCTGGAAACAACCCAGAAGTCCCACCACAGAAGAATGGATACAGAAAATGTGGTTCATTTACACAATGGAATACTGCTCAGCCATTAAGAACGAGGACATCCTGAGTTTTGCAGGCAAATGGATGGAACTAGAAAATATCATCCTGAGTGAGGTAACTCAGACCCAAAAGGATATGCATGGTATGTACTCACTAATAAGTGGATATTAGCTAAAAAAGTACAGAATACCCAAGATACAGTCGACAGAACTCAAAAAGGTCAACAAGCTGAAGGGCCCAAGTGATGATGCCTCAGTCCCACTTGGGAGGGAGAAGAAAGCAACCACAAGTGGGGAGGGGGTGAGGGATCTGGGAGGGAAAGAGGATGGAGGGCAGAGGGGAACATGATTGGGTGGGATAAAAAGGACTGAAGCCATGAAGGCTAACAGAAAGAGTGGAAACAGGCAACCTCAGGAGGAAAGCAGTTGGTGGGAACCCTTCAGAATGTACCAAAGACCTGGAAGGTAAGAGACTCTCAGGACCCAAAGGGAGCAACCTTAGATGAAATGCCCTACAATGGGGAGAGGGAACTTGTAGAGCCTACCTCCAGCAGAAAGACAGGGCATCAAGTGAGGGATGGGGTTGACATCCCACAGTCAAAACTCTGACCCATAATTGTTCTTGTCTGAAAGAACTACAGGGATGGAAATGGAGAGGAGCCTGAGGAAAGAAGGTCCAGCAACAGGCCCAAAGTGAGATCCAGCTCAAGGGGAGGCCCCAAGGCCTGACACTATTACTGAGGTTATGGAGTGCTCACAAAAAGGGAGCTATCATGACTGCCTTCTGAAAGACCTAACAAGCAGCTGGAAGAGTCAGATGCAAATATTTACACCCAACCAATGTATAGAAGCTCCTGACCCCTGTAGTTGAATTAGAGGAAAGCTGGAAGAAGCTCAGGAGGAGGGTAACTCTGTAGGAGGACCAGCAGTCTCAATTAACCTGGACCCCAGAGATCTCTCAGACACTGGACCACCAACCAGGTAGCATACACCAGCTGATATGAGGTCCCCAACACATATACAGCAGAGGATGGCTGGGTCTGGGTTTAGTCAGAGAAGATGCACCTAACCCTCAAGAGACTGGAGGCCCCAAGGAGTTTAGAGGTCGGGTGAGATGGGGGTTGGGAGTGGGGACATCCTCATGGAGACAGGGGAGCTGGAGGAGGTATGGGATATGGAACAGTCAGAGGGTGGGCTGGGAGGGGAATAAAATCTGGAGTTTTAAATAAATAAATTAATTAATGAATATAAATAAAAGATTAAAAAACAAAACAAAACAAAAGGATGTGCTGCTGAAACACAGGGAAAGCTCTGCAGAGAAACTGACAAGTGCATTGTGAGACGTTTTTCCTCTGCTGTTCCCCTTCCTCTAGCCACTTCCTCAAGTGTTCTCCTACCACAGTCCAGCAGCACTAGACCAGAGCGTCTCTCCCATCTGACTCTGACTCTAGAATGTTTACAGGGATTTGGACTGTTGTTCTGAATTCTTAGGTTGCATCATCCTAAATTTCCCCATCCCCTGGCTCCAGCTCTGGTGGTCTTGTGAACTCCAGTTCCTGCATCTATGCAAATGTTGCTCAGTTCAGCAGCAAAGGCATCCATCCAGTCTTTACGCAGTGGTTGTCTTAGAGATTAAATTATCCACCAACACTCTCTAGGCAGGCAGACCAAATCAATTTTCCTGATGTCTGGTTTTATTTCCATTCTAGTGTGTCTGAACTCTGCTGGGTGGATGCTGTGTGATTCCCTATGCCTTCATGACATAGGGACATGTGGCCTTCTCGCTCTGGCATTCTGCCCTTCAAGCTGCCATTTTTCAAGCTGTAACTTTGCTATTGCATGAGACCGAAGTCAGTTAAAATTCTGATCTTCACTGCTCATAAAAATAACCAGTTCAAAGAACCCTTTCCTGCTTCATCATTAGAATAAAGCCCAACGCTTTCATTAGAGCTCCAGATTCTTCTGCATCTGACATTGCTTTATAAGGGTGCTATCTCTCTCTAGTCCTGTAACTCTGCTTCTAAGATGTGGTCACTATGGAAGAATAAGAGTTGAATGAAAACGGAGAATGGGGAAATTATTGGCTCAAGTGAGCAGACAGGAACTTTGTGACTGAGTAAATGTCTATTGTTGAATACAGCGCTGCTGTGGGCAGATGTGCAAACGAAACTTGACAGGACTCATCCACCTCCAGCACTTAGAAAAAAAATGAAAAAAAGAAAAGAGAAAAGAAAGGTCTACTTTTAATGTTTCTAGTTGTCAAGTTTATGTACCATAAGGAATTTTAAAAATACCGTTTAGAGGATTTCTTAGCCTATGTAGAACTTTTTCAGGAAATCCCTCCTCCAATCAGAAAGGTATGGTGACAAACTGTCTGTCAACTAGGCAAATGTTTAAGGAGAGCTGGTTTTAAGGAGATCCCTTGGACTGAGTAGATGTGAGAGCAGTCATGGGGGCCTTTATTTCTCTGTAGGTCTGGACAATAGTGACAGAAGTAGAAAGTAGTAGGTCTACTGCAGGTGTATTTGGAGGTAAAATCCACAGGAGTTGATGATATATGTAATATAGTGAATAAAATTTTAAAAAGAAAAAATGGATTTTTTGTTGTTGATTTTGTTTTTAAACTTGGCAATTATGTATAGGTAAGATGGCATATTTACTGGAAGGCAAAGGATCATAGTGGGTCAGGTAACTGCTGTGAATGAATTTACAGCATGTAGAGAGTAAAAAGGAGTGTTTTCTCACATCATATTTGAGATGTTTGAGACATCCCAGTGAAGGCAGTCATTATGCACTTGCTTATAGTAAAATCTAAGGTCTGTGATAAAAGTAGGAGTCCTTCAATTATCAATGTTGGAATAGAATTTGACTTCCTGAGCACAGGTAAGTGAGCACTGACTACAAGGCTAAAGCTACACCATGCATGGACTCCTGCATCTCTTTATTCATATAAAATATGGACTTTGAGAAGTTGAGAGCTTATAATGACATGCAAATTTGTATTTCATCACCAGCACTGATAAGGGCAAATAAATGCACTAAAAATTAAGATGCAAAGGAAGAGTCTCTGATATCTGAAGAAATTGTAGACCACACAATCCTTTCTAATGAGTGCAGATACCCATGCACAGGTAAGCTTATATGTGAGTTTGTGTATACATGCATACAAGTACAAGTTTAGGTGTACATATGAACAGGTCCAAGTGCACATGCATATTTATTATTCCTGTGGGGCCTATATGTGTACATGCATATGCACACACAGATGGTGTAAAGATGTGTGCATAGGTGTATACATGCTTGTACAGATGTGGTTAATCTTCACAGTCAACTTGGTCAGATTCAAAACCATCTATGGCAGTGGGTGGTTCTCAGCCTCCCTACTACTGTGGCCCTTTAATAACGTTCCTCACATTCTGTGGTAACCTCTAATTATAAAGTCATTTCGTTGCTACTTCATAACTGTAGCTTTGCTACTGTTGTGAATCATAATGTTAACATCTGTGTTTTCTGGTGTTTTGGGGTGACCCCTGTGAAAGGGCCAGTCATCCCCAAATGAGTTGCATCCCCAAATGAGTTGAGAACTGCTGATCTATATGATGGGTTGATATACCTCTGAGTAAGTTAAAAAAAAGGGGGCTGGGGTGGGGGTGGGAAACCTACTCTTAACATGAGTGACACCATCTTATGTGCTGGGGGCCCAGAGAGAATACGGGAGTGGGGGCAGAAAGAACCAGAAGAAAAGCACCGCTTACATTTTCTCTGCATCCTAGCTGCCACAACCTAATCTACTCTGCTCAGACATGCCTCCCCTATCATCTTAAGGTTTCCATTCTTCTGAAGAGACACCATGACCATGGCAATTCTTATAATCAGACAACATTTAATTGGGACCGGTTTACACTTTCAGAGGTTCAGTCTGTTATGGTGGGAAACATGGCTGCATGCAGGCAGGTATAGTGCAGGAGGCACTGATAGTTCTCTATCTTGTTCTGAAGGCAAACAGGAGAAAACTGGCTTCTAGGCAGCTAGGAGGAGGGTCTCAAAGCCCACCCCCACAGTGACATACTTCCTCCAACAAGGCCACGCCTCCTAATAGTACCATTCCCTGGGCCAAGCATATTCAAACCACCACAGCTACTATGTGAGACTAAATTCTCTGAAACCCTGACTCGTCCATTAAGTTGCTTCTCTCAGGCATTTTATCACAGGAATGAGAAAGGTCATGAACACAGAAAACCATCTCCAGAGGAATGAGACCACTGCTGTGTCAGAAGTATAACTATTTGGTTCATAAACCTTTCAATTTGGATTTTTAAGGGAATTGAACAAATTTGGAGACATGAATTATAGAAAACCCATAATCCTGAAGGCTAAATTAATAGGTGATTCTAATGGGCTCTAAGAAGACCAAAACATTTTTCATTCATTCATTCATTCATCCATCCACTCATTCATTTAAACATGCAATAAAAATAAAATGTTATAAAACAAAAATCTATCACTTTAGAGTTGGATGAGACAAACTAACAGAAGGAACAAAGCCCAAGAGAAGGAGGCAGGACAGTCAGAGACACACTAATTCATACCTTCAGGAATCTCATAAAGACAGTACACTGGAAACTATAACATAAATTCACGGGACCTGGTGCAGAACCATGTCAGACTTGAACTTGCTGCGTCAGTTTCTGTGTTCATATAAGCTTTCTCATGTTGTTTAATAGGGCCTATTTTCTTGGTGTCCTCCATCTCCTCTGGCTCTTACAGTCTGTCTGCATTCCCTTCCATGGGGTTTTCTGAGCTCTGAGGGGCAGGATTTGATGGAGACATCTGTTGAATTAATTCATTAATAAATCTCGGCAGAACAGTTTGCTCTACCCGACCCCAATGGTTTGTGTTCCCTAATGGTTGATACCACAGAGCCTTTAATTTTAATATGCCTTATACAGCTCAATAGCTGGGCCACTACTTAATCTCCAGGAGGTATTTCTTACTAAATCTGTGTTCTATCTAGGCTGCTCTGGACCCAGCTGGGCTGTGCTCTGAGCTACGCATAATTATAACAACTATGTAAATTATAATGTATGATATACCTTTATAACGTTTAGTCTATCATATTTGTCAATTTACATAATATAGGGGCCAAGTCGACATCACCATGTTCAACCAGTTGTGTAAGTGTGGCAGAAGATCAGGTTATTGATAAACATAGATAAAGACTGTGCTGATGACAACAAGGACTCTATTGGGACATGAATGAGTGATTAGTCTTGGTACATTCTGCAAAGGTTTTGCTTACATCTTCTCCATGTCCAGAAACTCTCTGGAAGGCTGAACTTAACAGTGACAGACTGATTACACTGATGAAGGACATTGCAAACCAGCATAGCACGAAGGCTGTGCCATAGGTATTTCTAGGTGTGTTTAGTAAGATTAACAATACAATTCAGGGGCAAAGAGCAAAACAGAAGGATGTGAGAAGCAAGGCTGGCAAGAAAAGGAACAGATTGTAAGCAGGGGCCAAGGAGAGTGTGGCTGTCAGAGAGGTTAGCACCACCAAAGACAAACACTTTGCATTGGGACAATAAGAAGCTGCCTGTGTTAATTACTTTCCGTTGGTATGACAACCCACATAAGCCAAAGCAACTTATTGAAGAAAGAGTTAATTTGGCTTCTACCGAGGGAGAGTCTGTAATGGCGGAGGAAGCATGGCATCAGGACACTAAAGCAAGAATTGTGAGATCAAATCACTGTCATACATAAAAAGCAAAGAGAGCAAACTGTGAGGCAAGACTGTAAATCATCCAATCCTACCCCCAGTCAGTGACTACTTCATCCACAAGGCTGCATTCCCTAATAGGTTCATAATCTTCCTAATCAGCCCCACCAACTGGAGAACAAGTGTTCAAATGTTCAAGCTCATGGAGGACATTTTTTTTTTTTTCATTCAAACCACCACACTGACTAAGCTCTACCTAGCATGAGTACAATAGGGTCAAACTTTGCACTCGGTTAAGATTTTTCTTTAAGCCAAGAATACAGCCAAAATACAAGAATACAGCCTGTTTGCACTGGGCTTCCTATGGAAATACTTTTCTGGATGCAGCCATATAGAAAATGAGAAGCAATCCAGGCACGGTCTAGGATACCCGCCTATTGCTTAGGTTGGTGGCACACTTTGACATTATACATATGGTTGTGGTTTTGCAGTCATACAGAGTATAAGAGTTATGAGGTCATAGAAACATCCACCAAGATTTTAAAGGACTGCCTTAGTTGGCAGGAAAATGTAGCAGGATAAGATTCCCTGCAAGAAGCCTCTGAGAAGATAAGCCATGAAGCTATAAGGGTAAATCCTGAGCTATAATAGAGACACCAGGTGTTAGAGATGCCAGCAACATAGTCTATATACTAGAAATGATGACTTGTGATTGGACTCAGTCCAAAAGAGACACCATGGAGTGTACAAATGGCAAGGTGAAAGGTGAAGACTGCCCATATTAGTAGCAGCTCAGGCATTCTCCCTTGTCAACCTTTAGGGGTTAGGAACTGAAGTGAAGGAGACACACATGCTACTAGTATAACAGCTGGAATAGGATTTAATTTGATTCCATTAAACATACACCAACTTTCTAAGAAAAGTCTTTCAGGGTAACAGCTTAATCACCAAATACTGAGATCAATAGCTCTATGGCCTTTGGAGAACTGGTTGTCTAGAACATATTGAAAATAAATAGAACCCTTGAATTAGATGGACAAATGTCTTTGGGGCTGACAGTTTCTTTGACCCCCTAAATGCCTGAGCTGCCCTTGAACATGAGAGTCTGGTTGTTAACATTGTCCAGATGTTCAGCAAAGTCAGCAAACTCTCACCCAAGGTCATCTTCATCTCCCAGGTAACAATTCAGGCTCTCTGCCATGAGAGGCACATTCCAGAGGCTAGGGAACAGAGTGGTGGTGGCAAGCTGTCACAGAAAGTAACAGTTCTCAGAAAGCAGCCCAAAGACATGCACAAAGGCCACATTGGCCTCTGTCTAGTATTTGCAGTTACAGGATTTCCCTGTCTGCAAACATCAGGGCTGAGCCTACAGTCACAGACACAGCCTGTACCAAAATGCCGTCTGGTTCCTACTGTGGTGACCTGCTGTGCTTTATGGAGACTTCAGGGGTCTGTCTATTCTCATCCTTCCTGTCCCCTGACTCCCAACCCTACGCATATACATCCCCCACACACTAATATCTCAAAGATATTTAGCGGATTACTATTTATTGAGCACTCAGTGTCTTTTAGACATTGTGCCAGGAATATTCATTTTCATCTCATGCAGTCTCATGAAAAGGAGGCTAGGACTCCAATGGTGGGCAAGAATCATTAAGTCCAAAAAAGCTACGTTACATGTCTGAAGTGGTGTTCATGCCTGGATTGGAGTCTGTATCTAGATGTTCTCAGATTCCCACTTTCAAACTCCCACTAGAAAGATGAAGCCCAAAACAACTGCTAGGAAGTATTTTCTCAAGATCAGAACTTGCTGTAAGAGCTTATCTCCCTAATGCCTGCCTGGGACCTAGGTGTGAGACTTTATCTCTGGACATCTTAGGGACAAGTTGGGGCAGGCTGGGGCAGGTCGGGACAGGATGACTTTCTACTTTACTCATTCCTGAATGCAGACTTTTTCCTGAGGTCTTAAGGACCACAGAAGGACAAAATACTAAAATCAGGATTAAGAGACATCTAACCTTAATCATTTTTTACAAATGCCAACCATTCTGCATCCAGTATTCTGTTAATGAAAATAAAGTAAAAAAAAAAAAAATTAAGTGAAAGATTTTACTCTTTTTACTTAATTCTAAAAGGCTAGTTACTTTCTGCTAACCCAAAGTGACTTATTGAAGGAGAGTGTATTTAGCTTATATCCACAGAGAGCGTGTCTAGCATTATACTGTTAGCATGTGCACCTTGTAGGAGAAATGGCAGGTGTCACAGTCCAGGTAGTTGTCCAGCGACTCAACTACTGTCTAGAGTTGTAGAAGTTGGGCAGGTCCAGTGAGCACTAAATTCTCACCACCAGTGAGAGATGGAATGTGAGAATGAAATGAAACACATCTAAGGTCATCAAATGTAAACTGTAAATTAAAAGCGTGAGATATTTTATTATTATTTATGCCTCATGTCATAACAGTGAGATCAAATATTCTATTGTGCAATCAAACTGTCCAAAATAATTCTGGTTAAAGAGTTTTAGTATATACACAGAAACTTTAAATTAGCACATTTGGATTGCATATGCTTTTATAAATGACATGTTCTCCACAGAAATTAACTCTGAGCTTTCCCAGTATGTAACCGGTGCTCAATTCCCAAGGACTTAGCTACATGTTTCTGATTTGAGTGAATTAACAATCATCAAGTTTGCTGCAGAGGCAGCTGCCCCCTCCACCTTCCTATACTGTGCCCAGCATGGAGTGCCTGTCTTTTAGAAGGTGTGATGATTAATTTTAGGTGTCAACTTGACTGTGTTTCACGGGTACCCAGAGAGCTGATAAAAGATTTCTGGGTGTGTCTGTGAAGTGTTTCCTGAGGTTAGTGTTTGAATCAGGAGACTAAGCGAATGAGAGCTGTTCACACCAAAGTGGGCAGATATCATCCATCTCAGGGTACAGACAGTAGGGAGAAGGATGCAATTCAGGTTCCCTTTGTGAATTTCTTCAGCACCTTCTCTTGATCTTAGACACAGGAGTTCCAGACCCATAGGCTTCCAGACTTGGACTATATGGCAGTCCCGAGACTCTCCAGCTTGCAGACACTTTATGTGGGCCTTCTTGGGTTCTATAATTATATTAGCCATTTCCCACGAGAAATCCTTCATAGACATAACCTTTCCTGTTCTGGGAAAATGTGGCTAGTGTAGAGGACAGTGCTCAGGAAAATAAAGTCAAGCACAAGGTAATTTCAAATACTAATAAAACTCCCTAGAGAAGAAGCAGCAGGTTTGGGGAGAGGAGGAGGAGGAGAAGGAGAGAGAGAGAGAGAGAGAGAGAGAGAGAGAGAGAGAGAGAGATGTGTGTGTGTGTGTGTGTGTGTGTGTGTATTGGGATGAAAGGAGTCCATTTTCCATTGGATAGCAATGGGCAGAGGCATCTCAGAATCAAGAAGAATGAATGACAGTTAACTGAGAACCATGTCCCAAAGTGACAGGAGAGGAGGATCTTGTAGAGTAGAAAGAGTCAGGAGGAGACCCCTCAGAAGGAACATGGACTTTCCTCTGCACAAAAACTGGGGGGGGGGGGCATGAGAATTGTTGGGATGGGACTCTATTTTCCTTTCAAACCTTTAAAATGGGAAGGAATTTATTCAGATTACATTTTTAATACTTTTTTTCTTTCTGCCATTTTAGGAGATAGTAATCAGAAAAGATTATAGTAATGTCCTTGAAAATGCTAAGAAATGATTACCAGATATATGCCTTACCAGCATAGTCTTACTGGCAAGATTCATGAGCTGGGAGGCTGTGGGAGGAGGAAAAAAAGAATCAAAGCACTTCCTAGTTGTCTGCTGATTTGAATAGATGGTGAAAATATTTGCTAAAATAGGGAGAAATATAATTGAGAAATATTAAAGATTAAGTGAGTGTCTTTGTGAGTGTAAGTATATGTGATGAATATATGAGTGTATGTAAATATAGCTATGTGTGTATATTCACATATGTGTGAGCATATGTACACATGTGTCTTTGTATATATTTATGCAAATTCATGCATGTTTGTGCATGTGTGAGCATGTGTGTATATGTATATGTGTGTGCATATGTGCATATATATGTGTGTGTGCGCACATTGTACTGGAGAAATGTAATATTTTTATGTAAGATAAATTTTTAAAAAAACATCGCCTCTCCTCTCAGAGCCCAACAATATCAAGGGAACATTGTTTATTCTTCCTGTCTTTTCTCCTGATCCTTAAATTTTCACTGAATAATAGTATACAGTTATGTACAAAATAACTAAATGTGCCTTAATCCTTATAATATAGACAGGCAGAAATTCCTTCTCACTGACCCTACTGTGTAGCTCTGGTAATGTGAACTTTGACCTTTGCAAACATCACTCCTTTATCTGTAAAATAAAGGTAAGACAGATGTGTGATTCCAGGCCTCACTATGTGTATTCAGGAGATGCCTTCAGCTTAAACCCTGGCACAAGCCAGGCAGAGAAACTGCTAATTATTGTTATAGCTATAGGATTTATATAACAGTTTCTCTAGAACAAACTTTTAGAAGTGGAATTGCTACTCTCAAGTACTGTGTAACTAACAAAAAAAGAATTTAAAAAGAAAATAATTTTCCAAACTCTAGAATTATTCCCTAAACTTCTTTCCCTGAAATTCCCTGAATTTTTGCTATAGCTCAAAGACATTTAGGGAGTTTTTTTTTTTTTTTTTAAGGACAATGAAACAATTATATACTAAAACTGTCATAATCCCAAACCACATGTCTGCATTTTTAAGAATCTCCAATGGTAGAAGTTGTGTGTCAGGATTCTCTTCAGATCTTAAGATAATCTAGTATTTCATTCTAATTTTTATCAGAGGCCTGTTTTGTTGTTGCTATTGCTTTTTAGCCATAAATCTATGTCATCCAAAACAGATGGGCCAATAGCAGTCTCAAGTTGATTGGGATGCTTATTGGCAATAACAAACAGATGCAACGGTGGCCATTGCAGGGGTTGTCCTTCTAGGTCCCCACACCACAATGATGCTTTTAATCACACTGCAGCTACTTGAAGGACAGACATCCAACCACAGAGGAGGTTGCTGACTGTACCAGGCACTGGGCAGGAAATAAATGAAACTTGAACAGTAATTAACTCATCCATAAACTCTAGTAAAGCCTCAATGTGAGCAGTGGAGCCTGCATTGCAGACCCAAGTGGCTTCTGGGAAGTCCCTGCTAGGTGCAGTACATGGAAAAATAAATGTGAGACAAAGAACCAGGAAGATGTTAGCAATGACTTAGTAACCTAGCTAACAGGGATTACTGTCCTCATCCAGGCAAATTAACTAACCCAGGAGTTCATTCAGTTACAGCATTTATTTACTAATAAAATAAACAGTATCTAACAAGGTCATCCTCTGGGGACACTGAAAATGACTTGAGGACAGGAACAACATCATGAAAGGAACCAGAGGGAAAAGAACAATATAGTAGAGATTCAGTTCTGTTGACGACATGGTGTCTTGTTTCCTAGGAACTGAGATATACTGCTATGACAATAAAGGTAACTGTAATGTGTGCAATAGGTTGTAACCCACATAGGGTTCAAAAAATATATTGCAAATTGAAACTAAGCAGAGCCATACATTTGTATCTCTGTAGAACTAGAAGAATTGGGATTTTCCTTGTTAGAGTCAATTGACGCTCAAGGAGTGTCTTGCATATCTTCAATTTATTGAACAGTGGAAATCCTTTTTTTTTTCTTTTGTTTTTCTCAGAAAATTTATTAGTATAAAGAAAATGGTAGGAAAGGTTTTTGGTTTTGTTTTTGTTTTTTTTAAAAAAAACCCTTCTCTCATATAATACATCTGATCATAGTTTCCCCTCCCTCCATTCCTCACATCCCCTTCTTACCTTCCCTCTCCCCCAGATCCACTCTTCCTCCATTTCCCTTCAGAAAAGAGCAGGTCTCCCAGGGATATTAACTGAACACAGCGTAAGAAGTTACAATTAGACTAAACACAAACCCACATACCATGGATGGGCAAGGCAAATCAGTAGGAAGAAAAGGGACCCAAGAGCAGGCTAAAGAATCAGAGCCACACCTGACTGCCATTGTTAGATCTAACTAATCTAACTAATCTAACATCAATAGCATATTGCAAAGGACATAATCTAGACATGGACAGGCTCTATGACTGTTAGTTCAGCCTATCCTGTTTGCAAAATATGCTGGGACAATGGAGCTGCAGAACTTCTGGAAAGGACCAACCATTGATTGGTCTAATTTGAGGACCATGCCACAAAAGGGCACCTATGCCCAGCACTGCTTGGAAAATCAGGAACCAGATCGTTCAGAGAATAAAAATAGAAAAAAATAATAAAATAATTTTTAAGGATATTCTTCTATACGTATAGATTTGTGCATAATCGAATCATCATAGAGAGGAAATGTTTTTAAAGGGACCAACAATAAATATTTAATGTGGACCAATTACTTTACTTTGCCATATAGCACAAGAACTCCTGATATCCCATAAATAAATGTGCATGCCTGATTCCAGTAAAATGCAACCCACAAAAGTAGGTGGCAAATGGAAGGATTTGGGTCTCCCAGTTCTCAGATTCCCAGTCCCTGATCAACATCTTTTCTTACAAAACATTTTAGATGCTGAGCATTGTGTTGGATTGTTTACAAACTTTAGGAGCAACACACCCTGTTTGTTTCATTTCTCCTACTCCAAGCATTATAATCTTGGTTTGAGTAGTGAGATAAGCCCATAAAGAGCTGTTGTGGCTCAAACTTCTCTTCAAGATGACTGGTTTGATCTGGCTTCTCTGTTGGCCTCAATCTAACTCTAGCAATTTGTTCTAATCTTCTGGCTTTTTCTGCCTTCACCTGTGTCTAGATTGTTCTCTCTTCAAACCATCTTCGTAGAACTCTTCTGAAAAAGCTTTTAAAGTGAGATTTGTTAAGAATGGTGGAATTGTCAGTTACAGATAAGAACTCTAGGTTGTGTAGGACCTTAATATATCTGGAGTACAAGAAACCCTGGGTTCCATTCCCTGCCCCACAAATACAGAAACAAAGACATGAATAAGAGTTTGCTATTAGCTTCTCAAAAATAAACAAATGCAAAAATAAACAAATGTAAATAATTAATGGTGTTAAAGTGAGTATAAATAAAATCAAATTTTATTAATAATAGAAATGCTAACGTAACAAGGTCTTTAAGTTTTTGTGGTTAGCATGACACAGTACATTCAAAAATAGATAACATTATCTCATAAATAGAACACCAGAAGTTATTACATTGAATTTGAGGACAATGTCAATGTCCTAACATTATTCAATTATTTAAATGTGTGTGCACATGTGCCAAAGTTCAGTGCTGAACTTCCTGAGTCTCTTTGAGATAGGGCTCCTCTCTGAGCCTGGAGCTCAATGATTTTGCTAGTCTGGCTGGCCAGTGAGCTCCTGGAATCTGTCTTCACACTCCCAGCACCGAGGTTATGAGATTATACCACTGTGACTGGCCTTTTCTGTGGGTGCTAGAGATCTGGAGTCTGGCTCTTTTGCTCTCATAGCAAGCCCTTCACTAACTGAACTGTCTCCCTAGCACCAAAGAATTTCCAACTAGAGAAGTTTATATAATATTGTGTCTTCCGCATCAGTTAAAGCTCCAGTAGAAGTTACCCTGCCCCTAGGCAGGAGCTAAAATTAACTATTAACCTGATAAGAAAACTGAGGATGTCTTTTTTTTTTTTTCCTATGAGTTATCAGTATCAACAGCTGCATAGCAATCAGAAACTGAGCCATGAATCTGTTTGTGGGTCCTAAGTGATGTTAACTCAAGTAATGTTGCTGGATGCCAAAGAATCAGCCTGGTTTTGTCTGTATTCCAAGGCACAGACACCATGCAATTTTCTGCGTGTCCCTTGAGCCACATAGCAATGAGCTAACTCAAGATCAGCTCCTTGACTGCTCCAGAATGGGGCCCGATCACCAAAGAGACCAGCCACATGATTAGAAGGCAGAGATTCTAAGCCAGTCTGAACCCCAAGAGTGGCTGGAGAGGAAGGTAAGGGTTTGTTTGTTTGGTTGGTTTTTTAATGATGTAATCAATCATACGTATTCAATGAATCCGATAAAAGTGCTAGACACTGAAGCTTGAGGCTTGTTGCAGTTTTCCAGCTAACACACATGTCAAGGCTCAGGGAGAGGTCGCATCCTGACTCCATGGGGTAAAGGTACCCAACAACTCCCCTAGAAATCACTCTGGGAGCCTCTTCTTTGGTTCTTCCAGACATGGATCATAACAACAACAACCCCTGGAATAAATATCGCATTTTCCTGAATTCTCGAACACATTCTTGAAATGATTGGACTGGAAAGGTTGCAGAAGATTTTTAGTTTTAATCAATTTACCTGAAAGTGCAAGTGGTTGAGCTAACTCACTTTCAGCTGGTGTCTAACTGAGAATAATGGTGTTAGGTGAGTGAGGCTGTGCCCTTGAACTGGAAGGTCCTGCGTTGACACTGTTGATACATACCAGAACTGATTAGTTGGTGTCAGGTTACATATAAAACAACTTCCTCTGCATAAATAATAAGGTTTATTTGTCTTGTAAACAGGTTTACAGGACCATGCTAGCCTTTAGTTAATTATTCACACTCTCTTACACTTTTATAAAATTAGAATTCTTACAAAGTGAACACTAAAACCCAAACAACATTAATAGTATCTCATAGTTGGTCCCTAATATTTTCTACAGTAATACATATTAAAAATAATACTGAGATCAATAACAACCCTGCAGCCTCACTTCAATGCAACTTAACGGTTGCATATAAAAGCAGGCTGTTTGTTTGATGGAAGGTTCTAGAACACAGCACCATAGAACCTACCTTTCTTTTTGTTGTTGTTATTATTATTGCTGTTATTATTGCTGTCGTTTGGGATGCCAGGTCACCTCACCCCCCCAGGAGAACAGACACCAGTAATCCAGACAAAACAAAATGTGGAATGTGTTAAGCCATAGCCAGTCTTTGGAGAGACCTGTCCATTTCATCATATAAAATTAGCAACAGGTGATTAGTCACCCATCAGCACCACTGCAAAAAACAAATTTACCATCAGTAGCACCATGCCTCCACCAAAGAAATTCATCGGCGCAGGTCCTGGGCTCTTAAAATAAGCAAAGAGCATTTGTAGGGATGAGTAGCAGAAAATTACAAAACGGGATACAGCTTATGGAGACCCTTCCAGGTGGCACACTTAAGTAAAGTATAGGCAGTGAGGGATGCATAGGCACACGCGCAGGGAAGCAGACCTGGTGACATGGTGTTTTTTAAAGGAAACAGAAATGGAGGAGGCAGAAGTGTTCTGTAGGAACCAGAAGTCTCCATAGGCCCCGGGAAGTGAGCAGACTGAAAGGGCTCTATTTGTGCCACTGCCACGTCAATTAACTTCCTGGGAAGTTAGTTGGTATGGATGCAGCAGAATGTGACTGGCAGTCTCAATGTGTGCACGGCTGGGCACAAATCACCCACTGACAAAACATGAGCCAGAGAGGTTTCTGCACCTCTAAGAGCCTCTGTTACAGAATTCCCCCAAACAGATAGAGCGAGCCTCAAAGCACTAGAGACTAAAGTTGTGACTGGCAGGCTGAGGGTTCCAGACAGCAAAATTCCTGTACACACACATGGGGGTGGGGTGGGGGGCAGTGCATGCTGTGTATCTGCTTGTGTGTGTGTGTATATGTGTGTGTGCATGTGCGTTAGGGGGAATGTAAAGAAAAACATCAAAGAGAAAGTAATGGATTACATGTAACATGAGGGCAAAGGGAGGAAAATCAGTAAGAGGCCCAGAGGGATGGGCAGGGCTGAGGGAAGAAGACAAATGACAATTTTTATGGAGGAGGAGGGTAAAGGAGGGAATATGAAGAGAGACAGGTAGAAAAGGTTCTTTTTTTAAAA